>NC_091059.1:216084277-216398305 GCF_000393655.2 Nicotiana sylvestris | reverse complement strand
TCGTGGATGTGGATAAGTATTTTGTGGAGCGGGAGCACGCCATTGCGTGTGGGCAGGAGGTTGGTTGTATGCTTGTGCATGGTGGACGGAAAAATGAGGTTCTGGTGGGGGATAATAGTGTTGGGGTGGATTGTAATAGTAAGTTTGTTGGTGGGGTCGAGGTTGATTGTAGTATATATATATATATATATATATATATATATAATTTGTACAATTATGTTAGTAAAAAATATGAATTTAAAATATAATAAAAATACATAATTATTAATGATAGTTTGGTGTCACTGTTCCTCAAAATATCGAGCCTTGAACCCATAAATATATATATATAATTTGCACAATTAAGTTATTAAAAAATATGAATTTATAGTTGACGACATGGACGCGACTATACATCCCGGCCCCCGGACGTTGGATCTATTAGCCCTACAACCCCAACATAGATCCGAGTATATATGGGACGGATAGTTGCTTACGCAGACTTTCCGGGCTAGGAGAGTGGATCTATTGTGGGAGTTTTTGAGTCCTCCCCGTGTTCTACATCCCCGCGTGGTCCATTATCTGGAGGAGATGGGATTATATAGGATTATTAGGATTGGCTGGATACAGCTCGACTATGCTTTGATCACGGCCTTGACTGAGCGGTGGCGACCGGAGACGCACACTTTCCATTTGCCCATCGGCGAGGCCACCATCACACTCCAGGACGCTAAGATTTTATATGGCATGTCCGCTGATGGCTTGCCAGTTTTACTGCCTGCGACCATGAGATATTATTCGCGGCAGGCATATTGGGATATGCTGCATATGCTCACGGGTTTCATGCCGGAGGACGAGGAGGTAGCGTCTGGGTCCAGTCGTATATAGTTGGTCCCCATTAGAGACCACATGGTGCAGATCCACCATACTATCACCGATGAGTCAGCGGAGGTGGATGTACAGCGATATACGAGACTACTGTTGCTCCTTCTATTTGGGGGGGGGGGTTCTTGTTCCCGAACACTTCGAGGAACCTAGTGAGCCTCCGTTTTCTGCATCATATTGCCTGGTTCGAGGATACATCTTTGTACAGCTGGGGTAGTGCTGTCATCTCATATCTGTACAGGCAGATGTGCCGGGCTTGCATCGGCACACAGAGAGATGTTGGTGGCTTTCTGCCGCTTCTACAGGTGACAACATATTCAAATAATATGTCCATTAGTTACAATTCTACCTAGTTATAGTTAATTTTATACTTTACGTCAACTTTGTATGTTAGGTTTGGGTTTGGGAGCGATTTCTGCAGTTTCA
Source organism: Nicotiana sylvestris (assembly GCF_000393655.2). NCBI lineage: Eukaryota > Viridiplantae > Streptophyta > Magnoliopsida > Solanales > Solanaceae > Nicotiana > Nicotiana sylvestris. Next base: position 216,397,015 of record NC_091059.1, on the reverse strand, counting down.
GCCACCTCTACCACAGCTACCGGCTAATGTAGAAATTCTGCAACTCCCTCTAGCCTGTAGGTGGGTTATGCGTCGTACTCTTGCACAAGAGTATGATGCCCATCATAATCTCCCCCTCTGCAGGAATGTGTTAGATCTGTTGGAAAACGCACAGGTGAATATCTAACTAAACTTACTTGTTATAGATTAACTTAGTGTTGTGCATACTAACGGGTTGTGTTCTTATTTGATAGTTCATCTGGACGCTGTATATCGGACTTGACTCTCATACCTGCATCTCACGATACTCTTTTATGTTGTGCATTTTACAAGCCCTCCTTAAGCGCGTTTTATCAGGAAAAAGCATCCCCTTTGCAAGCACGGTTGGTCTAGACTCATCCCACATTGCTGTCCGGATTTCATCAAAATCCCTTGTTAGAGCTTCCACATCCGGCACGGTTGACAAGTTATCAATGTAAGGAATCTTCCCTGAATGAAACGACACTTCGGACTCATACACTCTTCGTCTGGGGGGTCTCTCTTCAAATCAGGTCCTTCCTCCTCATCCTGCTCATCACCATCCTCACGAAAAAAGGGTGTCTCGTCTCCGGATTCATCGGCATTGTTATCGTAATCACTGTTTTGTTCCTCACTTTGTGCATCTGCCAGATCCCGATGTAATACGTTGTTTTCGGTCAATTGAGTGAGTACGGGTGGTTCAACTTGCTCGTTTTCACTGCACAACCAACAAAAATATAAGCTACTGAATTAATAAATGATTTCCATATGGCTATATCACTTCACTTACAAGTCGTAATGTGATGAAATTTCATGATGGACGTTTTCAATTAAGTGATGACTACCGGATGGGCCACTTGTAAAATTCATATTCGGACGGTACCCCTATTAAATATATGAACATTAATACAAATTCAATACGCCAAAAATATACATAATTAACACAAATGAAAATTAAAGCTTACCACTCGTCTTGTGAATTATGGAAAGCAAGGTATAAATTATTTTCTCGCTGCTCATTCGCCGACGGTGATAAGTTTAAATCAAGGAAAACTCTTTCATCCGAAACTTGTCCGGCAAAAACTACTCCATAATAACCACCCGATGACTGAGGGTTATCTCTGCTACGCACAACCTCGTTTTTTGGAACGTCTTCGACCTTCACGTACATCTCCAACATTGTGATTACAAGAAATTCCCGGCATTCGTCCGGAGTCCTCAGAAAATCACTCAAAGTTTCATCATCGTCGATGTTAAACTCCGAGTAAAAAGCAACCCCTTGCGGAGTGACGGAATACGAATATCTTCCGGTTACTTTAAGTATAACTGGACGTTTCCTCACACTCAGTTTTTTGCATAACAACGATATCAATTTATCGTACTCTATTGTAAGTGGCAATTTAATATGACACTGAGCAGGTAAACTGTAGCCCACAGAGTTATTCTCCATCACAACCTCACCCCCCCAATATAATGAAACTATTATTCTACGCTCTTCAGACATAATGAAAAAATGCTAGAGAATTTAAGAACAATAAACGTTTCAACAAGAGGTAAAAATTTTTTTGAATGAATTTCTATACAATCCTAATCTCTTTATATAGGAAATGGCTAGCCGAGATTTTTTTATATAGGTATAGCGCCCAAAAGGTTGGCACTATACGCTTTTGAATTATTGAAGTCACGAATTATTGGTGGGACCAGAAAAATCTATGTATAGCGCCACTATACCTGGCGCTATACATTAATGATGTATGTATAGCGCCATGTATTGTGGTGCTATACCTGGCCATGTCAGCTTTTACAGTATAGCGCCACAATACCTGGCGCTATACATTAACGGTGCCGTTACTGTTAGTATATAGCGCCAGGTATTATGGCGCTATATATAAAAATGTCATTTTTTACCACATATTTGTGTAGTTTGAGTCCAAAAGAACCACATTTTGGTTCCGGACTCAGTTTATGTTTCTAAGTTTTAACTTTCTTTCACTTATCGTACTAATTTTTTTTTTAAAAATTTCCTTTGGTTGAATAGCTAGAGATATATAGTGTTTTAAATTTTATAAATGTATAGATTGTTAGAGAAATAACAGAATATGGGGGCGAAATAATTAGGCCTTGATAGTGTAGTTACTGTCCTTAAGGAATTTAAGCCTCCCAATTTCTTTGCTGCAAAGATTATGGCCAGAATTCCTCCAGAATTCTATAAAGCCTCTGAAATTCGAGTTATTCGAGTACCAACAATTAACTCGAATTTCTACTTGAACAAACTTTGTGAATTGAAAATAGCAGAAGAAGAAGAAGATGAAAATTGTTGCTTTTCTGATGATTTTCGTTTTGGAGAGGAAAGAGGTATTTATAAACCCTTTAGGTGTATGTTAGGATTAACAGACTCAACCTTTGTCAACAGACACCTTTTAAAAATCAAAAGTCACCTTTTTCAAAATTAATAACTGTTAAAACGTTTTAATAATTAAAACATTTTTATTAAAAAGAAATAAATTTCGGGCTATTTTAATTGGCTCAAGTGTCCAATCTTGACTATTAATAATATAGATAGTCAAATTCTAGTTTCCCTCCAAAACATCTTTAAAATATTCAAATCATATAAGACAAAAAAGTGCTTTTAAACATTTCTTCCTTTCTTTCTTTTTCCAAGGAGGGACAAAGCAACCTCTTCTCAAACACTCCCATCAAAATACTAACTAATATAACATAGATTGCTCGTGCCTTAGATTTTGATTAGTTGGATCCTAAAATGCAAGATTTTCAATTATAAAATCTTCTTATTATGAAAGAGTAGGCCTAATAATACAACAAAAGATTATTCGTTGATTATTACCATTCCCCTGATCACCGATATTAGGGGATCTTCTCCGTTTTAATTTCCTTTTAGTATCCACCAGCTAAGCATTTAATTAGGAAAATAAGTAAGTAAGAACATGAGTTCATGGTCAAGAAATAAACTAGGGTTGGTTATGTGACTCACATGGTTGGAATGAAAAAAAATCTCCCACCACACTACGTGAATCCGTAGTTATTTCGGAGAGCTGTTATTAAAAATTTTATTCGCCATATATAGCACGCTTGGCGGGTTCTATCCTCCGAATATAGGGATTTTTCTTAACGCTTGCCATTGATTTTTCGTGTACCCTAATGGCGCAACTTCAACCTGATCTGGCTGATCTGCCGGTTTGGTCGGAACTGCCTGTTGATTGGTCGGAACTTCAAACTGATCTGTTGGTTCTTATAGGTAAACATTTAAATTTAATTGAAGACTACCTAAATTTCCGTACTGTCTGTAAATCATGGCATTCTGCCGCCAAGAATAATTTTAACAGTAACCTGCCTCGGGTTCCTTGGCTGATGTTAGCCGAGGAAGAGAATGAAACCTCAGATAGAGTAAACGGTGAAGGCAGTTCTTATAGGAAATTCTTCAGCCTCTATAATGGCATGATGTATGGAGTCTATGGGGTGGCTTATCACTGTTGTCGAAGATGGTGAAATTAGTCGGCTACATCCCTTCACTGGTGTTCAGATCGAATTGCCACATCCAAATACCACCATAGATTATGATATCTACCAACCACCTCATCCAATGACTTTTTTCCAAAAAGCAGTTTTGTCAGCTAGTCCTTCTCATACATCCGATTACGTTGTCATGGTCATTGACGGAGACATCTCTTTCCTTAGTTTCTGGAGGCCAGGAGATTTGACATGGACCAGGATTAACTGGCAAGAACGTTGTCATTCTCCCCATGGTGATGTCATACATTTTAATGGGAAATTTTATGCAGTTGATTATCTCTCAGTCGTGTTTGCCCTCCAATTTGGGTCACACCAAATCTGTGTTGAGTCAGACACCTTCTTTATTTACTCGAATATATTATGGTATATGTTCTTGCTTACCATAAAAGTCAGACTGCGTCTGTTTTAAAATAATAGTAATAGTTACCTGTTATTTACCTCCAGATGATTGATGTTTCTTTATTGTTTTCATATTTCATCCAAGTATGTTGTGTTAGAATGCATTACTGCCTGGAAATCGTCTTTCTATATCAGTATTATCCTTCCTCTCAAATTTCTTACTTGAAACTTTCAAGATCTATGTAACCATCTTGTAGTTGTCTATTGAAAAGAAAGAGGGTGTAAGATGCTTCTATGAGTGATTTTATTTTGTGTCTCTCACAACTGACACTAGTTGTGTGAGACCTCTTTTTATCTCACATATTTGCGGACCCGTGTCTTACATATTTGGGTCCACAAAATTCTGGGACCTACACAGTTGTGAGACAAAAAAGAGGCCTCACACAACTAGTGAAGAGACATCACACAATTAGTGGCAGTTGTGCGAGGCACAAAATAAAATTTTTCTGCTTCAGTACAAGTGTTTTAAAGTTGTTTCTGTTGGACTTTGTTATTTAATAACAAAAGAAGTGTGAATGGAAAATGGTGGGAAAAAGAAATGGAGGGAAGTGAAATTTTGAATGAGTTCATTTTACTAATGCACTTTGTTCCTCATTGGTAGAAGGAAAGAAAATCTTTGTGTATATATATAGAGAAGCTCATCTTTTAGCTTTTAAAGAGCTAAGAAGAAGGCAAGCCTCGCGCCGTCGCCGTCGCTCGCTCGGCTTCGGCTTCGGCTTCGACTTCGGTCAAAAATTGATTGATTAATCTTTTTGGACAAAATTATTTTCAAATAATTAATTAAATTAATTAACAAAAATTCAATCCAGAATAACCCGCGACCCGGTCCGGGTTGGCCCGTTTTCTTTTCCGAATTATTTTAAATCCGTTTTAATTTTCCCGCAAAATTTCCAACAGCTATGACTGTTCTAAAACAGTGTCAAACCTGTTCCAACAGCTATGACTGTTCTGAAAGGTTGCAAACCTTTTCAGAAACAGTACCAAATTGGCTATAAATATACCTTCAAATCCTAGAATATTTACTTACGAAATTTTCTGATTATCTTCTTCTTCTTCTTTTGCACAAAAATTCTTGTGTGTTTTACAGCCTTTGAGTGGTTCGCTGTTCATCGGCGTTTTTGTTACCAACACTCCGGTGAGTTAAATCGTTCTATCCTGGGAGGATATATTCCAGAACCTCGGGTTCTTGAGGGGAATAATTTCCTTAAGGACACACTGCGTATTCAGTGGACTCGATTTGTTACTATACCGTTTTCAGAATTTATTTTGAAGAAGTTCAAATACTGTTTTCGGAATTTAATTTCTACTAACTTTCTGTTTCTGTTTCAGAAAGATTATTATTTTATTTATTTACAGCAATACAGATTTTTATAACAATCTTAAGGAAATTATTTTATTATATTTTGTATTCTGTTTGTGGAGATTAAAACCTGTGTGGTTTTCTACTCCGTCTGAATTTTACTATTTTGATTTGAAGATATAAAAACTTCATCAGAGTATTGAAATTCAGAAAACGATTTGAAGAACATAAAAACTTCATCGTTTTTCTGTAAAATAGTATATAAAAACTTCGATTGTTTTTATTACGTCATGTTTATTGATTGCAGTATTATTTGCTGTTTTGGTTTTGCCATTAATTGAACTCTTTTGTTGTTGATAGTGAGAAATGGCAAATAATAACGGAAATCCTTCTGCGACTGTTGGTGCAACGACGACAGGCTCATCAAGCCGCATTGCTGTTCCTCCGGCCGAGAAACCGGGGGAAATTTTCTGGAGCCAACTTTAAAGGATGGCAGCAAAGGGTGTTCTTCTGGCTTACCACACTTGGTATGCAGAAATTCACTAGTGAAGAGCCTCCAGTGCCTCCTGCGGACATGCCGGACAATGAAAAGTTCATGGTTGTTGAGGCGTGGAAGCAAGAAGATTTTCTTTGCAAAGGCTATATCTTAAGTGCTTTAGAGGATGACTTGTACAATGTGTACAGTGCAATGAATACTTCGAAAGAATTATGGGATGCACTTGAGAAGAAGTACAAGACAGAAGATGCATGCTTGAAGTTCGTAGTTGCCAAGTTTCTAGACTATAAAATGATAGACAGCAAAACTGTGGGAACCCAAGTTCAGGAGCTTCAACTTATTTTTTACGACCTTATTGCTAAAGGTATGGTCGTGAATGAAGCATTTCAAGTGGATGCTATGATTGAAAAATTGCCTCCTTCGTGGAGAGATTTCAAGAACTATCTTAAGCACAAGCGCAAAGAAATGAAGTTGGAAGATCTTGTGATACGTCTAAAGATCGAGGAAAACAAAAAAATAACCGAGAAGAAATCTCGTGGAAATTCAACGATCATGGGAGCTAATATCGTTGAGGAGACTGCTCCAAAAAGTAAGAAGAGGAAGAGGTCTTCTGGACAAACTAAGGAGCAGAACAAAAAGAAATTCAAGGGCAGCTGCTACAATTGTGGCAAAGTTGGTCACAAAAGTCCTGATTTTCGTCTCCCAAAAAAGGATAAGAAGAAGGGACAAGCCAACATAGTGGTGCAGAATGATGACACTGATGATCTTTGTACAATGCTTTCGGAATGAAACCTAGTTGGAAATCCAAACGAGTGGTGGATTGACTTTGGAGCCACTCGACATGTTTGTGTTGTCAAAGAAGCATTTGCGACTTACTCCACTGCTGGTCCCGAAAAAGAAATTTCCATGGGAAATAATGCAACAACCAAGATTTCAGGTTATGGGAAGATATTCCTGAAGATGACTTCCGGCAAGATGTTAATGCTCAACAACGTTTTTCATGTTCCTACTATTAGGAAGAATTTAGTTTTTACTTTTTTACTTGTAAAGAATGGATTCAAATGTGTATTTGTTTTTGATAAAGTTGTTGTAAGTAAGAACGAAATGTATGTTGGAAAAGGCTACCTCACGGAGGGCCTTTTCAAACTCAATGTAATGGTCGTTGACAGTATGAATAAAATTTCAGCTTCTTCTTATTTATTGGAGTCAAATGATTTATGGCATATTCGTTTAGGACATGTCAATTATAAAACCTTGCGGAAGTTAATTAATTTAGAAGTATTGCCTAAATTCGAGTATAATAAATCAAAATGTCAAATATGAGTTGAATCTTAGTTTGTAAAACATCCTTATAAGTCTGTTGAAAGGAATTTAAATCCTTTAGATTTAATTCATACTGAAATTTGCGATATGAAGTCGACACTATCTCGAGGTGGGAAAAAGCATCTTATTACTTTTATTGACGATTGCACTCGATATTGTTATATTTATTTGCTTAATAGTAAGGATGAAACAATTGAAACATTTAAGCAATACAAGAATGAGGTAGAAAATCAATTGAATAAAAAGATCAAAATGATTAGAAGTGATAGAGGTGGAGAATATGAGTCTCCGTTTGCAGAAATATGTTCAGAATATGGAATTATCCATCAAACTACTGCACCTTACACACCTCAATCCAACAGAATCGTGGAAAGAAAAAATCGGGCATTAAAAGAAATGATGAATTCTTTATTAATAAGTTCCGGATTACCGCAGAGTTTCTGGGGGGAAGCTCTCCTTACAGCTAACCGAATACTCAACAGAGCACCCCACAACAAAACACAATCTATTCCATATGAAAAATGGAAAGGAAGAAAACCCAACTTGAAATATTTCAAAGTGTGAGGGTGTCTAGCAAAGGTACAAGTTCCTTTACCTAAAAGGGTTAAAATCGGACTAAAAACAGTAGATTGCGTTTTTATTGGATATGCTACAAACAGTAAAACATGTCAGTTTTTGGTTCATAAATCCGATAATCCCGAGATTCATGTTAATACGGTAATGGAATCAGATAATGCTGAATTCTTTGAAAGCATCTATCCGTATAAAACTGAAAGCGAGTCGTTAAGTGAAAAACCTAAACGACCTCGGGAAGAACCAAAGGAAAATACTCCAAGTATAGAAGATCCAAGGCGTAGAAAACGTCAAAGAACATCTACTTCCTTTGGACCAGATTTTGGGACATTCTTGCTTGAAAATGAGCCTCAAACCTTTAAAGCAACTATGTCGTCTTCTGATTCAGTATTTTGGAAAGAGGTAGTCAATAGTGAGATTCAATCAATTTTTGGATAATCATTCATGGGAATTGATTGATCTTCCTCTAGAAAATAAACATTTAGGTTCGAAATGGATCTTTAAACGAAAAATTAATGCTAATGGTACTATTGACAAATATAAGGCAAGACTTTGTTGTCAAAGGTTATAGACAAAAGGAAGGCCTTGATTACTTTGACACTTACTCACCAGTAACAAGGATAATATCTATTAGGGTGTTAGTAGTACTAGCAGCCATGTATGGTCTTGAAATCCATCAAATGGATGTTAAAACAACTTTCTTAACTGGAGAATTGGAGAAGAGATTTACATGGAACAACCTGAGGGTTTTGTGGTTCCTGTTAAAGTAAAGAAAGTATGCAAACTTGTTAAGTCCCTTTATAGACTTAAACAAGCACCCAAACAATGGCATGCAAAATTTGACCAAACAATGGTGACAAATGGATTTAAAATCAACGAGTGTGACAAATGTGTTTACATTAAAAACACTCCAGGTCATGAAGTCATTGTTTGTTTATATGTTGATGACATGTTGATACTGGGCAAAAATATGACAGTTATAAATGCTACAAAATGCATGTTGGCTAGCAAATTCGACATGAAAGACTTAGGAGTTGTTGATGTGATCTTAGGAATCAGAATTCACAAGACTCCACAAGATCTAGCATTATCACAGTCTCACTACATTGAAAAGGTACTTGACAAGTTGAAGTATTTGGATTTCAAAATTGCCAAGACTCCAATTGACGTGAGTTATACACTTCAAAAGAATGAAGGTGAAAATGACTCACAACTGAATTATGCAAGAGTATTGGGAAGTTTGATGTATATCATGAATTGTACGCGACCAGATATAGCATGTGCTATTGGCAAACTGATTCAGTTTACAAGTAATCCCAATCAAATACATTGGATGGCAATGAAACATGTTTTGGGATATCTAAAACATACCCAAAATTATGCTTTGCATTATAACAAATATCATTCCGTGATCGAGGGATATATTGATGCAAACTGGATCACTGGATCATCTGAAGTTAAATCCACGAGTGGATATGTTTTCACAATTAGGGGTGGAGCAGTGTCTTGAAAATCATCCAAACAAACGTGCATTGCCCATTCTGCAATGGAATCTGAATTCATAGCTTTAGATAAGGTCAGTGAAGAAGCTGAATGGCTCCGGAATTTCTTGGAAGATATTCCATTTTGGCTCAAACCTTTGGCACCTATTTGTGTACATTGTGATAGTCAAGCGGCAATAGGTAAGGCAAAGAATGTTATGTATAACGGAAAATCTCGTCATATTCGACGGATACACAATACCGTTAGTCAACTACTCTCTAGTGGTGTTATCACAGTTGACTATATAAAGTCAAGAGATAACATATCGAATCCACTTACAAAAGACCTATCTAGAGAGGCAGTTGAAAGATCATCAAAAGGAATGGGGTTAAAGGCCTAAGACAGGTCATCATGGCGGTAAATCTACCTAGCAAACTGGAGATCCCAAGATCTAGGTTCAAAGAGATCAAACAAAGTTATGAATGACGGTTCAACATTGTCAAATAACTCAACCCATTCTCATGATGAAGACAATGTTCAAAAATGAGGTAAAGCATTAAGGCTTTTTGATGAGTCAATAAAGCTTAAAGCTTTTTAATGATTTGCTAAGTCTGGCAGGATATGACCAGATAGTGTGTCTTTAGGATTACACGTTTAGGAATCACCTATGTGAGTGTGAAGTGTAAGCCGCTTCAAGGGGAATGAAAGTAAAGGCCCATTTTCTAAGCACTCATGAAACCAGGCGGTGTTCATGGCTGAAACGAACACAACCGTGAGAATCATAGATGGTTAAAGATTGATTGTGTGACTTGTGTTGTCTAGGTATACAACAAAGCTTGACGATTCAAAGATATCAAATCTACCGATTGACCGAGTATATCCGATATAAGTTCACTACGAAAAGTTCAAAGGGAAACCTACTTATCCAGATGCAATTAATTCTTGCATGCGAAACACACACACATCCGTGCATTCCTTTAGGTTTATAGCCATTCCCCATTCATGTGGGGGATTGTTGGACTTTGTTATTTAATAACAAACGAAGTGTGAATGGAAAATGATGGGAAAAAGAAATGGAGGGAAGTGAAATTTTGAATGAGTTCACTTTACTAATGCACTTTGTCCTTCATTGGTAGAAGGAAAGAAAATCTTTTTGTATATATATAAGAGCTCATCTTTTAGCTCTTAAAGAGCTAAGAAGAAGGCAAGCATCGTGCCGTTGTTGTCGTCGTCGCTCGCTCGGCTTGGCTTCGGCTTCATCTTCAGCTTCGGATTTGGTTTTGGATTTGATCAAAGACCGATTGATTGATTAATCTTTTTGTACAAAATTCTTTTCAAATATTTAATTAATTAATTAATTAAATTAATTAACAAAAAATCAATCCGGAATAACCCATGACCTGCGACCCGGTCAGGTTTGGCCCGTTTTCTTTCCCGGATTATTTTAAATCCGTTTCAATTTTGTTGCAAAATTTCCAACAGCTATGGCTATTCTGAAACAGTGTCAAACCTGTTCCAACAGCTATATCTGTTCTGAAGGGTTGCAAATTTTTTCAGAAACAATACCAAATTGGCTATAAATATACATTCAAATCCCAGAATATTTGCTTACGAAAGTTTCTGATTATCTTCTTCTTCTTCTGCACAAAAATTCCAGTGTGTTTTACAGCCTTCGAGTGGTTCGCTGTTCATCGGTGTTTTTGGTACCAACACTCCGGTGAGTTAAATCGTTATATCCTGGGAGGATATATTCTAGAACCTCGGGTACTTGAGGGGAATAATTTCCTTAAGGACACAATGTGTATTCAGAGGTCTCGATTTGTTCCTATACCGTTTTCAAAATTTATTTTGAAGAAGTTCAAATACTGTTTTCGGAATTTAATTTCTACTAACTTTCTGTTTCTTTTTTCAGAAAGATTATTATTTATTTATTTACAGCAATACAGATTTTTATAACAGTTTCAACACTAGGTAAAATGAATTTCTTACAGAAGACTAGATATATGATTGAGATTTCAAGAGACTACCATTCAACAACGAATTAAATTATGGTCATCCAACAATGTGTCTCTTTCACAAAAGTTATTATTCTATTTTTTATCACTCAATAGTCACTGAACTTCCTCTTTCTCACTTAAAAGTCATTCTAGCTCAAAACATATGAAATATTCTACAAAAAATCTGACTTAGCATTAAATTTACTTAAAAATCTAATAATAATACCACACCGGCTTAAATAACCATACCTAGTTTGGCTTATTTTCCTTCAACCCGATTTGATCTATACCCAAATAAGTTATTAATATTAGACCATCAAAAGGAGAAGACAAGAACAATCTTTTTATGCCAAAAATATTCTTTACAAAATAACTTTAATGCCATCAATGCCTTAAAAGTCCATAAAAATATGAATAGAACTAGTTTTTGCACCTTCAGATTATTTTATAATTTTTCATGAAGTTAAAGTACTAACATAGTATCAAAATGTTGCTTAATAAGCAACATCAATAAACAAAAATATCGTTCAGTTAGCAACACCCACAACTAAAGTGCATAAGGGAAGTTTGTTATTATGGGGAAGTGCACAGTTAGCCACTAATAACACATGTATTTATTTTTAAGTCACTGTTTAAAATGTTTTAGTCTTTAGCCACTGCTTTAATAAACTTTAACTGCTCGGATGAAAATACCCTTCTGCTCATGTCCTTAGCTTTTGAACTTAACTTCAGGACTATATGTCTTTAACTTTTGAACTTGCAACTCTAAGTTCAGGACTACAACACTACATATCCTTAACTTTTGAACTTAACTTCAGGATTTCAGGACTTCAGGACTACATGTCCTTAACTTTTGAACTTGTAAGTCTAAGTTCAGGACTTCAGGACCTATTGTCCTTAATTTTTGAGTTTGTTAGTCTATGTTCAGGACCTATTGTCCTTAACTTTTGAACTTGTAACTTTAAGTTAAGGACCTATTGTCCTTAACTTTTGAAATCTTAATTTCCATGCCAATAATTCCAAGATCTTTGGTTAACACGTAGAGACTTAGGTATCTGTAATTAGAGTAAAAAAGTGAAAACTCAAATTGATGAATTCTAATTCAAATAGTCTAACACATTGTGTTGTGACCTTGCACATTTGCCTTTTTCTTTAAATATCAATAAAAATGACATTTTGATAGAAATCAAAGCATAATGAAAGAAAGGGTAAAAGGTGGTGCTGATAGCTAAATATGTAGTGTTCCCTGGAGCTATGGCTGCCGCCGTGAGCTATTCTCCTCCCACTTACGCTTCTTATTATTCAAAGTCCCAATCTTCTTCTTCCAAATAAACCCCATGTCTCGTGGAAAGAAAACGAAATTGAAACTAGGATATCTCCCGGAAAGAAAACAAAAAACAAGTGGGTATCGAACTTGAGAGAGAAGCGAGGGTTTGGGAAGAAAAGCAATGGAAGAAAGGGTAAAAATATCTTTTCATATTAATTTTTATAGAGTAGTGGCTATTTTTGCTCAACATTAAAATTGCTGAATAAAAAATAAATACCACCTTAAATAGTGGCTACCCCGCGCCATTTCTACATTATTATACACTGCAATCATAGGCAACCTATAGCATTAATAGTTTGGACAAAAGAAAGATACGGTATAATATTTTCTTGGTACGACCAAGACCGAAAAAGAAATTTAGTGTATTTTTAGAAAACCTAATTATTAGATTAAAAGGCCTAATTCAAAGAATAACCACATAGTGTATTTTATTAAATGGAGAAACATGATTTTTTATCTTAACCTATTTGGTTTAGGGTCAAGGGAGTTGAGGGGGAAATAAGACTAAAATGGGTATGGTCATTTCAGCTGATGTGGCACTCTTTTGGAATTTTTAATTAATTTAATGTCATGCCAATTTTTTTGTAGAATATTCATAGGTCTTGAGCTAGAATGATTTTTAAGTGAGAAAGATGAAGGTGAGTTACTTTTAATGATAAAAAATAAAAATAAACACATAGTTGGATAACCACCGCTGAAATTAACCCTTCAACGACCATCTACGGAATGCTTCATTTGATGTATCCTCTGAATCCTAGTGACTGATGTTACAAAACCTTTGACCTTGTAAGCACTAACATGTCTTCCTTTCCCAACAAATCCAGCTCCAGCTTAAAGTAAATTCGCGAATCTCTGTCTATTGGCAAAGATTACTGGAAAAAGTTGATGAGACCATTGCACTTTTGTTGATGTTATTGAACACTCAAACCTGAACTCACTAGCAGAATCGATGTTATTGAATACTTCGATTTCTTCTGTATAGTAGTAAAAATCCCCTAAGGGTCCAAATAGTTGGCACGAGGCCCAAATATGGCATTCAGCCCAAAACATGATGATAGCAAACAGTTTTCAATAAATACGCGGTAAAAACAGTCACTCGGGATGGACTAAGTCACAATCCCCAACAGTGCACGAACCCACGCTCGTCATTTAGCGTGTGCGTCACCTCAATATAGCACAACGATGTGAAATCCCGGGTTTCATACCCTCATGACAACATTTACAATCATTACTCACCTCAATCCGGTCCAAACTCTAGCCCGCGATGCCTTTGCCTCTCGAATCGGCCTCCGGATGCTCCAAATCTAACCAAAATCAGTGCAAAACTATCAAAATACGCTAAAGGAACAAAGCCCACTCGAAAGAAATTAGATTAAAACACAAATTTCGAAATTAGCCAAACCCGATCCCCGGGCCGACGTCTCGGATTCTGATAAAAAATACATCGATAGACTCCTTATCACTCCCCGAGTTCATTCATATCAAAAGCATCAAAATCCAACCACAAACGACCCGTCAAATCCCAAATTCTAGGTCTCCAATTACAAGCCCTAGTTCTTCAATATTAGGCTTAAATTCGATGATTAATTAGGTAAAAAACACATTAGGATTGAGTATTAAGTCCATAAATCTTACCTCCAAGTGTTCTCCCTTGAATCCCTCTTCAATCCTCTTCAAAAAGCTTCAAAATCGCCCAAAAATGATGAAAGTTAGCCCCAAAATCACGGACAATGGCTATTTAAACATTCTACCCAGGCATTCAAAACCTTCTTCGCGAACGCGGTCAAAGCCTCGCATTCGCAAAGCACAACCTGACGTTGACCACATTTTCCCTCTTCGCGAACGCGTCTGCTCTCTCGCGAACGCAATGCTCCTGACTCCAACCCTTTGCGCACGCGGCTCCCTTCTCGGGAACGCGTAGCTCAACGACCCCATCCCTTCGCGAATGCTGGACCTCCCTCGCGAACGTGAAGGCTAAATCTTCAGCCTCACCTGCTAACCCTTCGCGAATGCGAAGCACTGCTGTCTGCAACACTTCAGCAGATTTTTCTGCAACTTCCCACAACATGAAATAGTCCGTTTGACCACCCAAAACTCATCCGAGGCCCCCGAGACCTCAATCAAACATGCCAACATATTCCATAACATCATTCAAACTTGTTCCAATCTTCGTAATGCTCAAAACAACATCAAAACACCAAATTCGCATCGGATTCAAGCCTAAGAACTCCAAAATCTTCTAAATTCCGCTTTCGATAAAAAAAAGTCTATCAAACCACGTCCGAATGACCTGAAATTTTGCACACACATCCCAAATGACACAACGGACCTAATGCAACTTCCGGAATTCCATTCCGACCCCTATATCAAAATCTCACCTATCAACCGGAAAACGCCAAAATTCTAATTTCGCCAATTCAAGCCTAAATCCACTCCGGAACTCCAAGACACATTCTGATCACGCTCTTAAGTCCCAAATCACCTCCCGAAGCTATCCGAACCATCGGAACTCACATCTGAGCCCTCTAACACATAAGTCAATATCCGATTGACTTTTCCAACTTAAGCTTCCTCAAAAGAGACTAAGTGTCTCAAACCTTACCAAAACCTCTCCGAACCCGAACCAATCAACCCGGTAACCCAAAATACAGCTGAACAAGGCAATACGAAGCAAAAATAGGGGAAACGGAGCAGTCACTCATGAAACGACTGGCCAGGTCATTACATCCTCCCCCTCTTAAACAAACGTTCGTCCTCGAACGAGTCAAGAAACATACCTGAAGCCTCAAACAAGTGAGGATATCTACTCCGCATGTCCCGCTCGGTCTCCCAGGTGGACTCTTCCATGGGCCGACCTCTCCACTGCTCTTTCATTGAAGCTATATCCTTTGACCTCAACTTTCGAACCTGACGCTCCAAAATAGTTGTTGGCTCCACATCATAAGTCAAATCACCCTCTGACTGAACCTTGTTGAAATCCAAAACATGAGACGGATCCCCAATATACTTCCGGAGCATAGAAACATGAAATACCGGATGCACACTCGACAAGCTGGGTGGCAAAGAAAGCTCATAAGCCACCTCTCCAATCCTCCGAAGCACCTCAAAAGGCCCAATGAACCGAGGACTTAATTTACCCTTCTTCCCAATTCTCATAACACCCTTCATGGATGAAACCTTCAACAAGACCTTCTCACCAACCATATAGGATACATCCCGAACCTTCCTGTCAGCATAACTCTTTTGTCTCGACTGCGTTGTACGAAGCCTCTCCTGAATTACCTTCACCTTTTCTAAAGCATCCTGCACCAAGTTTGTCCCCAATAGCCTTGCCTCACCCGGCTCAAACCAACCAACTGGAGATCTACACCGTCTTTCATACAAAGCCTCATATGGAGCCATCTGAATACTCGACTGGTAGCTGTTGTTATACGCAAACTCTGTGAGTGGCAGAAACGGATCCCATGACCCTCCGAAATAAATGACACAAGCACGCAACATGTCTTCCAATATCTGAATAGTGCGTTCGGACTGCCCATCCGTCAGAAGGTAAAAAGTTGTGCTCAACTCAACCTAAGTACACAACTCTCGCGGCACCGACCTCCAAAATTGTAAAGTAAACTGAGTGCCCCTATCTAAAATGATGGAAACTGGGAAACCATGCAAATGAACAATCTCCAAGATATAAATCTCTACCAACCGCTCTGAAGAATAGGTAGTACACACAGGAATGAAGTGCGCGGACTTGGTCAGCCGATCCACAATCACCCAGATAGCATCGAACTTCTTCAAAGTCTGTGGGATCCCAATTACAAAGTCCATGGTGATCCGCTCCCACTTCTACTCTGGAATATCCATCTGCTTAAGCAAGCCACCTGGTCTCTAATGCTCACATTTCACCTGCTAACATTTGAGACACCGAGCTACAAATCTTACAATGTCTTTCTTCATTCTCCTCCACCAATAATGCTATCTCAGATCTTGATACATCTTCGCGGCACCCGGATGAATGGAATACTGCGAGCTATGGGCCTCCTCCAGAATCAACTCCCGAAGCCCATCTACATTGGGCACACATATCCGGCCATGCATCCTTAACACCTCATCATCACCAATAGTCATATCTCTAGCATCATCGTCCTTAACTCTGTCCTTAAGGACAAGCAAATGAGGATTATCATACTGGCGCTCTCTGATGAGATCATATAAGGAAGACCGAGAAATCACGCAAGCCAATACCCGATTGGGCTCTAAAATACCTAACCTCACGAACCGGTTGGTCAATGCCTGAACATCAACTGCAAGAGGTCTATCCCCAATTGGAACATATACCAAACTCCCCATACTCACCGCCTTCCGGCTCAAAGCACGGCCACCATGTTGGCCTTTCCCAGATGGTATAGAATAGTAATATAATAATCCTTTAGCAACTCCAACCATCTCCGTTGCCACAAATTGAGATCCTTCTGCTTGAACAAGTGTTGGAGGCTACGATGATCAGTAAACACCTCACAAGACACACCATAAAAATAATGCCTCCAAATCTTCAACGCGTGAACTATGACAGCCAACTCCAGATCATGGACAGGGTAGTTCTTCTCATGGGGCTTCAACTGACGAGAAGAATAAGCAATAACTCTAGTCTCTTACATCAATACGCACCCAATACCAACTATCGAAGCATCATAATATACGGTATATAAACCTGAAGCTGATGGCAAAACTAATACTGGAGACGTGGACAAGGCTGTCTTGAGCTTCTAAAAGCTCTTCTCACACTCATCCGACCATACAAATGAAGCACCCTTCTGAGTCAACTTGGTCAAGGGCAATGTGATAGATGAAAATCCCTAAACAAACTGGCGGTAATAACCCGCCAAACCAAGAAAGCTACGAATCTCTGTGGCTGAGGACGGTCTGGGCCAACTCTGAACTGTCTCTATCTTCTTCGGATCAACCTGAATACCCTCACTGGACATCACGTGCCGCAAGAAAGCCACTGAACTAAGCCAAAACTCACATTTGGAGAACTTTTCATAAAGCTTCTCCTCCCTCAATATCTGCAACACAACTCTCAAATGCTCCGGGTGCTCCTCCTGACTACGCGAATACACCAAAATATCATCAATGAAAACTATGACGAACGAGTCGAGATAAGTCCGGAACACGCTGTTCATCAAATGCATGAACGTTGATGGGGCATTGGTCAGCCCAAAAGACATCACCAAGAACTCATAATGACCATATCGGGTCCTGAAAGTCGTCTTAAGAATATTCGAGTCCCTGATCTTCAACTGGTGATAGCCTGAACGGAGATCATTCTTGGAGAACACTCTCGCTCCCTGAAGTTGGTTAACTAAATCATCAATGCAAGGCAAAGGATACTTGTTCTAAACTGTTACTTTGTTCAACTGCCTATAATCAATGCACATCCTCATCGTGTCATCCTTCTTCTTTACAAATAGAACCGGCGCACCCCAAGACGATATACTAGGCTGAATGAACCTCTTATCAAGGAGTTACTGAAGCTGCTCCGTTAACTCCTTCAACTCCGCTGGTGCCATACGATACGGCGGAATAGAAATGGGCTGAGTGCTCCGCACCAGATCAATACCAAAATCAATATCCCTGTCCGGTGGCATGCCCGGCAGGTCTGCAGGAAACACATCAGGAAAATCCCTCACTATTGGAATGGAATCAATACTGGGAGTCTCTGCACCGACATCCCTCAAAAAGGCTAAATATAAAAGACAACCCTTCCCAACCATACACTAGGCCTTCAAGAATGAAATTACCCTACTGGGAACATAATCAATCGAACCTCGCCACTCAATCAGTGGCACACCCGGTATGGCCAATGTCACTGTCTTAGCATGACAGTCCAGAATAGCACGACACGGAGATAGCAAATCCACGCCCAAAATAACATCAAAATCTACCATGCATAATAACAAAAGATCCACTCGGGTCTCCAAACCCCCAATGGTCACCACACACGACCGGTACACACAGTCTACAACAACAGTATCGCCCACTGGAGTAGATATATGAACAGGTGAAACAAGAGACTCACGGGCGTATCCAAATAGCGAGCAAAATATGATGACACATAAGAATAAGTGGAACCGGGATCAAATAATACAGAGGAATCTCTATGGCATACTGAGACAATGCCTATAATAACAACATCGGAAGCAATAGCATCAGGTATAGCTGGAAGTGCATAGAAACAGGACTGACCGCCACCTGATCAACCTTCCTCTCTAGGGCGACCCCTAGTTGACTGGCCTCCACCTCTAGCTGGGTGGGTGGGTGGTGGTGAAGTAACCGGTGCTGAAGCCGATGATTGACCCCTCTGCTGAGACAAATTCGCAAGATGACAAGGACACTACCTCCATATATGACCCATCTCTCCACACTCATAGTAACTCCCAGGTGCTGGAGACGGGGACTGAATGGAACCCCTATCACCGGAATGACTAATAGATGCACCTGGCATAGAAGAGCCCTGAACTGATATAGCACGGGATAAACTCTGAGCTGGAAGGGCACTGAGTGATGACTGGACCTGATGAGAACTGTGAGAACCATGACCCGATGACACCCCAAGATAACCTAGGCGAGCTGGCTAAGCATGCCTGAATGGACGGCCTCTGCCGTGCTAAAACTGACCTCTCGAAGGAGCACCACCATAACTACCAGATCCTCGAGGCCTCTTGGCTTCCTTCTCATCTCGCTTTTTGTGACGAACTGACTCAATCTTGCGAGCAATGTCTACAACCTCCTCAAAAGTAGCACTAGACACCCTCTCCCTAGTCATGAGAATACGAAGCTGATAAGTGAGGCCATCAACAAACCTCCTAAGCCTCTCCCTATCTATCGGAACCAACCAAATAGCATGACGAGCTAACTCGAAGAACCTCATCTCATACTGTGTCACAGTCATCTCTCCCTGATGCAACCACTCAAACTGCCTGCGCAGCTCTTCTCTGCGAGACTACAACACATACTTCTCCAAAAAGAGAACGGAGAACTGCTGCTAGGTAAGGGGTGCTGCACCAACAGGGCTACGCCTCTCATAAGCCTCCCACCAAGTGAAGGCAGCTCCATAAAACTGAAAAGTAGTGAAAGCGATCTCGCTGGTCTCCAGAATACCCGTTGTGTGAAGAATCCTCTAACACTTTTCCAAGAAACCCTGAGCATCCTCGCCCTCTGCATCACTGAAAGTCGGAGGCTGAAGTCTACCAAATCTCTCCAACCTACTCTACTCGTCCTCTGGCATGATATAAGCTACATAATCCTGAGCAGCTGCAACCGGTTGGGCTGGATGTGCCCCCGGTGTCTGAAGTCCCTGCACGACCTGCTCAGGTGTGCGAGCGGCGGGAGTCTGAGCACCTCCCCCGCCTGAGAAGTAGCAGTAACTATAGTAACTAAGACCGCCTGGGCTAGGCCAGTGCATACTGATAGAATCTGAGTCAAGGCCTCCTGAAGACCCGGAATCACAATGGGCACTGCTGGTGCTGCTGGAGTGTCCATGACTAGGACCTGATCCTGAACTGGGGCGGCTGGTGGATCTGCAGGTGCTGCCCTAGCTGCTGTGCGGGCCACACCCCTGCCCCTACCGCGACCACGACCGCGTCCTCGCCCTATTGTGTCCACAACTGGTAGTACTGGTGGTCGTCCATCTTGACCGGTAGCGCGTGTCCTCACCATCTGTGAGAGAATAAAATACTGGAAGTTTAGTACTCGGATCAATAGATTCACACGACAAGAATTTCAAGAATATGAAGTTTTTCCTAAAGGTTTTGCATCCTCTCGAGGATAAATACAGACGTCTCCGTACCGATCCGTGAGACTCTACTAAACCTTCTTATGACTCGTGAGACCTATGTAACCTAGGATCTGATACCAACTTATCACGACCCTAAACCCAGACCCGGTCATGATGGTGCCTCTCGTGAAGATAAGGCCAACCAAAACACACCCGATTCATTTTAAACAATTAAAATAACACAATTTAAGTCTTTAACATGATTAAATCCCAAATAAACACTGAGACAATACAATTTGCAGAACAGATATAGCCCGACATCGGGGTGTCACCAGTCATGGGTATCTAATAACAGATTAAAAATAGGAAGAGTCTACATAGTCTATTACAGAACTAAACCAAGGGGAATAAGATAGGGGGAGAAGTACTGGACTGCTAATTCCGAACAGCTACCTAGTGAACTCCGAATTGCCTGAGCTAGAAGTAATAAGCACTCGCTAGCGGGACCCGAGGCTCCTGTATCTACATACAAGGGTGCAGGGAGTAATGTGAGTACTCCGACTCAGTGAGTAATAATAATAAATGAAGACTGAGCGATAAGAAAACATGTAAAAACACAACAACATGCTATAAAGAAGCAGTGTAAAAAGGCAAAGAAATAGTGAAATCTTATAAAAACACCTTAGTTCAGAATAAGCTTCTTTAAAACACCTTTTTAACAGTTAAACAAGTAAATGACAGGAAACTAGAAGAGATAAACACATAAAACCGCCCCTCGAGCACAATACCAACAGAATCAGCCCCTCGGGCAATAACATAAAACAATACCAGCCCCTCGGGCTATATCTCATATTAAAATGGGTACACGCGCTCACTGGGGGTGTACAGACTCCGGGAGGAGCCCCTTACGGCCCAAACGCAATATCAAGCCATCTCGTGGCATAATCAATAGGCTCTCGCCTCATATCAAGCCACCTTGTGGCGTACAATCTCAAGCCCTCGGCCTCATAATCATAAATCAGTGTATCACTGTTGCGGCGTGCAACCCGACCCAAGAGTATCCTCACAACACAAGCCCTCGGCCTTACTTAGTCAGAATCTCATAAGCCACTCGGGCAACAGTAAAACATGATGCTCAGCCCAAAATATCTGTTAAAATATTATTTAATGTGTTAAAACAGAGTAAAGATGGCCGAGTTATGAAAACGGTATAATATAGCATGACTGAGTACAAATATTAAAATCAAAATAGTGAGAAAATAGCAGTAAAAATCTCCTAAGGGTCCAATTAGTTGGCACGAGGCCCAAATATGGCATTCAGCCCAAAACATGATGATAACAAATAGTTTTCAATCAAATATGCGGTAAAAACAGTCATTCGGGATGGACTAAGACAATCCCCAACGATGCACGACCCCATGCTCGTCATCTAGCGTGTGTGTCACCTCAATATAGCACAACGATGTGAAATTCGGGGTTTTATACCCTAAGGACAATATTTACAATCATTACTCACCTCAATCCGGTCCAAACTCTAGCACGCGATGCCTTTGCCTCTCGAATCGGCATCTGGATGCTCCAAATCTAACCAAAATTAGTGCAAAACTATCAAAATACGCTAAGGGAACAAAACCCACTCGAAAAAAATCAAATTACAACACAAATTCCGAAATCGGCCAAACCCGACCCCCGGGTCCACATCTCGAATTCTGATAAAAATTACATCAATAGACTCCTTATCACTCTCCGAGTTCATTCATATCAAAAGCATTAAAATCCAACCACAAACGACCCCTCAAATCCAAAATTCTAGGTATCCAATTACAAGCCCTAGTTCTTCAATATTAGGCTTAAATTTCAAGATTAATTAGGTAGAAAACATATTAGGATCGAGTATTAAATCCATAAATCTTATCTCCAAGTGTTCTCCCTTGAATCCCTCTTCAATCCTCTGCAAAAAGCTTCAAAATCGCTCAAAATTGGTGAAAGTTAGCCCCAAAATCGCGGACAATGGCTATTTAAACATTCTGCCCAGGCATTCAAAACCTTCTTCGCGAACGCGGTCAAAGCCTCGTGTTCGCTAAGCACAACCTGACGTTGACCACATTTTCCTTCTTCGCGGACGCGTCTGCTCTCTCACGAACGTGATGCTCCTGACTCCAACCCTTCGCGAACGCGGCTCCCTTCTCACGAATGTGTAGTTCAACGACCCCAGCCCTTCGCGAACGCGGGACCTCCCTCGCGAACGCGAAGGATAAATCTTCAGCCTCACCTGCTAACCCTTCGCGAACGCGAGGGTCCACTCGTGAACGCAAAGCACTGCTATCTGCAACACTTCAGCAGATTTTGCAGCAACTTCCCACAACATGAAATAGTCCGTTTGACTACCTGAAATTCACCCAAGGCCCCTGGGACCTCAACCAAAGATGTCAACATATCCCATAACATCATTCAAACTTGTTCCGACCTTCGGAACGCTCAAAACAACATCAAACACAAAATTCGCATCGGATTCAAGCCTAAGAACTCCAAAATCTTCTAAATTCCGCTTTCGATAAAAATTTCTATCAAACCACGTCCGAATGACCTGAAATTTTGCACACACATTCAAATGACACAACATACCTACTACAACTTCTGGAATTCCATTCCGACCCTTATATCAAAATCTCACCTATCAACCGAAAAACGCCAAAATTTCAATTTCGCCAATTCAAGCCTAAATCCACTCCGGACCTCCAAGACACATTCCGATCACGCTCCTAAGTCTCAAATTACCTCCCGAAGCTATCCGAACCATCGGAACTCACATCCGAGCTTTCTAACACGTAAGTCAACATCCAGCTGACTTTTTCAACTTAAGCTTCCTCAAAAGAGACTAAGTATCTCAAACCTTACCAAAACTTCTCTGAACCTGAACTAATCAACCCAGTAACCCAAAGTATAGCTGAACAAGGCAATAAGAACCAGAAATGGAGGAAACGGAGCTGTCACTCATGAAACGATCGACCGGATCGATACATAGTAGTAGAAAATGAATTGATTCAAGTAAACTTCCTAATTGAAATGTGCAGACATAACAACTAACTACTCACTCTGGCAAATGAAATGGCAAGGTATTCACTACACTTCGACTCTCTTCTTCACCAAAAGCTCACACCAGAATAGAGCTGGTAAAATCGCATAATTATGAAAGGCTCACTTTGATTGAATTTCATGGTTGAAGACACTTGTAACTATAACAATGCAACCTCCTCCCATGTATAAAAATAATTGCTTGATATTAGACAAGAGAGATTGACTTTATATAAATTATTTTTGCTATGCATTGGCTAATAAAAAAGTATTTTTACTCTTGTTCCTTTATTTTACGATTTACTCTCTTCTTTAATATTGATATGCAGACACTAATTATAATATTAGAAGAGATTGTGGCCGGAGGATTGAACTATTGACATAATAAAGTTTTTGAACCCTCTTGACCATTAAGTTATGTTTTTTAATTTTGTTAAGGGGATTCAAAATATAATATATAGAGGTTCATAACAGATTTTGCCTTATATGTACAATGTAATTTTCGGGCGAAGGGGATTCGAGTGAACCCCCTTCTGCCCCTGGTTGTATATATGTATCCAATTGTATTTAGTTGTATTATAATTATATGAAAATTATACAACAACAACAACAACAACAATAACCCAGTATAATCCCACTTAGTGGGGTCTGAGGAGGGTAGTGTGTATGCAGACTTTAGCCATACCCTGGGGTAGAGAGGCTGTTTCCAAATAGACCCCCGACATCCTTCTCTCCAAGAACTTCCCACCTTGCTCTTGGGGAGACTCGAACTCACAACCTCTTGGTTGGAAGTGGAGGTTGCTTACCATCAAAGCAACCCCTCTTGTCTCTTATATGAAAATTATATGAAAGTTATATGTTGTTGTAGTTGTATTTATTTTTGTATGAACAGTGTGTATGTATATATAAAAAAGAATTGTATTAAAGTTGTAAGAAGATTTTTTTATATGAATACTATATAGAAATTATAAATAAGTTGTATATATATATATATATGAATAGTTGTATACGATTTACTCTCTTCTTTAATATTGATATGCAGACACTAATTATAATATTAAAAGAGATTGTGGCTAGAGGAAATTGAACTAGTGACCTAACAAAGCTTTTGAATCTCTATGTTTTTTAGTTGTGTCAAGGGGATTCAAAATATAATAATATAGAAGTTCACAACAGATTTTGCCTTATATGTACAATGTAATTTTCCGGTGAAGAGGATTCGGGTAAACCCATTTCGTCCTCTAAATCTGCTCCTGGTTGTATATATGTATCCAATTGTATTAAGTTGTATTATAACTATATGAAAATTATATGAAAGTTATATGTTGTTGTAGTTGTATTTATTTTTGTATGAACAACGTGTTTGTGTATATATAAATAAGAATTGTATAAAAATTGTACGAAGATTTTTTTGTATGAATATTATATAAAAATTATAAATAAGTTGTATTTATATGAATAGTTGTATGTTGTTGTAGATAGAAGAACATAATTAATCAGAAAAGAAAAAATACGGAAGAAACATATTCAAGAGTTGTGGAAACTGAAGTACTTTCACTATATCACTGGTTGCAATTGGCTTTTACGCATGCATACAAACCACTCGAAGTGAACCTGGATGCACAGACAGTCATTACTATCTTACAGACATCACATTCTTTATATGCTAATCTTAAACATGATTGTCGGTTTCTGCTCGCACAGCTGGATGATTCAGGTATACTTTACACTTATTGTAATAACCCGATCGATCGTTTTGCTTTCTAGAATCCCGTTCCCTTAAATGAGACTTTTTGAACTTACTTTTACCGATTTATGACTTGCGTGGATGGCTAGTTCGGAATTTGGAAGAATTCAGGTTGAAATTGGAACACTTGGTTCCTTATGGTTGGCCTAAAAGGTCAAGTTTGACTTAGATCAACATTTTGGGTAAACAACCTCGGAATCAGGATTTGACGGTTTCAATAGGTTCGTATGATAATATCGGGCGTATATTCGGACCGTGTTTTGGATGACCCGAGAGCGTTTTGGTGCCAAATAGTGAAAGTTGGTTTTAGAAGTTTTTTAAATTTGGTTTGGAGCAGATTTTGGTGATATCGAGGTCCGAACGGAATTCCGAGACCGGAACTAGTTTCGTGATATCATTTAAGATTTGCACACAAATTTTGGTGTCATTCCGAGTAGTATAAGTACGTCTCGGCACATTGAAAGTAAATTGAAAAACTTGAAGTTCTTAAGTTTGATTCAATTGGTTTTAGGGTGTGATTCTTAATTTTAATGTTGTTTCGGGCGTTTCGAGAGTTTCGGGTGAGTCCGTTTTATGATTCCAAATTTATTGGTATGTTCGGAGGGGGCCCGGGGCCCCCATTGTCAATCAGACGAGGCTCGGACCAAGTTGAAAACTTGGAGCAAGAGTTGAAGCTCCCCAGATTTGTCATAATCGTACCTGCGCTTGGTCAGCCACAGGTGCGAGCTCGTAAGTGCGGGCCAAGCATCACAGAAGCTGCCAAGCAAGGGCAGCCCAGGTTCCGCAGATGCGGCCCCTCCCTCACAGAAGCGGGACCACAGAAGCGGTTACCCAACCGCAGATGCA
Source organism: Nicotiana sylvestris (assembly GCF_000393655.2). Lineage (NCBI taxonomy): Eukaryota > Viridiplantae > Streptophyta > Magnoliopsida > Solanales > Solanaceae > Nicotiana > Nicotiana sylvestris. The sequence goes on along the minus strand of NC_091059.1, from coordinate 216,371,151 downwards.
CCCCAGCCGGCCCAGGACATTTTTTGCAGAAGCTGACCCTTGTCCGCAGAAGCGGGACCGCAGATGCGAAAATCGATGGGGCAGTGGCCTTCATTTAATACGGTCTTGGGCCAATTTTTATCACATTTTCTTCCACACATATACGATTGGAGAGCTCTTACAGAGGGGATTTCACCCAACACTTTAAGGTAAATAATTTCTGCACAATATGAGTTAAATACATAGATTATGGGTAGATTATAACATGTAAATTGGTAGAAATCAAGGGTTTAGGTAAAAACCTAGAGTTTTGATAAAAATGAGATTTTACCACGAAAATGATTATGAAACTTAGTGAAAATCATATATATATGTTCCTAAGGTTATGGGTTATAACTTTCTTGAAAATTTTCCGGAATCCAGGCATGTGAACCCGGGTGAATTTTAGGAATCTTGCATTCTGGATTGGGTAATCACTTAGATAGTTAGAATATAAATTTTTGAACAGATATTGATTAGTTTTTACACTATTTGAATAGTTTTGGATTTGTTCGGCTCCGATTTGAGAGTTTGAGCACATTCTTGAATTTTGAAGTAGGCCTTGAGACGAGGTAAGTCTATTTCTAACCTTGTTAGAGGGAATTAACCAAATAGGTGAATTAAATAAATATGTGTATCTATTTGTTTAAGTTAAACAGATCGGGTCTTTTCTTTTCTTATTAAGCTCCGAAAACTCTTACTAATATGCTTTTCGGTCCACGTCATCTAAAGTATCTTTTAAGGTTTTTCTGCACATAAATTGAGAAACTAATTTGAAGAGATATTTTAGTTTTTCATTAAAAGGAAATTACAACTCTTGAATTTTTTTATTTTTTATTTTGGTGCAAAAGATAACTATTTATTATATTAAAGTGGAGTAGTACACAAAGCATATGAAAACATAGTTATAGTCATAAGGGGGCGACCTCGTGATGAGTCGTGACAAGAGGGAAAACAGGGGAAAAACTACTACTATTTGTTCTCGTATCCTAGGAAATACAAAAAACATCGTCCAAGAGGACTTTGCAAACAGATGGAGGGCGGAAGAGCTGATGGTGCCACTCTTCTAACAAAAAGTTTGCCTAAGCAGTCATACTCCAAAGCTGTGTGAAGAAAGATGGTGATTGTCTAAAAATAGTGATGCCTACAAAACTATCCATATGACTTCCAGACTTTGCTAGTAAATCAGCTACTTGGTTTTGGTCCCCGTAAGTGTTATGACCCATTTCCATTATAAGTCGTGATGTCGCCCAACACCGTTGTTAGGAAAACCAACACTGATCAAACTAGTGATTTCCCGTTTAAATAAATTATTAAGTGGTAACTTTTTCTTATTTGTTAAAAAGATTTAGAGATTTGTAAGTGTAACATAAATAAACGGAAGTAATAAATACAAATCGAAATCATGTAAACAAACCCAAAATCATAAGTCTGCTAGTGTGTGTGTCAGGACCTGGTGTCATAAGTGTATTGGCAATCTAGTAGAATACACAAAAGAATACTAGCCTACTGTCTGAAAAGAAATAGACAGTAAAGTAAAACATAAGGAAGACTTCAGCTGCTGCAGAATGACTCGGAAGGCAGCTCACCGTGAAGTCTCAAGGTGCGGATCAACTATGCGCATTGGACGGGTAACTAGATGCACCTACCTCAGATCCTGTACAATTAAGTGTAGAAGTGTAGTATGAGTACATAAACAACATGTACCCAGTAAGTATTCAGTCTAACCTCAAAGAAGTAGTAACAAGGGGTCGACTTTGACACTTAGTATAGGCTAACAATAACATAATTAAAGTGTTATACTAAGCATGGATTTCATGAATAATACCGAAAGCTCAATAATAGGAAATGATAAGTTCTTCTTTGACAAACACAATACTTCAAATTCAGTTATATCATTTAACAGCATAAATGTTAGGACACTTAAGCAATTTCATTCATGGAGAATTCCAAAGAATTATCATGCGCAAATTATGTCGAGGTCGTACGACCCGATCCAACATTATATTTAAACTGTTCACTGCCGGAGGGTCAAACGGCGCGAACTATAGATGCATCTATTTACTACCGAGGAGCTCGGCTCGATCCACAAATAGCAATTATTTTTAAGGAAAACACAATTTCTCATTTACAGTCAAGTATTCCATTCAATTCTTCAAATAAGTAAATTTAACCTTTTATGAATTCTTTTATCAAATTCTAACATGACTCAAGTAATTAAATTAGCAAGTAAGGATGCAAACATTCCAAATAAATCATGATACGGGTCCTAAACTACCCGGACAATAGCATAATAGTAACTATGTATGGACTCTCGTCACCTCACACGTACGTAGTCCAAATGAATTAGCCTTTCAAATTGTAATCTTTTATCAGGTTTGGGTTGTCTCAGCTAGGACTTTGATGTGCAATAGTATTTGATTTAATTTATATATTTTTATTTTCCTTCTCCAGAAGTCAGAACTACATGACCATAGTCTACTCTTGGTTCTGGACAACCCACTTGAGTGATTATAAAAGGAAACAACATTTATTCTCCAGTTCATAGATATGGATAATAGTATTGTATTGGAAAAATTGTATTTAAATATAAAAGTGACGTGTCGAGACACATAGGCTGGTCAAATGGTCAAAAAATTACAACTAGCCAAGAGGCACGAGTTGCAACAGATACGAGCAAATGGCAGAGGAAGAGGCACGGGCAATTATTCAAATAACTTAGCGCCCGTACCTATCTAAGTCATTCATGTCCGAGAATCAAAAGGAATGAATCTGACAATGGAAAAGAGTGTAGATACGGCATTTAATAGGCATTAAATGTGGAATACGTTAGAGAATTTGTATTGAATGTAATGATTATGTAATGTAGCATTCAATGTCTTTAATTACTCATAATAGCCTCATTATGATTTGGGCAAAACGTATATCCCCAAGATATCTATAAAAGAGAGATATCTGATCAATTGTAAGGACACGAAATTACTATTGGAATAAACTTTGGTTTACTTATTTTTCTCTTGATTACTCTCTTGCTACCTAAATTACTTCCTTTTATACATTCTTTTGGTTATCAGTAACTCGTGTTCTTCTAAATTCTAGCTTTGACTAAAATTTTATTTTTTGGCTAAACAAATTGGTTCTGTTACCGGAAAACTGATAATCTATTTTCTTTTCACTTAACTTTCCTTGTTGCATCAATTATGTCGAACAACAATGAAGACACTTAAGGAAATTAAGAGAACCAACAAAATCAGGGAGATCCATAGAATATTAACACTCAAGTTCCAACTCTACGAGACTCTCCACAGCAATCTCGTGAGGGTACTCCTGATGGGTCTCAAATAAACGAGCATGCTCAATTTGAAAATGCTGAAGCTGTTGATGAAGCTTTGCAGAAATTAATTGCTGCTCAGGTCAACAAAGTTGTTGAGGCACTTGTTAACCAGTTACCTGTTGCAACACCCACACCTACTCCAAATAATAACACTTCGAAAAACCCTCGTTCTGGGCTTGTTAACTCAGGCAGCGGTGGAACTCCCAGTGAATCACAGGAGAGAGAACCAGGTAATGTAATTAATTCTGATTTACAAAATTTAGTACTAACCTTGCAGAAACAGCTCAAGGAGCAAAGTGAGCGCATAGAATAGATACCCAGGGTGCCGCCCATAATCAAAGGGGTAGATATGGATAGATATTTGCAACAACCCTGGAAGCCAAGTGCTGCTCCACTCCCAATTCCAAAAAGGTTCAAAATGCCTGATATTCCAAAATATGATGGAACAACAGACCCACGAGATCACGTGACTGCATTCACAACGGGCGTAAAAGGCAACGATTTGACTAAGCAGGAGATTGAATCAGTATTAGTCAAAAATTTGGTGAAATGCTCACCAAAGGAGCGCTATCATGGTATTCTCTTTTACCCAAAAATTCTATAAATTCTTTTGCTGAGCTTGCAGATTCTTTCATCTAAGCACACTCGGGAGCTCAAAAAGTAGAGAAAAGAATAGAGGATATTTTCAAAATCAAGCAAGGGGACTCAGAACTGCTTAGAGAATTCGTGGACAGATTTCAACGTGAAAGAATGACATTGCCACGTGTACCTGACAACTGGGCAGCTATAGCTTTCACAAGTAATTTGAATGAAAAAAGCTCGGAAGCTACGAGGAGACTTAAGGATAGCCTTCAAAAATTTCCAAATACAACGTGGAATGATGTTTATAACAGGTATAGCACGAAGCTGAGGAGTGAGGAAGATATTGTTCCACAATTTCAAAAAGAAGAAAAGGTAAGTTCGAGACGTGCGGAGACCGAAAAAAGATCCGGTAAAAATAGGTACGAGCCTTACATGGGACCTGCGGGAAAGGATTCACGGTCAAAGCAAGATAATCAAAGGTACGATCACAGATCAAGAAACAGAGAATCAGGTTCTTCATCAAGATTCAGGAATGAGTGAAACAACTATGAGTCACGAGATGATGATAGAAATTTAAAAGCGAGATTCGGTGGTTACAACCTCAACGTCAGCACCTCCGAGCTCGTAGCTCTTTTGAGAAGCATGAGAGATAAGGTTCGATGGCCAAAGGAAATGAGACCGAATCCAAACAGGCGCAACCCTGACCATTGGTGCGAGTTTCATAATGACCACGGACATAAAATAGCATATTGCAGATTTTTACAAAGTGAAGTTGATCATTTATTAAAACAAGGATATCTTACTGAGTTGTTCAGTGAGAAAGGCAAGCAAGCTTACATGAAGAACATGCAGGAGCCTCCAAAACCACCTTCTCCCAAAAGAACTGTCAATGTTATAAGTGGGGGTGAAGATGTCAATGGTATATCATATACTGCAGCTAACAAAATTTCCAAAGTAACAATTACCTAAGGGAAACGGGTGCGACATGTTTTAGAGGAAGACAACATTACATTCAATGACGCAGATGCAGATGACGTATTAACCCCTCATAACGACGTACTGGTAATGTCTTTAATTGTACATGATTCTAATGTGAAACAAGTTTTGACTGATCCAGGTAGTTCCGTGAACATTATTTTGCTAAGAGTATTACGTGAGATGCAAGCTGAAGATAAAGTGGTACCAAAGGCGAATACTCTATCTAGATTTGATAATTCTAGTGTCATCACGAAAGGAGAGGTAACACTCACCACATTTGCTGATGGAGTCGTCAAAGATACAAAGTTCCAGGTGGTAGATATGGAGATGACTTACAATATGATTCTTGGGAGACCATGGATCCACGAAATGGGTGTTGTTCCTTCAACCTTGCATCAAGTTATTAAATTTCCATCGCCATGAGGAATCTGTCAAATTCGTGGAGATCAACATACAACCAGGGCTATCAACTCTATTGCAGATACAAGCACAAGAAATAAAGGTAAATAGCAATCACAAAAGGCAGTTGAGGACACCACAACACAAACCTCAACTGAACAAGGGCAAAGAGATGTAGATTCAAGGCCTGATACCATTCAAGAACCAAAAGAGAATGAAAATATCAAAACAATAATAGAGGAATTAGAGCCTGTCGTGTTATTTGCTCAATGGCCTGATATAAAAGTCTATGTTACAGCCAATCTTAGCCAAGGTATGAGAAGTAAGTTAATTGAATTTTTAAAAACTAACGTGGGCTGCTTTGCTTAGTTCCACTCTGACATGACAGGAATACCACCGGAGGTGATGACTCATAAACTAAATGAAGATCCATCATACCCTCATGTCAAGCAAAAGAAAAGAAATCAAGGAACTTTCAAGAATCAGGTGATTCAAGAAGAAGTCCAAAAATTGCTAAAAATTGGTTCCATTCATGAGGTAAAGTATCCTAACTGGTTAGCTAACACTGTTGAAGTTCCAAAGAAGAACGGTAAGTGGCGGGTTTGTGTAGATTACACAGATCTTAATAAAGTCTGCCTTAAAGATTCTTTTCCACTACCACACATAGATCAATTGATTGATGCAACTGCAGGTCACAAACTATTAAGTTTTTTAGATGTATATTCAGGTTATAATCAGATTAAAATGGATCCAGGAGATGATGCAGGTGCAATATATCAGAGGTTAGTTACCAAAATATTTCAAGAGCATTTAGGAAAGACTATGGAGGTATATATAGATGATATGCTTGTTAAAACTCAGTATTCAAAAGATCACATATCACACTTATCTGACATATTTTCAATTTTGCGCAAATTTAATATGAAGTTAAATCCCGAAAAATGTGCATTTGGCGTTGCATCAGGTAAGTTTTTGGGTTTTCTTGTTTCTAACCGTGGTATTGAAGTGAATCCTATACAGATTAAGGCCATTGAAGAAATCCCTGATATACTTTCAAACAAGAAAGAAGTTCAAAGATTAACAGGGAGAATTGCAACCTTGGGAAGATTCATTTCTAAATCATCAGAGAAGTGTTTTAAATTCTTCTCAGCCCTTAGAAACATGATCATTTTGAATGGAATGAGGAATGTAAATAGGCACTCAGGAATTTGAAAACGTACTTATCAAATCCATCTTTGCTGGCAAAACCAAAGGCTGGGAAAAGACTACTCATTTACCTTGCTATTTCAGAAGTTGCGGTAAGCGCTGTTTTGGTCCGAGAAGAACAAGGTAAACAATCCCCTATCTATTATGTTAGTAAATCTTTGTTAGATGCGAAGACGCGGTATCCTCAGTTAGAAAAACTTGCACTTGCATTAATCATGACATCTAGAAAGTTAAGACCTTACTTTTAGTATCATCCTATCGATGTAGTAACTGCCTACCCTTTACGTAATATATTACATAAGCATGAGTTATCAGGTAGGTTAGCTAAGTGGGCAATAGAGTTAAGTGAATACGAAATCACATACCAACCTAGAACTGCTCTAAAATCACAAGTGTTAGCTGATTTCGTGGCTGATTTTAGCTAGGGGATGCAATTAGAAGCAGAAAAAGAATTACAGGTATTCAATAGAGCTAACCCGGGAACTTGAACTTTATTCTCATCTAATGTAAAAGGTGCAGGTTTGGGGATTGTCTTGGTACCACCTACGGGTGAAACCATTCGACAAGCTATTAAATGTCACTCCATAACTAACAATGAAGCAGAGTATGAGGCTGTGATTGCAGGTCTAGAATTGGCACGAGAGCTTGGCAGAAATCAAATTATAATCAAGAGTGATTCGCAACTCGTGGTTAATCAAATGCTGGGGACTTATACAACTAGGGAAGCAAGGATGCAACAATACTTAGAAAAGGTACGGGAATTGATAAAGCAATTTCAAACCTGGAAAGTTATACAAATACCAAGGGATGAAAATGTTGAAGCGGACGCCCTAGCTAATCTCGCATCTGCAGCTGATGTGGCAAGCGATGCAAATGCCTCAGTTATACATTTATTTCATTCAGTTCTCGATCCTGATAAGAATGAGGTAAATTTTAATAATTTAACTTGGGATTGGAGGAACGAGATTGTTGCTTTTTTGTAGTATGGTACCATCCCTGATGATAAGAGAAAAGCTCATGCGCTTCTAAAGAAGGCTGCTCGGTACTGCTTAAAGCAAGGCAATTTATATCGTAAAATGTTTGGTGGTCCCTTAGCAAGATGCCTCGGACCTTCGCAAACGGAGTATGTAATGAAAGAACTACACGAGGGACATTGCGGGAATCACGCAGGAGGAAGGTCATTGGTAAGAACCTTAATTAGGGCTGGTTATTACTGGCCTGAAATGGAAGAAGAAGCAGAAAGTTTCGTGGCCAAATATGATAAATGTCAAAGGTACGGTAACAATATGCATAGACCTGCGGAGTTATTACACCTGGTCATTGTGCCATGGCCATTTATGAAATGGGGAATGGATATCGTGGGTCCATTACCTCAAGCAAAAGGAAAGGTAAAGTTTATGCTCGTACTCACTGATTATTTTACTAAATGGGTGGAGGTAGGAGCATTTAAACAGGTGCGAGAAAAGAAAGTCAAAGATTTTATTTGGTGGAATATCATATGTCAATTCGGTATACCAAAGGAGATCGTGTGTGATAATGGCCCTCAATTTATTGGAGCTCAAATCATGAATTTTTTTCAAAGTTGGCAAATTAAAGGGATTACGTCAACACCTTATCATCCGGTGGGTAATGGGCAAGCAGAATCAACGAACAAGGTTATTATCAATAATTTAAAGAAACGATTAGAGGAATCAAAAGGTAACTGGCCTGAAGTGTTACCTGGAGTTTTATGGGCATATCGCACAACTGCAAAAACAAGTACAAGAGAAATACCGTTTTCATTGGTTTATGGAGCTGAGGCTTTAATTCCAGTTAAGATAGGGGAATCAAGTACACGGTTCACACAGGCGAAACAAGAATCTAATGACGAGGAGATGCGGGTCAATCTAGATTTACTCGAGGGGAGTAGAGAAGCTGCATTAATAAGAATGGCAGCACAAAAGCAAGTCATAGAACGATATTACAACCGAAAAGCATGCCTCAGATTCTTCAAAGTGGGGGACTTCGTGCTTAAAAAGGTTTTTCAATCTACAAAGGCAGCTAACGCGGGTAAATTAAGTCCAACATGGGAAGGACCCTATAGAGTTCGTGATATTACAGGAAAGGGAGCATATGAACTGGAGACAATAGATGGAAAGATACTTCTTTCTCATTGGAATATTGTTCATTTGAAGAGATACTATTTCTAAGGAATACCCATGGTCAGGTATCACCATTTTAAATTTAATTTTTGAATTGTTAAAATTTTATTAACGATTTTAGATGATAGGCAAAAAGCTAAATCGTACTAAATAATGAGTCACGACCTATAAGGCACACAGAATAACCTAAAATTCCTGGCCTAGGGTTACAATTATTCTGATAGAAATTCAAACGGGTTAAGTAGTCTTCATCTATATCGCACCTCCGAGTCCCGTATGTTTTTCCTTTTAAGGAAAAGGACCAAATGAGAGAAACTATCAAGTGCTTGAGATTTCATACTTCAACACTCAAACACTTGGGAGACTACATAATATACACAGACATATGTATAAATAAGGCAAAGAAGATTGAGGAAAAATCAAGCCTAAAAGAGTCAAGTGCAGAGTAAAAGTCACAAAGTCACGAGATGGAGCCACGAGCTAACGCCAAAGAAAAACCTCACTATAGTTAGGGTAAAGGCTATGTACTAAAGTGGGTTATAAGGAAAAACCCCGTGTCTATTATTCTTCTTTTGTAAAAATCTGTTACAAGAAAAATAGTTACGAGAAAGTTATAAATGTAATTCAAATACATGTAAAGTATTATTCAAAACTTGTCAAAGTTATTTCAAAGAAACATGTGTGTTCCTATTTCTTTTATCGTATGATAACACCATTATGAAGTTGAGACATCTTCTTCATTAAGTGTCGAAATATAAAAGCGCCCTCTTTTATAAAACTCATGTTTAAATTAGTTAGTCATGAGATTAACAGAAGCATTTTCGAAGAACAAAAATGCAAATTATTCTATAAGTCTTTAAAAATAAAGGCAAGAATAAAGCAGACAGAAGTTTAAGATAATAACATGAAAAACTTCTTAATACTTAAAAACTGAAGACTAAGTACGAACTTAGTCATAAAACTATGAAATTGTTTATACAAATTGCCCCATAAAAGACTTGGGGACTTGCGTTTCCAAAACCAACCCTCAAATGAAGCTAAGGGTTTGATTACAATTTTCCAAAATAAAAACAAAAACAAAATCATTCAAATGATTAAAACTGGTCACTGAGAAGTTTGTGGAACTGAAGCAGGAGCATCAATAGCAGCAGGCTCAATTTGGGTAGGTGCATCAACAAATACGGTTTCAACTTGGCTTGCAGCAACATGCTCGATTGGGCTTGAAAGAGTTGGGATACCTGTATCATCTTCAACATTCACGGGAGCTTCAACCACGGGAGAAGGGAAGTCCTGCGTTTGCTGAGCTTTTTCAATAGTTTAATTGATCTTAGCTAACTCTGACTCCAGGTTGAAGTTTTTTTGGCCAGCTTCAATTAGGGAATCACGACATGAATTCAAAAATGCCCAGCTTACCTCAACAACAGATTTTTCTTTAAGGATCTCATAATCTTTTTCCCAATCAGCAATCTCATTCTTTTGTTCTTCATTTTCAGCCAAGGCGGAGTTATAAGAAGCTTGAAGAGAGGCATGTGAGATCTCTAAAGCACGCACCTTATCAGCAGAGACTCGAATGTCTTCTTGTGCTTGAGTTAAGGTTTGCACGAGCTCCCTAGCGTAAACTTCTTTTTGACTCAAAAGAGCCTTCAACTCTCTGTTCTCTTTACTGGCCTTAGATAGTTGCTCTGAGAAGGAGGATTCGAGATGTTCTTTTTCTTTTTCTACTTGGCTTGAGGAAGCTTTTACAACCGCTAACTTTTAAGTTAAATCCCACACCTGCTGCTCTAAGGTACTCTTGCTCTCTTGTAAATCTTCCATATCAATTTGTGCACTCTCAAATTGTTCCTTCCAATTGATCGTCTCCAACTGAGAATCACGTGCTACCTTCTCTAAGAGGGGGATTTTGTTCATCATTTCTGTGCCGATAAGATTGGCCTAAAAAAGGGAAGGAAAATAAGAATCCCAAAGATAAAAAAATTTTACAAAGTAAAGAAGGGAGAGAAGGAAAATACCTTCAAAGTGGCATGCACGATATCATTCATTAGAGTCAAGGAACTATGGCTCTCCAGCTTTGCTTTTTCAATTGGGCCAATTAAAGGTTCCAGCCATACATCTGCCTGACCTGACTTCCTCAAAAGGCTGCTATCAGTAGGAACTTCAATAGTTACTCTCCTCATAGCGGCACTTCTACTTGAAGAGCCCACTTTCGTATGATGAACGATAGGATGGGGAATTATCAAAGGAGGAGCGGTAGAAGAAGTGAAAACAGTAGAAGAAGGAACAGAAACAGCTGGGGCTGGTAAGGAAAGAATCACAGGCACGGGAGTTAAAAAAGAAGATAAGGGTATTTCATCTAAAACAGGCCCTAAACTTCCACTACCAAAACCACTGATGAAAAGTTGATCAATAGACTCACAGGTATCATGAGGAGTGACGTCATCGTCAGGAATTATTACTGGGGTTTTAACAAGTTCGGTAAGAGAAACAGAAAGACGAGGGGAAACTTCAACTTCGTCATCAGAGACGATGCGTCTCCTAGCTCGTGGCCTCGTCACCAGGGAGCCCCCATCTTCCTCTTCTTCAGAGTCTTTCTCTTCAACAACTTTCCTTTTCGCAGAAGAAGAACCCAAGACTATTTCTCGGGCTCTTTCTAAAGAGATACGGGTCCCCAAAGAGTACGGGTTCCCTAAGAGACACGAGAGGCCGCAACTGCTTCAGCAGTAACTCCTCGAATAGCAAATCCTGATAAAAATAAGGATGGGAGTTAGAGCAATAAATAAATAAATAAATAAATAAATAAATAAATATATATATATATATATATATATATATATATATATATATATATGCGTGAAAGATGAAATAAAAACTCTTACCATGAGTCTTTACTTTCCAATCATAACGGTAGAAAGTGTTCTCCAAGACCTACCATCTGTCACACCTCCTTTTTCCGCGCCCGAGGGGCGCAGGGGGAGTTTTTTCCAATTAAAGGACAATCGAAACGGGATTGGTTTAATTATTTCAGAGTCGCCACTTGGGAGGTTTAGGGTGTCCCAAGTCACCAATTTTAATCCCGAATCGAGGAAAAGAATGACCCTATATTACAGTCTGCGTACCAGAAATCTAGATAAGGAATTCTGTTAACCCGGGAGAAGGTGTTAGGCATTCCCGAGTTCCGTGGTTCTAGCACGGTCGCTCAATTGTTATATTCGGCTTGATTATCTGATTTTAAATACAATATGAACCAATGTGCCAATTTTAACTTTTAACCGCTTTATTATTATTGTTTTTACAAGAATGTGAACATCGCTTAAAACACGTCTTTGGACTGCGTCACATGAAATGCACCCACAATCCGGAACGCATTTTATTTGATGTTTTGAGATTTGGATTTGGGTCGCATGAAATGCACACCCGAGCTTAAGAAAGTAAATTATTAAACACGCGCCTAAAGAGACTATCGCGTTATTATTTTGGGAAGGCCACGAAATTCACTAAGCGGCCCTCCTGAATTCTAAGTAATTTAAAACAAGTATTTACTGAGGGCCCCGCAATTTGTATTTTTATTCGGCGAGGCTCATCTCATTCTTATTTTTAAAAGGAATTTGCAACGTCATGGAAATGCATCTCGGGCCACGCCACAATCAATGCGCCCGTGACTAGAGACATATTTCGACTCCGTTGAGATTTGGACTTGGGTCACATAAATGTGCACCCGAGTTTAGGGAGATAACATTATTAAAGGCGCGCCTAAAGCAACTAGCGCATTATTATTTTTGGGGAGGGCCGTGAAATTTGTTAAACGGCCCATCCCGGAATCTAAGTATTTAATACATATATTTTGTGAGGGCCCCGCAATTTGTCCCTTTTATTCAGCGAGGCTCGTCTCATTTTATTCTTTATTATTACTATTATATTTTTTTTATTTTTTTTATTTTTATTTTTTTTAAAAAGGATGCCATTTTTACGCCTTTAACAATACTAAACCTTACGGCTTCTTTACAACTACAATCTCGTAACTTGTCAAGATTTGATAAAAGAAGTTAAGCGAATGAGTGTTTCGGGCGTAGTAACAACAGGTACTAATACTAATTTTGTCCAAATAAACTAAGACAATGAAGGGACGAGCGAATCAACGTCAAACTGTGTCTTAGGACTACTAATACAACTAAATCAAATGACATCAAGTAAACAATAATAACATAACACAAAAAATGAACTAAAATGCATACGATGAAACATAAGCAAGAAAATTATCATATCAATTGATATATTGCAACTTCAAACATTGAACGTAAAATTTCTTTAATCCAATACATCGAGGCTTACTAACCTGAATAAACAGAAACGCATAGAGCCATGGACCGAACCCCTACAGCGACCTCTACGGATAACCTCGACCGGGAAACCATAGAAAAGGTTATCAAAGCTCGGACGGAATAGCTCGTGCCGGAAACTCGAACCCGAACGGACTAACAATGAGTCATGGCTACAACCGACTTTTCCAGGCGGTCATTTGGGCGTGGGGGAGCTGAACGGAACAGCAGCGATGGTTGTTCCGGCGTGAGGGAGTGTCGCGACTGGTTTTGGACGTGAGGGAGTGGAGGGCTACTGACGTTTTGACGATGCTACTTGCTGGACTGGTTTGGGTGGAGCTGGAGCTCGTGGCGGATGGCAATGGTGGTTGACGGAGGTGCGACTGGTTCGTGATGGAGGTGGTTTTTGTTGGTTGTTATGGCGTTTGGACAGTGGGTCGGGGGCAGCGACGACGACGGTGGAGTATGATCGTTTGGGCAGTGGTCGACGGACTGGTTGCGAGATGAGGAAGACGATGGCGAACGATGGTCGACGGGCGCGAAGGAGTGAGTGTCGCAGCTGGTTTTTTGGTCGTTCGGACAGTAGGGGGTGTGGGCAGTGGTGTTGAGGCATTGGGGAAGGGAGGTCCGACTGGTTGGGGTGATGGTTATGGCGTGGAGGTGACGGGGGGGTTTAACGGTGGTGTTCCGGCGAGGGGGAAGTGACGGGGTGGTGGTGTCCGGTAGGGTTTTCTCTTCTTCTTCTTTGTGAAGAAGAAGATGAACAGTGAGCAAAAGGAATTTTTTTCCGTTTTTTTTTCTTTTTTTTTCCTGACCAAAATCCAAAAGTCCCCCCTTTCAAAGTTTTGTCCGTGTATTTGTATAGTCTCTGCCCAGAAAAATGAGCCCCACGCGTGGTGGGGTTCGAGGCATATGTCCCCCACGCGTGGTGGGGTTCCCCACGTGTCCTGGACACGGTTTATTACGGGCTAGGTCCGAAAATTAGGCCTAAAACCGGGTAGTTTGAACCCGAATATTATTCTTTTGCCCGGACCCGAGAAATAGAAACGCGTTGCTTAACTAGTCCTATGTAAGCAAAATAACTACCAAAATAAGACTAGTATTTAAACAAAACTATATCTTTTTAAATATTTTTCAAGGTTTAAAATAGCTACAAAATATTAATAAAACTATTTTTTTGTAATTTTCGTTTTTAAATATGAAGATAAAATATGAGGTAATATTTTTGTATTTTTTCAAAGTTAAAAATGCCTATAAAACTTTAATAGAATTATTATTTTTGTATTTTTTCGAAATTATATAAGGTATAAAAATAAAGTGCAATTTTTGTATTTTTCAAGTTTATGAGAAATACATAAACTAAAATTTATATATATTTTTTTTGAAATTTTCTTTTTGCAACGAAATAAAGTAAAAAATAGTTAAAATGACTATATTGGACCCAATTTCACATATTCACGCAAAAAATGTGAAAATTCTCGGGGAGGGTCAAAAATCACGTGCTTACAGCTGCCCCTCTTTGACTGGAAACACGAAGAGTTTTCCGACAAAGAACGACTAAACGTGTTTTTGACCCGACCATTACTTGGACGGACTACACTTAAGGAAAGGGAGGGAATGTGACCGAGCCCTGGTATCTGAGCTGCCTACATATCCTTGGTTATACAGGAATCAGGCCACGTGTAGTTCGGAAATGAGAGAGATAGTGAAGTGTACCGAGGTGAAGAGCCGATCGAGGTGCCGTTCCGTTGAGGTTCCGGTACGCGGTCCTGTCATTACAACAAAAATGAAAACTGAAAAAGACTAACTAAGCCTATCAGCTACTAGTTACAAGGGTTCCTATCTCTTAAGTCTTCTGAAACTTGGTCTTGAGTCTTGAATGGTGCTTCATACAGACTTTGGATCTGAACCTTGACACTTGCTAGTTGTAGGCGCTAGTTCCTGAGCAGATCTCATCTGTTCTCCACTTCCGTATTTTGGGCTCTTCTCTTTCTTCTCTTTTTTTCTTCTTTTTTCTTGTTTTTTTTTTGTGACCAGCTTCTGTTGATCATCCCAGACTATTGATTCGCGTTCTTGAGGCGAGCTTCTAACTTGGATTGAATGCTGGGGATTTCTGTTGTAACCTTCTGCTTTCCGGTGGGCCACTACTTGATCTTGAAACATGTTTCTCCGTTCTACAGGCGGACCCCTGATTTCTTCTATCTTCGACACGCAACAACCTCCGTTCTACAGGCGGGTCCCTGACAATCAAAACAAACAAAACAAACAAAATTTTCTAACCCAGTTTGTACTGGGAAGATTTGTGAGTCGTTAGCAAAATTGTAACTCACTTACACTACTGATGCAATGATGAGAGTAAACTAAAGACTGGGCTAGGATGTGCATCTCCTCTGAGTAAAACCAAAACTCTTGCTAGCAAATGTGTCTGCTAAACTAAAAACCTCAATGACTCAAACTAGAAAGTGTGTCTTCTATGGTTGAATCGGAATGAGCTAAACTAGGAAGTGCGTCTCCTAAGGGTGAAAACTTCAGTGACTAGAACTAGGAAGTGCGTCTCCTATGAATAAAATCTCGATTAGGAAGTGCGTCTCCTACGGGTAAAACTAAACTTTGAGGAAGTGCGTCTCATGTGGGCACAATAAACTTAGGAAGTGTGTCTCCTATGGGTACGATAAACTTAGGAAGTGCGTCTCCTATTGGGGATAACTGTTCTTAGGAAGTGCGTCTCCTATTGGTGAAACTGAACTTAGGAAGTGCGTCTCCTATGGTAAAACTGAACTTAGGAAGTGCGTCTCCTATCGGTGAAATATTTTTAGGAAGTGCATCTCCTTTTGGTGAAACTGAACTTAGGAAGTGCGTCTCCTACTGGTGAAACTTTATCTTAGGAAGTGCGTCTCCTACTGATAAAACTTGCTTAGGAAGTGCGTCTCCTACTGGTGAAACTTATCTTAGGAAGTGCGTCTCCTACTGGGTGAAACTTGCTTTAGGAAGTGCGTCTCCTATTGGGTGAAATAAACTTAGGAAGTGCGTCTCCTACTGGTGAAACTTGCTTAGGAAGTGCGTCTCCTACTGGTGAAATATTTTTAGGAAGTGCGTCTCCTATTGGTGAAACTGAACTTAGGAAGTGCGTCTCCTACTGGTGAAACTTATCTTAGGAAGTGCGTCTCCTATTGGTGAAACTGAAACTTAGGAAGTGCGTCTCCTACTGGTGAAATATTTTTAGGAAGTGCGTCTCCTATTGGTGAAACTGACTTAGGAAGTGCGTCTCCTATTGGTGAAACTTGCTTTAGGAAGTGTGTCTCCTATTGGTGAAACTTGTTTTAGGAAGTGCGTCTCCTATGGTGAAACTGACTTAGGAAGTGCGTCTCCTATTGATGAAACTTGCTTAGGAAGTGCGTCTCCTATTGGTGAAACTTGCTTTAGGAAGTGCGTCTCCTATGGTGAAATAAACTTAGGAAGTGCGTCTCCTACTGGTGAAACTTGCTTAGGAAGTGCGTCTCCTACTGGTGAAATATTTTTAGGAAGTGCGTCTCCTATTGGTGAAACTGAACTTAGGAAGTGCGTCTCCTACTGGTGAAACTTATCTTAGGAAGTGCGTCTCCTATTGGTGAAACTGAAACTTAGGAAGTGCGTCTCCTACTGGTGAAATATTTTTAGGAAGTGCGTCTCCTATTGGTGAAACTGACTTAGGAAGTGCGTCTCCTATTGGTGAAACTTGCTTTAGGAAGTGCGTCTCCTATTGGTGAAACTTGCTTTAGGAAGTGCGTCTCCTATGGTGAAACTGACTTAGGAAGTGCGTCTCCTATTGATGAAACTTGCTTAGGAAGTGCGTCTCCTATTGGTGAAACTTGCTTTAGGAAGTGCGTCTCCTATGGTGAAACTGAACTTTAGGAAGTGCGTCTCCTATGGTGAAACATATCTTAGGAAGTGCGTCTCCTATTGGTGAAACTGAACTTAGGAAGTGCGTCTCCTATTGGTGAAACTTGCTTTAGGAAGTGCGTCTCCTATTGGTGAAACTTGCCTAGGAAGTGCGTCTCCTATTGGGTGCAATAAACTTAGGAAGTGCGTCTCCTACTGGTGAAACTTTTTAGGAAGTGCGTCTCCTACTGGTACAATGGATTTAGGAAGTGCGTCTCCTATTGGTAAAACTTAACTTAGGAAGTGTGTCTCCTATTGGTGAACCTATTCTTAGGAAGTGCGTCTCCTAATGGTAAAACTGAACTTAGGAAGTGCGTCTCCTATTGGTAGAACTAAACTTAGGAAGTGCGTCTCCTATGGGTGAAATGAACTTAGGAAGTGCGTCTCCTATTGGGTACAATAAACTTAGGAAGTGCGTCTCCTATTGGTAGAACTGAACTTAGGAGGAAATGCATCTCCTATGGGTGAAACTGAAACAAACCTGGGAGGAAATGCGTCTCCTATGGGTGAAACTAAACAAACTTAGGAGGAAATGCGTCTCCTATGGGTGAAATGAACTTAGGAGGAAATGCATCTCCTATGGGTAAATACGTGGAATGTATGCCTCTGTTATCTGGGCGGGCTCCCAATTTCAACACTTAAAAGTAAAGACTGAATGTATTCCTCTGTTATTATGGGCGGGCTCCCAACTTCAACACTTAAAAGTAAAAAAGACTGAATGTATGCCTCTATTATCTGGGCGGGCTCCCAAATTCAACACTTGAAATAAAAAGACTGAAATGTATTCCTCTCGTTATACAGGTGGGCGCCTGGTAAGAATTTTAAAGACTGAAAGTATTCCTCTCGTTATACAGGTGGGCGCCTGTTTGTAAAGATATGAAAAATGATATGCCCGTATTATACTGGTGGGTGACCTAGAACAGAAATGAAAAGACAGAAATGTATTCCCGCATTATACTGGTGGGTGACCCAGAACAAAAAATGAAAAGACAGAAATGTATTCCTCTCGTTATTCAGGTGGGCGCCTGTTGGTAAAGATATGAAAAATGATATGCCCGCGTTATACTGGTGGGTGACCTAGAACAAAAATGAAAAGACAGAAAAGTATTCCCGCATTATACTGGTGGGTGACCTAGAACAAAAAATAAAAAGACAGAAATGTATTCCTCTCGTTATTCAGGTGGACGCCTGTCAAGAAATGTAAAGACTGAAACCAACATATCCTATTTGAGGGCGGATGAACCCGACAGATCCTATTTGAGGGCGGATGAACCTGACAGATCCTATTTGAGGGCGGATGAACCCAACAGATCCTATTTGAGGGCGGATTAACCCAACAGATCCTATTTGAGGGCGGATGAACCCAACATATCCTATTTGAGGGCGGATGAACCCAACATATCCTATTTGAGGGCGGATGAACCCGACAGATCCTATTTGAGGGCGGATTAACCCAACAGATCCTATTTGAGGGCGGATGAACCCGACATATCCTATTTGAGGGCGGATGAACCCAACATATCCTATTTGAGGGCGGATGAACCCGACATATCCTATTTGAGGGCGGATGGACCCGAAGTATCCTATTTGAGGGCGGATGAACCCAAAATATCCTTAAGACTTGAAAATGTCTTACCTTGAATACTTGCTGGGGATTGGGATGAATTTTCCTTTTCTACCTTCCCCATTTTTATTATTATTCTTTTTTTTATTTTTATTCCTTTTTTATTTTTGTTTTGTTTTTGCATAGCTTCTCCCTTCAAAGAATACCTCCCTTGATTTACTTACCTGTTGGGGGTAAAATGTTATCAGCTGGGGGTACCTGACTTCCAGAAAATTTTCTAAATGGAAGGAAAATTTTCTGCCCCAGTTTGATAATATCCCTTGTGGCATGCGCTTCTGCATCAATGCCATTTCCTTTACCTGTTTCAAATCAAACAAAATTTGTTAGTTTAAAACATGGTGGTTGTCTGTGATACTCCTGCTGGGATGGTTCTCCCTTCCTCCCTCCTTGCTCTGTGTTCCACAACTTGTTGGGGATGATATTATGTGCTGGGGATAATCCCTTCCTGCTGGGGATATCCATCTTCTTTTGTGGCATAGCTCGGAAACTGGCATTTTCCCGACCTTTTAGTCTAGTATGGATTTCGCCAAATCATGCTCACTGCTCTCCTTGCTCTGTTCACGGGCCTTGTCTTTGAGGTTTATAACCTTGGTTTTGGCAAGGATATCCCTCTTGATGCTCGTCAATCCTTTTGTCAATTCCCTTTGCTGGGGATATCTTTATTGACACTGGTCTCGCGCTTGTTCCTTGCTGACTATACCATTTGGATATACTAGTCAGATCTCATCTTGGAAAGCTGATGGCATATTTTTGAAGTCATTTCATACTTGTTCTGACCGGACAGATTCTATTGGGGAAATTTTGTGAAAGGAGAAAAACAACATAAACAAAATAAAAGACAAAGGACACGATGACTCTTTTACAAAAGAAACTATAAATAAAAACCTATCAAATGCAGATACCGACTCTAATGGCCATGACATGCGTATGTGGCCTATCCCCTACCGTCAATCATCTTTCAAGATCTTCCATTGGCGATTCCCCCTCTGATTCTCAATCTTATTCGACTTGTAGTGCCCGAAGGGTTTTCACTATCAAGTCTCTCTCATTTGGTTTTCTCTCAGCTTTCATCGCCTTATGGTGCCTGTGAAGGTTTTTACCGATAAGACTCTCTCATTTGTATCACTTTTCAGCTGGGGATTCGGAGTGTCGCAGGTACGACTCTTTCTGCTGGAGATTAGAGTCCTTTCTGCTGTGGAACAGAATGTTATGTTCGCCGGTAAGATTCTTCATTTGTCTGACTTGGCATCTTTTGAAGACTGATCGGAAGGTCTTTCTTTGGACCGTAATGTGGGTTTTTGGATTGGGCTAGAAAGAAAGGGTATTAAAGGCTCAAAAATGCATTCATTTTGGGTTATTAATTACAACCTTCGGAATTAGATTTATTTACAACGAACGCAACCTCTGCCCCAGTTTTCTTGCTTGGGGATATTTTTTGATTTTTTTCATTTTTCAAAACTATGACCGAGCCGTGAAGCGCCTACGTATCCTCTTTGAGGAATCAGGTCAAACGTAGTTCCCAATTCCTCTTTTTCATTTGACTTTCCCTTTTTTGCTTTTTGTTATCATTTTTCTTTTCTCTTTTTCTTTTCTCATTTTCTTTCGTCGTTTTTTTTCTCTTTTTCTTTCATTCTTCTTTTCCTATTTTGTTGTTTTCTTTTCTTTCTTTTCTCTTACCCGCCATGCTTGCGTATTTTATTCGTTGCTACTAACTCCGAACGAGGGGTATGAAAGAAAATAAATAAGGCTCAAAAGGGGTAACGAAGGATAAAGTGTTTGGGTAGCAGAACAAAATGCCTTCGTCATTCCAGTCTTCAAAACATGCCAAGTGCAAACAACACACTTTAAATTTGTAGTCTCTTCTGATGGTGCTGGACTTGACAATTATGTTAAACATTTTATTTTTCCTTTGTCATTTCTAAGCACCGTTGGGCGACACTCTCATTATCATGACCGACCCTCATGCCAATTTGGCGAACCTTGCTTTTAACGGTTTTTTTTGTGCTTAACTTGCCCCAGTTCCACATGACTCGGGCTTCAAATAATCCCAAACCGTTCTTATTTCCTTTAAATGGTTTGGTCGCCTTTCTGGGATTTTATGATTAACTTTAAAGACTAGGCCCAAAGTGTGTGCGCATGTCATGTTCCTAGAATCGGCATTGAATCAAAAAATGATAAAAGAACTAAACAAAAAGATGACTGGAGATAAATAGAGGACCGAATTTTTTATTAGATTACCGGTGAAATGGTTTGAAGAAATAAAAACAAACCGAAACAACCAGAATAAAATCCTAACACAGACTTGACAAAACTTAAACAAACTGATATGACAAAAGGAAAAGATAAGAAGGTTTGACACAGGACAAAATCAACATTACAACCTTAATAATCCGGACAACAGAAATGACAACAAAATAAGCCACCAACTGCTTCTTTCTTGTTAACCAAGGAACGGAGCGTCCTCCCATTTTATCAAACTTGGCATCGTAGCCACTGAGCTTTGCATTAGTATTGAAATGACTTCAATATCATTACCCTTAGTCAACAAGTTCCCAATAGGACTCGAATGCTTCTGTCATCAGGCCTGATCCCCGCAGAGTGTGCATCATGAGGTGCAAGTAAAGGATTCTGGGTGTCATTGTACGGCTTACCACAAACCAACCACCTTAACTTTTTTGCAAAACAAACAGGTTAGAATGGACTCAGTCGGTCCTCATTATTAACAACATCTTTTTTCTTTTTCTTTTTCGATGTTCTTCTTTTTTTTTCTTTTTTTCGCTTTTTCTTTTTCATTCTTTTTTTCATTCTTTTTTCATTTCTTTTTTTTTCATTTCTTTTTTCATTTCTTTTTTTCATTTCTTTTTTTTTGTTGTGGTCGAATCTTATGGAAATTGCCTACGTATCATGACCCCGCATGAATCAGACCTTGCGTAGTTCGGACCAATAAAAGATAAACAACAGTAAACATTTTTCAATTTTCATATTAGAACAAACTGGGTTTCAAGGATTTAAAGATGACCCGCAAACTTGAAAATCAAACAAACTGCATGTTCTAATCAAAAGATTGGCAGAAAAAAAAACAAAATTCCAGCTCCCTTTCTCTGTTCGACAAATGCAACCAAATGGTTATTTTTGCAAATGTGGCCCCTTCCAAATTTCACATGAATTTTGAGGCCGGGGAGGATTACTTTGACACTTTACAAACTTGTCCATTCTTTTACAAAAATAACCTTTCGACAACTGAAAGATTCTCTAAGGCTATTTCGGCAAGAACGGTTTAAGACGCGGCCGAAGCTGGCTCGGCTCATTATGACAAAATTCAAACGGTATTCACCTGACCGCCGACTCTTTGTTTTTTTTTCTTTTCAAATTTCAATAAGAACCTGGTGTTGCAAACACGGCCCTTCAGCGCCTCGGGGACGAAGATTTTTAAGGCTGTGTGGGTCCATATCTCAGAATGACCCAAAGGTGGCTGTTTACGCAAAGTCAGCCTTCCGGCGTCCCTTTCGGGAACATTCGGCTATTTATGACAAACAGCATCTCCTGACTTAGTTATGGCTCTTTTATTGTTTTTTTTTTCAAAAATAGGAAACTCAATATTGCAAACACGGCCTGTCAACGTCTCGGGGACGAAGATTTTTAGGCTGTGGGGGTCAAATGGACCAAGTCTTAAAAATGACCCAAAAGTGGCTGTTTATGCAAAGTCAGCCTTCCGGCGTCCCTTTCGGGAACATTCGGCTATGTCTTGATAAAACAGCGTCACCCGACTTCTTTATGAAATTTGACATATTTGCTATTTTTTGTAGAAGGGGAAGTTGGACATCACCCGACTTATTTATGAATAAAAACTTGACATGTGTTTTTATTTTTTATTATTATTTGTTTTTGGCTTTTTTAGCAAAAAGGGGGTTGGACCCGATGAGGGTTGCCTACGTATCTCACATCCGGTGAGAATCAAACCCGCGTAGTTCGGGCAAATAAGAATAAGTAGGCAAATAATGATAAGCAGATGAACTAACTTTTTTTGAATTTTCGTTTAAAAGAACTACCTTAAAAGCAGCAAGGAAATATTATTTTTTGATTGATTTTCTTTATAAAAAAAACACTTCTAAGATATATATTTTTGAATTTTCATTTGCTCTTTTTCTTTATTCTGGAGAAGAAGAAGATAATATTTTTCGGAATTTTGCTTTTAATAAAAGAAATGCTTCTCAAAATGTTTTTTTTTGAATTTTGAATTTTCTTTTCAATTTCGAAAAAAAAAATCAAAATATTTTCGGATTTTTTTTCTATTTTATCTTTTTGAATTTTGAACTTTCTTTTGAATTTTTTTTTTGGATTATGTATATACTTATTTTTGGAACAAATAATAAAATCACATTCAACGCCGGACTCTTTTTATTTTTTTTGGCATTTTCATAGACAACCAAAATAAGAAAAAACACATTTTAAACAACCAGATTCATTTTGATTTTCATTTAATGGCACAACAAACCATTTTCTTTTTTTTGAAAAAAAACAAGACAGAACAATGATGATTTTTTCTTCTATTTTTCTTTGCCTTTAATATAACAAACAAATAAGACCTTTTTTCATTTTCTCAAAATTTCGGCAGAGTTTCGACACTACTTGGACATTTGTTTTTTTTTCTTTCTAAAAATAAGTAGTTATATCTCTACACTGCCATTTCCTCATCTTTTCACGATTTTCTAATTTGTGGAAAATGATGACAACATACAAAATCTTTTGAATTTTCATGCCTTGTTTTTATATGTATTTTTATTTTTTTATATTTATTGTTATTTTCAAAATGTGGCATGGGAAACATAAGGATTTCCAAGACATCTTGGATTTCGCAAATGTTCCCCATGCGCTTTTTCCAACATATGAAGCGTGGGGGACATATGGGAATTCCAAGACTTCTTGGATTCCACAAATGTTCCCCATGTGTTTTCCCAAAAAGCAAGCGTGGGGGACATAGGGAATTCCAAGGCTTCTTGGATTCCACAAATGTTCCCCATGCTTTGATTAAAATAACATCATGCTGGAAATGACCAAATGACTCATTCGCCCTTGACTGAATACAACATGTAGCACATAGGATGCCATAAGATGGTCTATTATTTTCAGGTTGCTTGTCCTAGACGGACCCAACCCCTATGTTGAGTCCCCTAAGTCAAATGCACATGATGCAAATAAACGTTCCTACTAGGGATCCGGCATGTGGCTTTGTTATACTAGGTTCAAAAACCTGGGTCGGTGTTCTAGACAGTGTACCCGAGCGGACAACTCGAGCTGAGGAAGGAGCTCCTTTCCGGGAACCAAAAGGCCAGCCGGCTTAGAAACTTTCCGAGCCTCTTTTATTCAGGGTATGACACTAACAGAATAGGGAGTCTCAACCAGTAAGCACATCCCCGGAGGTAAGAAGAGAAGGGTTTCGGCACAGTTTATATACAGTTCAAATAATATCAAAGCGGTAAAAGCAGCATTTAGCACATTAGGCTCAAAACATGTAATAATCAGATAATAAATAAAGCCAAATAATAACAATTATTCTAAGCTCGAATTCTTAACCCTGAACCAGTGGTTCTGGGTTTTTCTTCCCCAGTGGAGTCGCCAGAGCTGTCACACCTCCTTTTTCCGCGCCCGAGGGGCGCAGGGGGAGTTTTTTCCAATTAAAGGACAATCGAAACGGGATTGGTTTAATTATTTCAGAGTCGCCACTTGGGAGGTTTAGGGTGTCCCAAGTCACCAATTTTAATCCCGAATCGAGGAAAAGAATGACCCTATATTACAGTCTGCGTACCAGAAATCTAGATAAGGAATTCTGTTAACCCGGGAGAAGGTGTTAGGCATTCCCGAGTTCCGTGGTTCTAGCACGGTCGCTCAATTGTTATATTCGGCTTGATTATCTGATTTTAAATACAATATGAACCAATGTGCCAATTTTAACTTTTAACCGCTTTATTATTATTGTTTTTACAAGAATGTGAACATCGCTTAAAACACGTCTTTGGACTGCGTCACATGAAATGCACCCACAATCCGGAACGCATTTTATTTGATGTTTTGAGATTTGGATTTGGGTCGCATGAAATGCACACCCGAGCTTAAGAAAGTAAATTATTAAACACGCGCCTAAAGAGACTATCGCGTTATTATTTTGGGAAGGCCACGAAATTCACTAAGCGGCCCTCCTGAATTCTAAGTAATTTAAAACAAGTATTTACTGAGGGCCCCGCAATTTGTATTTTTATTCGGCGAGGCTCATCTCATTCTTATTTTTAAAAGGAATTTGCAACGTCATGGAAATGCATCTCGGGCCACGCCACAATCAATGCGCCCGTGACTAGAGACATATTTCGACTCCGTTGAGATTTGGACTTGGGTCACATAAATGTGCACCCGGGTTTAGGGAGATAACATTATTAAAGGCGCGCCTAAAGCAACTAGCGCATTATTATTTTTGGGGAGGGCCGTGAAATTTGTTAAACGGCCCATCCCGGAATCTAAGTATTTGATACATATATTTTGTGAGGGCCCCGCAATTTGTCCCTTTTATTCAGCGAGGCTCGTCTCATTTTATTCTTTATTATTACTATTATATTTTTTTTATTTTATATTTTTTTTATTTTTTTTTAAAAAGGATGCCATTTTTACGCCTTTAACAATACTAAACCTTACGGCTTCTTTACAACTACAATCTCGTAACTTGTCAAGATTTGATAAAAGAAGTTAAGCGAATGAGTGTTTCGGGCGTAGTAACAACAGGTACTAATACTAATTTTGTCCAAATAAACTAAGACAATGAAGGGACGAGCGAATCAACGTCAAACTGTGTCTTAGGACTACTAATACAACTAAATCAAATGACATCAAGTAAACAATAATAACATAACACAAAAAATGAACTAAAATGCATACGATGAAACATAAGCAGAAAATTATCATATCAATTGATATATTGCAACTTCAAACATTGAACGTAAAATTTCTTTAATCCAATACATCGAGGCTTACTAACCTGAATAAACAGAAACGCATAGAGCCATGGACCGAACCCCTACAGCGACCTCTACGGATAACCTCGACCGGGAAACCATAGAAAAGGTTATCAAAGCTCGGACGGAATAGCTCGTGCCGGAAACTCGAACCCGAACGGACTAACAATGAGTCATGGCTACAACCGACTTTTCCAGGCGGTCATTTGGGCGTGGGGGAGCTGAACGGAACAGCAGCGATGGTTGTTCCGGCGTGAGGGAGTGTCGCGACTGGTTTTGGACGTGAGGGAGTGGAGGGCTACTGACGTTTTGACGATGCTACTTGCCGGACTGGTTTGGGTGGAGCTGGAGCTCGTGGCGGATGGCAATGGTGGTTGACGGAGGTGCGACTGGTTCGTGATGGAGGTGGTTTTTGTTGGTTGTTATGGCGTTTGGACAGTGGGTCGGGGGCAGCGACGACGACGGTGGAGTATGATCGTTTGGGCAGTGGTCGACGGACTGGTTGCGAGATGAGGAAGACGATGGCGAACGATGGTCGACGGGCGTGAAGGAGTGAGTGTCGCAGCTGGTTTTTTGGTCGTTCGGACAGTAGGGGGTGTGGGCAGTGGTGTTGAGGCGTTGGGGAAGGGAGGTCCGACTGGTTGGGGTGATGGTTATGGCGTGGAGGTGACGGGGGGGTTTAACGGTGGTGTTCCGGCGAGGGGGAAGTGACGGGGTGGTGGTGTCCGGTAGGGTTTTCTCTTCTTCTTCTTTGTGAAGAAGAAGATGAACAGTGAGCAAAAGGAATTTTTTTCCGTTTTTTTCTTTTTTTTTCCTGACCAAAATCCAAAAGTCCCCCCTTTCAAAGTTTTGTCCGTGTATTTGTATAGTCTCTGCCCAGAAAAATGAGCCCCACGCGTGGTGGGGTTCGAGGCATATGTCCCCCACGCGTGGTGGGGTTCCCCACGTGTCCTGGACACGGTTTATTATGGGCTAGGTCCGAAAATTAGGCCTAAAACCGGGTAGTTTGAACCCGAATATTATTCTTTTGCCCGGACCCGAGAAATAGGAACACGTTGCTTAACTAGTCCTATGTAAGCAAAATAACTACCAAAATAAGACTAGTATTTAAACAAAACTATATCTTTTTAAATATTTTTCAAGGTTTAAAAATAGCTACAAAATATTAATAAAACTATTTTTTGTAATTTTCGTTTTTAAATATTAAGATAAAATATGAGGTAATATTTTTGTATTTTTTCAAAGTTAAAAATGCCTATAAAACTTTAATAGAATTATTATTTTTGTATTTTTTCGAAATTATATAAGGTATAAAAATAAAGTGCAATTTTTGTATTTTTCAAGTTTATGAGAAATACATAAACTAAAATTTATATATATATTTTTTTGAAATTTTCTTTTTGCAACGAAATAAAGTAAAAAATAGTTAAAATAGCTATATTAGTCCTAAATTAGATATTTTAAGCTAAGAGCGTAAAAATTCCCGGGGAGGGTCAAAAATCACGTGCTTACACCATCTATTGGTACGGTCTTCAGCAATTTATCTACCCAACTGCAGAAATTGGAAATATCCTCCACAACTTCCGCGGTTGCTAAAAAAGGGGCAAAATTAGAAAAGTTGATAAACTTGAAGAAAAAAGGCACGAGAAGGATAAAAGACTTACGTGCAAAATTCCACTTCTCAAGGAAGGGAACATTATCCTCACACACTAAGCCAACAGTGGGGGCAGCAACAAACTGGGCAAACCAGCCACGGTCCTTGTCATCTTCAAGGCTCACCAAAACCCTCTTACTCCTGGCCACTAGGGTAAAAACGCTATTACGGAAAAGCCTTGGGGAGTAAAGATGAATCAGGTGAGGGAAAGTAAAGGAAACGTCAGCCATATTGGTTAAATGCCTCAAACAGGCAACAACCCTCCATATGATTGGGCCAATTTGACCCAAACAGACATTAAAGAAACGGCAAAATTCAAGAATGACTGGGTTAATAGCTGGTTTGAACCCTAAAGTGAAAGGGTATGTATAAACAAAAGAGAACCCAGTCAAGTAAGAAGTAATTCTCTGATTTGGATTAGGGATAATAATGAGAAAATCATTACTCCAATGGCAGTCTTTATGAACTACAGGAGTCAAAACTTCTGTAATTTGAGTGGGGTAAGCATCAATACGATCTAAAGCGGAAACCTGGTTTCTAAGAGATTCCCTATCATGGTAAAAAGATAGCTCTGTAGGGACTATCTCCTTTACTAAAGGCTCACGTAATGGTTCAGAAGGTTATTTACCCCTAGAAGAAGGACCAGAACTAGGAGAAGGTATAGACGAACCACCACTACGAGTAGACCCTAAGCTACGAAACCTACCTCTCATTCTATGCCTAATGGGGGCATTAGGGAAGGTATCAACAATGAGAACTCTCCTATGGTTAGGGTTTGGTGAAGACATAGCGAAGAAGAATAATGTGAGGAAGAAGTGAAATGAGATTTGAGGAATTAAGTGTTCATAATCTTTATGTGGTAAAAGACAAGAAAAAAAGTTATATTTATATTAATAAGCAACCGCCAAAGGTAAAAATGCAGTGATGGAAGGACCATAATAATGATAACTGGCACTTCGTGAATAGTGGAGCCGTAAAAAAAGCCTTAAAAAGGCTGCAAAACTGCAGAACCAATGGAAAAATGACACGTGTACGGAGTATTAAATGGAAGCGACAATTGAAGCGTCAATTTTGTCATAGCATTAATGGTGATAAAAATTCTCTTTTAATGAAATCCACTTCCCAAATATTCAACTGATGAATAAATGGAAAGTGGGGGGACTATCTGTATTGGAAAAAAATGTATTTAAATATAAAGGTGACGTGTTGAGACACGTAGACTGGTCAAATGGTCAAAGAATTACAACTAGCCAAGAGGCACGATTACAACAGATATGAGCAAATGACAGAGGAAGAGGCACGAGCAATTATTCAAATAACTTAGCGCCCGTACCTATCTAAGTCATTTATGTCCGAGAATCAAAAGGAATGAATCTGATAATAGAAAAGAGTGCAAATACGGCATTTAATAGGCATTAAATATGGAATACGTTAGAGAATTTGTATTGAATGTAATGATTACGTAACGTAGCATTCAATGTCTTTAATTACTCATAATAGCTCCTTATGATTTGGGCAAAATGTATATCTCCAAGATATCTATAAAAGAGAGATATCTGATCAATTGTAAGGACACGAAAACATTATTGGAATAAACTTTGGTTTACTTGTTTTTCTCTTGATTACTCTCTTGCTATCTAAATTACTTCCTTTTATACATTATTTTGATTATTAGTAACCCGTGTTCTTCTAAATTCTAGCTTTGACTAAAATTTTATTTTTTGGTTAAACAAGTATCAATTATG
This sequence comes from Nicotiana sylvestris, assembly GCF_000393655.2. NCBI lineage: Eukaryota > Viridiplantae > Streptophyta > Magnoliopsida > Solanales > Solanaceae > Nicotiana > Nicotiana sylvestris. The sequence continues at coordinate 216,342,238 of NC_091059.1, read as the reverse complement.
AGATACAGGCCAATTAATTTGAGATCTTGATTTTTTTGCTGCAGTGACAGTTACCACCAATTTACTTATGCTTTCCCATTAAAGAAGCAGAATTCTCTGATGATGCTTTTGTAATAGGCAGGCAACTTAAGTCTTAGTTATTGAATCACAATTTGGAGAACCTTGTTATATTAGAAAAGAGTAATTAAAACGTACAATAGACCAAAAAGAATTGGTCAAAGAGCTCTCATATCGGGCAACACAAAAAGTATTCGGCCCAAAGGAGCGATCCAGTAAAAGTACACTTAATAAGAATCAAGGTCATACAACTTATGACCTTTGATTCAAGACAAATTAAATAACAATAGGATTAAGAAGACCGACAAACAACAACATAAATTAAATTGGGGAACGAATTCCATAAAGTAAAATTAAGGGCATTTGGGTCCTCCTTGCTGGGTCTTCCAGTTGTTGTAGCAAGGGCAAACACCTTTGTTTCCATAGAAACCAGGGGGGACACACAGACATGTCTTGCAGCATTTTTGGCAGAAGAACATGCATGGTTTGTGGTACTGTGTCTTGCTACATCTCCTCGTGCATTGTGGCAGGCATTCTGTTGTTAGTACAATTAATTAGTACAATGATCACACATAAATACATACAGATGATTAATTAATCCTTTGTTATTTGTGGTTCGTGTACGGATTTATTCTAATAGGATCTAACAATTATGCTCTATCAGTATATTTAATACTCCCTCTGTTTCATATTAAATGAGGTAGTTTAATTCGGCACGGAATTTAAGAAAAAAAGAAGAAGACTTTTAAAATTTGTGATTTTAAAAACTTAAGGGGTAAAAAATTTGTGGGGCCATGACATTTGTGTGGCTATAAAAACTTGTCATTAAGGGTAATTGGGTAAAATGAAAGAGTTTAAAGTTGAATTATTTCCAAATTTAAAAATGTGTTATTTGTTTTGGAACAAATTAAAAAGAAAAGTACCTTTGAGTATATTCTAGCAAGTTATAGCAGGTAAATTGATGTATTTTTTTTATGTTATTAATTCCATAATTATCTTTTTAAGTTAAATTTTATTTTTACACGGGTAGCGTACAGATGTTAAGTCTTCTAATTTACGAGCATGAGTAAATGTGTAACTGGTCAAATAAGGTCAGAGCAAGGGCGGTGGTTCTCGAAATTGGTTAACTTTTGACAAATTTGCCATTGTTATAGGAAAGTGAGCTGCATCCTGAGAGACCGAGGCTATTGTTTGTTTGGCAGTTAGAGTAGGTTATAGCTATAACAATAGTCTGAATAAACAATTAAGTACTAAATCCTCAGTTCACGTGAAAAGGAATATACTGCTAAACAGAATGTTTTAGTGTTAACTACTCGAGCATGCAATCAAAGGTTATTAATTAGTCACTTTTAACAGTAGATAAGCATTTGGTTAAGCGTTGCTGAACTTAATTTCTTGTGTAAAAAATTTCGTCACAAAGGAAGATTTCAGACACTATTCAGCCTAAAATTTAAAGATGTTACGCAAGGGAAGATTGGTAAAGTAGGTCATGTAAATGGTAAAGTTGCTGTCATATAACCAGAAGGTCACGGGTTTAAGTTGTGAAAATAGTCTATTACAGAAAAGGCTGCATACAATAAACCCTTGTGGTTCGGTCCTTTTCCGGACTCCACGCATAACGGGACCACCGGATTTTATTTGGTTTAAAATGAGTGTTGTGAGATGATGGGGTACTGAGGATAGAGAGTAAATGTAATGAGATCAGAGTAAAGAAAAAGCTTACGTGATGGCTTCAAGCTCCCTGGACCGTACCTTGACTGGAATCATAAGCAAATTTTTTTTGTTAGAATAAAGAAACAGAGTATGAGGAGAAAATGTGAAAAAAATAATGGAAAGAAGAAACTTACAGCATCAAGGTGGTACTGGGCATCTGCAGCCAAAACAGTGGTTGCAACCATGGATATGGCAACGAGAGCCAAAAGGAAAAATGAAACGAGCTTGGCCATTGCTGATTTTCTAAGGAACAAATAAGGTTGTTAGTGTTTATGTAGAAGAAGTGAATGAGAGCTGATGCAAAAGTGCTGAGGAGTTTGGACTATAAATAGACTCCTTTGAGGTAGATGGGATCAAATAATGTAGTAGTAAATTTTTTGAAGATTTGATCTGAGTTTGGAGCCATCTTCCCATTATGCCCCCAAGGGGACATTGGTCACTTTATGTGAATGTGTTCTGTTTTGTTTACTAGTACGTACTACTTTAATTCTTTAAGCATTGGGTTTCTATCACCGATTTATGCTTTGGCATTTGTAGGACTATATGTATCCCTCCAACAATTGGATCTGCTAAATAGTAAATAGAAAAATGAGTCCAAAAATATTATTTTTTATATGGTTGGTGTATTAGCACATGAGACTCCTCTTTCCTTAACTAGAGGTTTCGAGTTCGAGCTCTGAGTATGAAAAAATCCGTGGTAGGGAGTGCTTCCCCCCAAATGGGCCCCTATGCGGTGCGAATCCGGATATAGTCGAGCTCCAATATGAGTACCGGACATCGGGTGAAAACCAAAAAAAAAAAAACTCCGCCTATTAAGAATTAGACATTTGAGAGAAACCATATATTTCTTCTGTTTCAATTTAGATGACGCATTTTCTTTATTAGTACGTTTCCAAAAAGAATGACACATTTTTATAATTAGAAATAATTCAACTTTAAACTCTTCATTTTACCCTTAATGAGAAGCTTTTATAATCACACAAATGTCATGACCTCACAAAGCTTTTACCCCTTAAACTTTTAAGATTACAAATTTCATAAATTCTGTTTTTTTCTTAAACAACGTGCTGAATCAAACCATTTTTTTGTGTCTTCTGGGATTTGACTTTGGCCTGATCTCTCATGACTTTCTTCCGGTTTTATTAATTGCTTGGCCATACCCTTGTAATTTTTTATTCCAATAAATTTTTTTCTCTATGCAGTTTCTTTGTGTTGATAATTAAAATTATAGATGGTCAAAAAATAACCTATCTAAACTTATTTGGTTGCAGTTTACCTCAACTAAAAAAGATTATTAGAAGGTAAAAAATGTTTGTCTAGTGAGTATGTATTTTCTCTTTTTAAGATATTTATTAGATGCCTAAGTGTAGAAATTACAATATCTGAGGCGGGGGTGTTTGAGGAATAATGAAAATATGGAGCTGGCGGTGCATAAAAATTATTGCAGAACAAGATGATAGTTACAGATTCCAGGCAGCAGTCCAACACATGCAAGAGAGATCAGGGAAAGGATGAGCTTTCTTAGCATAAAAAATTACAAATAGATAAAAGTTGGAAATAAAGAAATGAAACATTTATTCGGTTTTTCAGCAACAGAGCACAGGCGCGGGATCTAGAACGAATTTGATGGATTTAAGGGCTCATTACTTCCTGCTCAAAGTACTTAATTACACAAGTAAACACATAAAATTTTAAAATATGAAAACATACCAGATCACATACATTTTGTACCTATTGATTTAAACTTCGAATTCACCTCTGTACAAGAGTACATGTTAGTATATATAGTACTAGAACGAGTTAGACGGATTAAAAAGTTTATTACTTTCGGCTCAAAGTACTTAATTATACATTAAATACAAAACTTTAAAACATACAAATATACTAGATCACTTACATTTCGTATTATTGACTCTAAGTTATTTTTGAATTCATCATAAATACACAAGAGTTCATGTTAGTGTATACTATTTGAGGCTTTGCTTTTGGATGGACAACTGAACATCACATGGCCTTGAATCGTAGTGGTAGGGCCTTATCACGAAGATGATGAATTCAAGAAAGCGTTGATTGGATTGGGATTTGCCAAAATGAAGTGATACGCTGAGAGCACAAATGTGAAAGAGGGAACTAAATAAAAAAGCTGGTACACAAAGCATTCATTATTTAATTCATTATTTATGTAAGGTCCGGGAAAGAATCGCATCCCTAAGGTGTGATGAAACATCCAATCTTAATGTAAATATTAGTAACAGCTTTCAGGACACGAACTCGTAATTCATACGTCATACGAAAACAACTTTATCATTGCTCTAAAGTGTACCTCCAAAAGTAAAAGAGAGAACTGAAATATCAAATAACGAAAAGAAGAAGATGAGGTCCATAATTGAATGGGAAAGTTTTAGGAGAAAGAGGAGCATGTGCAAGCATTTGGGCATCACATGACCAAAAGATACCCCCATACACAGATGAGGAAACATTATTTCCACACAGTGCGCTGTAATCAATCAATTATTTCTACATCCATATACAGATACGCTGATGCTTGCCATTACCCTCTATTCTTTTCCTTTACCCAAGTTGCCCATTGCAGACTCTTATCACTTCTTTTAAAGTCACTATATGTAGAGTACAACTGCTTTTACTTCTCATTTGTGATAGTTGGTTGGATATATTTCAATATGAATTTAAATTATACTGTACCACTAGCAATTTTTTTTACAGCATTTATATATTTTAAACTTGTTATTAGGTTATTTGCCTTTTTTTTTAATCATCATAGATATTCACATGTGTTGTATGTTATTTTGATTTGATGGTGCCAAAAAAGAAAATAGCCCATCGAAGTTAAACTCATATAATATACAATATGTTGTAAAATTTAACTATACATATATTACTCTTGCGGCCTTCAATATAGACTTGCTTAAGCATGTTGCTTTTTCTTTTGTTCCTTCCTTTTTTTGAACTCTTGAAATTCAGCTGGAAATGCATCGCACTGCAGTTTGAAGTTCGTTTATGAGCAGGTAAGGGATAACGAACTATAAAAACTTAACGAGGAAATAAAAAGCCTTTAATCGGATAGCGACATTACAACTTGTTTGGAATTGATTTCAGACAAGTAGTAGAAATTTACAGATCTAATCTTGAAAGCTTCAATAACAAATGGGAGGTTGCCAAGGATATTATGGCAGGTCATAGAGACACAAATAGCCAAACCTTTAATGCAATTATGCAGTAGCACCAGACGAAAAAGCTGCAGCATATATAAGGTAAAATCTTTATCTAATGGTAATTGGGCATTATATTAAGTTGGAATTTATACGCATGGCTAATTATTTGGGATCAATCAACATCTGCCGGTAGTAGTTATCTCTATTGCAAAGGAAGAAGATTCAAAAGGCAGTAATTGCAGGAGACCGTACCACAGTGATAGTAAAACAGGAACATGTGCTCTTAACAAATGAACAATCAGGGGGAGCTAGAAAATGAGTTACGGCCCTAATTAGAGGCGGCAAAATGGTTAAAAGAAAACAGTTAACCGCCCATATTATTCACTAAAAATGGATTGGATAATAAACTTTTTAAAAATGGGTCAAATACGTATAAGAACCATATTATCTATTTAGAAAATGGATAACCAATGAGTAACCAATGGATACTCATATTATCCGCCGATTAACTCATTTTTTATCCGTATTAAATATGGGTCAGGTCGCATAATTGATCCGTTTTTTCATTACCCGTTTTCGATCCGAACTATATCCGATCTGACCCGTCCGCTTGCCACTCCTAGTCCAGACAGACCAGTAACTTTCACTTAGACTTGGTATTTGTATCATAAAACTTATTTAAATTGTATAAATATTAAATTTTAAATTCAATAACTACAATAAACTATCAATTTGGTGATAAATTTAAAACCCATAAATTTTATAAATTTTAGCTCCGATTCTGCGTACAGTATGAGTGAACATGGAGCAAGTAGGAGTCCGAAACTGAAATGATGCCAAAATTGGCATAAAATATGTTTTTACAGTTAAAAAAAAGTTACATTTCTATATAAAACGCAATATAATACTGCGTTTTACTTTAACGGAAAATTAGTCGTTAAAGTTAATCGCAATATTATACTGCGTTTTATATAGAAAATTAATTTTTAATGTAAAACGTTGTATAATATAACGTTTTACTAACTTTGTCTGCATTTGCAAGTTTGCACCAGACTATTTTCCTTTGCTCTTAATTCCAACCTTTTATACATTGGTCCCACAATTTCCCCTAGAATTTGGTGCACAACTTTCTTAAACACAAAAGAGTTTTAACAGTAAAAAAAATGTTTATCCAGGTATCTACTTATTTCTTTGTTTTTATTTTGGTAATACCCTCTAAAAAAAGTAATACCCTAATTTATTTTGGTATTACTATTACTTTGTGGGCGTTTGGACATAAGAATTGTAAAATTCCAAAAAAAAAAGTTTAATTTTTTAAGTGAAAATAGTATTTGAAAATTAGAGTTGTGTTTGAACATGAGGATAATTTTTTGGGTTATTTTGAAAGTTTTGTGAGTGATCTAAGTGAATTTTGAAAAACAACTTTTTGGAGTTTTTCAAATTTTTGAAAAATTCCAAAATTCATCTTCAAGTGAAAATTGAAAATTTTATGGCCAAATACTGATTTCGGAAAAAAAGTGAATTTTATTTTGAAAAAACCAGCATGCTTACCTATGAAAAATAGTAATGATTTATAATTGTAATATCCACAATATTATTTTTAAGTGATTAATGACTTGTAACTAGCGAGCAAGTTCAAATGGTCCTTAAAAGTTAGCAATTACAGGAGAAATCATATCATTATTTAATTCGAAGTGTTCCATAAACTTAATGTATTAAAATTCTAGAAAGCTGCAGCGTTTTATTCAAATCAATATTTTCTGGAAAAAATTTCACTTTTTTCGAAATCAATATTTATCTATAAAATTCTTATTTTCATTTGAAGATGAATTTTAAAATTTTTCGAAAATTTGAAAAATTGCAAAAAAACTATTTTTCAAATTTTTTACTCAAATCACTTACAAAAATTCAAAAACAACCCAAAATTAATTTATGTCCAAACATAACTCTAATTTTCAAATATCACTTTCACATGAATTTCTTTTTAACTTTTTTGGAATTTTACAATTCTTATGTCCAAACACCTACTAAAAATCACAATACTATCAAACAAAGCATAATTAGGTAGTCTCACGCTAGAGTTATTTTCTAGAATAATGGGTATCATATTATTGATTATATTGTTACAAAAAATACGACAGTATTTTTATTGTTTTGTTCTTATATCTTGTTAGATGACTATTTAAGTAATTAGCACACCTCACTTGGCCAATAATTCTACTGATGGACCTCATTTCACTACTAGAGAATGGAGAAATATTTCCGGGAAATCAAAAATCTAAAACATGAGAAATAAAAAAGTATTGTTGCAATAACAAATAAGAAACAAAACATAATAAAATAAAAAAATAAAAACAAAGAAATAAGTAGATACCTGGATCAACATTTTTTTTACTGTTAAAACTCCTTTGTGTTGAAGAAAGTTGTGCACCAAATTCCAGAGGAAATTGTGGGAGAATAACTCTGTGAGGTATAGTTTATCTCCACAGGGTCATGTTAAATTATCACTTACACTAGAGTACGATAAATTGATATCGTTGTTATGCAAAAAAATGGGAAAGAGGAAAACGTTCAGTGAAACTTAAAGTAACTGGAAGATATCCTTATTCCGTCACTCCGCAAGGGGCTGCTTTTTATTCGGAGTTAAACATCTACGATGATGAAACTTTGAGGGATTTTTTGAGGACTCTGAATGAATACCGGGAATATCTTGTAATAAATATATTGGATATGTACGTCAAGGTCGAAGATGTTCCAAACAATGAGGTGGCCGGACATGTTCCGGATATCCCCCAGTCATCGGCTGGCTATTTTGGAGGAGTTTTTGCCGGACATGTTCCTAATGAAAGAGTTTTCCTTGATTTAAACTTATCCCCGCCTGTTTTACATAATTCACAAGACGAGTAGTAAGCTTCAATTTTGCTTTGTGGTACGATGTACAATTTTGTTGTATTCAATTTGTATTAACGCTCATATATTTAACAGGGGGTACAATAAATAATGAACCCGAGCATAGTTTTGGTGTGTTGGATCAAAGTGGTCCATCCGGGAGCTATCACCTACATGAAAATGTCCATCATGGAATTTCATCATATTACGACTTGTAAGTGAAGTGATACGGCTACTTGAAAAGTATTTTGTAAATTTAGCATCTTATTAATTTGTTGATTGTGCAGTGAAAACGAGCAAGTTGAAGCAAATGTACTCACTCAATTGCCCGAAGACGACGTATTAAATCGGGATCTGGCAGATACACAGAGTGAGGATGAGAACAGTGATTACGACAACAATGTTGATGAATCTGGAAACGATACACCCTTTCATCGTGAGGATGGTGATGAGGAGGATGAGAAGGAAGGATCTGATTTGATGAGAGAGTATGCTCCACCCCCCAGACGAAGAGTGCATGATTCCCAAGTGTCATTTCATTCAAGGGAGGTTCCTTACCTTGATAACTTGCCAAACATGCCGAATGTGGAAGCTCTAACAAGGGATTTTGATGAAATTCGGACAGCAATGTGGGATGAGTCTAGATCAATGGTGCTGGCAAAGGGCATGCTTTTTCCTGATAAGCGCGCCTAAGCAGGGCTTGTAAAATGCACAACATAAAAGAGTGTCGTGAGATGACGGTATGGGAGTCAAGTCCGGTTGTATACAAGGTTGTTTGTCGCAGATGGTTTTGGCCATGTCATTGGATGTTGCGTGCGATGAAGAAGAAGACAGGTCTGTGGAAAGTGGTTAAATACATTCCCACCCACACATGCGAAATGGACACATTCAACGGGAATCATTTCAACTTGGATATTGACTTGATTTCTCTTGTTCTTATTCCACACATCGAAACAACCATAAGGTATAAAATCAAAGAGTGCATTACAACAGTCCACCAGGAACATGGCCATACAATTACTAAAAGAAAGGCATATCTCGGGCGGAAAAGAGCGTTTGAAATAGTCTATGGTAACTGGGATAAGTCATTTGCAGATCTCCCTAGGTACATGGCTGCACTGCAGCAGTTTAACCCCGGGACGGTTATTGAATGGAAGCTTGAGCGTATTCCAGGTAAACCAGAATATATGTTCAATTACGTTTTCTGGGCGTTTAAACCAGCAGTTGATGGGTTTTTGCATTGTCGGCCCTTAATATCCATAGATGGCACTCATGTCTATGGAAAGTACGATATCAAACTGTTGATAGTCGTGGCAGTAGATGCTAATGGACAGATATTTCCTCTAGTTTTTGCTATTTGTGCCAATGAAAGTCAAGAGACGTGGATGCTATTTTTGAACCATTTGAAAGAGAACGCTGTGAAACAGCATTTCGGTATTTGTCTAATATCCGATCGGCACAGTGGTATCTTAAGTTCTGTGGAGAACTTGTCTGCATGGCAAGAACCTTATGCCTATCATCGTTACTGTGTTAGGCACTTTAAAACTAATTTTCAGAAGGCATATCCCAACAAGGATCTCCATGATTTGATGTGGATGGCAACAACAGACCACCAACAACATAAATTCCGGATGCACATGGAATATATCAGGCAAGCAGACGAGGCAGCCTATCGTTGGTTAATGCGACATGACCCGGAAAAGTGGACGTTGCATGCGGATGGTGGCAGACGATGGGGAACTCTGACTACAAATGTGTCAGGGTCTTTCAACGGGTTATTGAAGTCTACAAGAGGATTGCCTGTCACAGCCATGGTGCGGTTGTCGTTCAAGCAGATGGCGGAGAGGTCTGTTGAAAGGTTTGCAGCTGCAACATCATTGATGGAAAAGGGTGTTGAATTTATGCCAGTGCCTATGCAAAGATTTGAGATTGACGACGAGCGCATTGGCATTCATTTTTGCAGTATGATAACGAAAGAAATGTTTTTGAAGTTCGTACCGCTATCCATCAAAATCGAGGTAATAATGTACATATTGTAAATGAATCTAGAAGGTTATGCTCTTGTGGAAAATGGTCTATCTACCACATGCCTTGCTCACATGCCATCAAGTGCTTTCAACAAGTTGGTTTGGGTGTAACCAACTATGTTGATCAATAATATAGTGTTGCGAAGTACGTAAACACATATAGCGGGCAGTTGCAGTCAGTGGGTACTGAGCATTATTGGCCGCCTGAACCATTTAAAATGGTGTGTAACAAGTCCTATTTGCGTCGAATACAGGTGAAGAAGAGAACGCATATACGGAACTAAATGGATGTTAGTGAAACTGTGTATGCGTGCAGATGTGGTATATGCTCGCAAACAAGACACGACCGTAGAAAATATCCTTTGGGTGGCAACAGTAATCAAGCTCGGGGTGGGTGTTCTTCTAGTGTACCTAACTATCCATGAGTTGATGTTGTAATAATTAGTTGTTATGCCTATGTTGCACGATTTATCAAATAAAATTATGCTTGTTAATTATGATTTGTATTTTTCCATTTTACCTATTTAAATAATAATTTAATTTAAAATTGTCTTGTCAACATCATGACATAAAGTTGACAAGACATAAAGTTGTCTAAAATAAAGTTGTCTGAAATAAAGTTGACGAGATATAAAGTTGTCTAAAATAAAGTTGACGAGACATAAAGTTGTCTGAAATAAAGTTGACAAGGTATAAAATTATCTTGTCAATATCATGATATTTAACACGCAAAATATACCGCTATTACATAGTACGTTATATATTTAGCGCGGTTGAACACTACGTTATGTGTATATTGTCTTGCCTATAAATAACGGGCTCATTGTAGTTATTTTGTGTGCTCAAAATTTACCAAAAGCAAAATTTCATTAAAAGTAAGGTTTTTTTTTACTAAAAGCAAATATTTCCCAAATGGCTCAACCTCTTCGTCCACCAAAGTGCAATTGTGGAAAAGCATGCTTGATGCAAAACTGTTGGGACGGTGGTGAGGTTGGACACTGCTACTGGCACTGTATGAATCAGTTTTACAAGGGCCCCGGTGAACCTATTTGTGATTTTGAGGAATGGGTTGATGAACCATGTTATCAGGATTGTTACAGAGAACAACTGTAGTTTCTTCATAATATATGTTTAAGACAACGGGAAGTATAAAAAGAAAGCGATAGAATTATTGCAGACTTGAGGGCGAAACTGAAGGAGGTGGGAGAAGAAAAATGGAAAACACAATGGAATTGTGATGCACAAAAGGAGCGTAAAGAAAAATATAAACGGGAACTTGCGGAGGTGAAGGCGAAACTAAAAGAGGTAGAAGAAGAAAAAGAACAACTGGAAGAACGATTTAAGTGGTTGGAGCGGAGAATAAATGGCAACCAGGGCTAAACATTGGCATGTATGTATTTAGTGTAATTTTCATATTTCATGTATTTTCATTATGTTGGCCTGCTATGTTTGTGTTTGTGCTAGTATTTGTGCTATATGTTTAGTAATGAACTTTTCTTTCAGTCATTGTAATAGAATTTTACTTCTTTACGACTTGTATTTTTTTTGCCGTAGAAACTAGCTACATAACGGAGAAATCAAAAAGTAATTCACATATTATATAAAAGTTTTTTAAATGTACATATAATTCCAAATAAAAATGAATAAAATCAGTGCGTCCCGCATCCAGTGTGCCTCAACGCAGCTGTTGGCCTGAGGCGCATCACATCCCGCCTGGGGATGCTATCAGGATCGTCATCATCAAATCGCCGCCTTATAGCCGGATGCGCCGCTGCATGATCATCAGTGGTGCTGACATGATCAGTAGAAGAGGCCGTCAGTCCAGTAGAAACCTACATAAGAGTCAAAAGCTCAGAACAACAAAATATATAATCCGTCAGAACAATTTGAATTGTCGTACCACTATTTCCTCGGGCTCTTGAATGTAATCATCAGTGGCAACCATGTCAACATCGCGTTCAGCCTTAAAAAGGAAATTAACAAAGTTATGAGAAACAAAAGACAAATTATAATTCATTACGCTATGAAAACCATACCTGCGAACGTGATGATGAACCATAACTCAGCCGACGCCCACCACTTAAATCTCGGATCGGCCGATCCTCAGTAATGGTAGACGGGCCTGGAAAGTATGTATCCCAATCCACTTCAGAAAGCTGCATGCCCGTGATCAATAATTGACCTGACGGGGTCACCTGCGAAGTCCCTAGAGTGAGATCCGTCCCAAGGCCACCCGGCATATCGGCAGGAACATAATCAGCAGGGGCCTCAACTCCCCCTTGCTGGGGACCACCTCCTCCTCGCCCACCACCACGTCGTCCAGCACCCCCGCCTCGTCGGGCACCACCACCTCGTCGGGCACCCCCACCTCGTCGGGCACCACCACCTCGTGCCACACTAGGACCTTGCTCGTACTGATCTGGCTCCACATAATCATGCATGTGAGCCAAACGTTGATCCTCCCAGGCTCGCTGCAGTGTCCGAGCATCCAACTCTACAAATCGACGGCTATAATCTTGCAAGGCATCCGCAGGATCTCCGATATAATCTTGCATCTACAGTCCCATGTGGTAGGTTGTGTGTAGTCCAATAGCTTGCACAACGTATAAAATATAAACTACATATATTGCACTAAAATATTGTTATATGGTGAAAAACAATAGAAAAAATACCAGGGCCTCGTGTCGCCCGGTGTATAGAACATACCGACTGCCAACCTGAAGAATAGGGTTCCCGATAAAAAGTCGGGTGACGTGCCGGTACCAGGACATATACCTCTGAATATCCACCTCCTGGTCCCAAGTATGTGGGGGCGGAATCATCTCCTCTCGATGGTCCCAACTCTGGATCTGCCCGGCTAACCATGCCATAAATGCGTCGTCCGCCCGGCTACAATCATCCCTCTGATAATGCGTAGGCTCCCATATAGGCACCCTTGGTATATACTGTGGGCAGCCAAACTGCCGAAGTACCCACTCCGAGGCATGATGCTCCACAATATCAAGGCATATGAGTGGGGCAGAAGTGCTCCAAATATGTCGACCAGCCGAGCAATAAGGTGGCAGGGAAGCTATCAAATCCTCGCTGTATGGCATCTAGATGAACTATCAAATAAGAGCATGAAACGTGAGTATGCGCAACACTAAGTTAATCCACACAAGGTAAGTTTAGGTACATATTTACCTATGCGCCCTCCAGCAGATCCAACACATCCCTGCAGAGGGGGATATTATGATGAGCATCATATTCTCGTAATAGTCTACGGCGGAGAACCTACCTCCTGGCTAGAGGGAGAAACGAAGGTGCTACAGTAGGAGATAATTGTGGTCGCGGTGGCTGAAACTGCAAGAACCGCTCCCAGGCCCAAACCTAACATACAAAGTTGACGTAATGGTTAAGATAAAGTCTAACTAGGTAGAGTTGGAAATGATGAACACTTTACTGGAATATGTTGTCACCTGTAGAAGCGGCATAAAACTACAAACATATCTTTGAGTGGCCATGCTCGCCCGGCACATCTGCCTATACATATAGCCGAGAACAGCAGCACCCCAACTATAATAGGGTAACTCATCCAGCAGCTGAAGATGATGCAAAAATCTAAGGCTGACGAGGTTTCCCGAAGTATTAGGGAACAAGACCCCTCTAAATAGAAGAAGCAACAACAACCTCGTATAATGGGTGATATGCTCCTCATCTATATCGTCAGTGATATCGGGGTGGAGTAGCTCAAGGTGCTGTCTAATAGGGGTCAAAGCCAACCGACTAGCACCAGACGATGCAGCCTCGTCTTGAGGCCTGAAACCAGTGAGCTGATGCAACATGTCCAAATAATGATCACGCGACATATATCTCATAGCAATAGGCAGTGAAACGGCCATGCCATCAGCGGACAGGCCATATAAAACCTCAACGTCCTATAGCGTGACGGTAGCCTCGCCAATGGGAAAATGAAAAGTATGCGTCTTCGGTCGCCACCGCTCAATCAACGCCCAGTCAACCTGTATCCGGCCGATCTCAAAAATCGTATATAGAATCCCGTGGCCTAGAGACGATGGACTACACGCTCGTGGAGAACTCTGTCATGAAGAACATCCCACAGGTCGTCCACTCTCCTAGCGCGGAGAGTCTGGGAAAGTAACTCTCCATCCCATATATGGGCGGACCTATGATCGCCCTAAAACACTAATAGCTCACGAGAGTAAGGGCCGGGATGTATAGACGCGTCCATGTCGTCAACTGTAAATTAAACAACATTAATTGTATGTTAATTATTAAATTGTACAAAGTATATGTAATAATTTGGGTCCAGACTCGTATTTTAGGCCCAGTAGCACCAAATGTTCATGAATATTTATGTGTGTCAATTTCAATTTTTTAATAATTTTGTGTGTGTTTGTTTTATAATTTAAATTCTAATTTTTTTTAGAGATTTAATTGTACAAAGTATATGTAACAATTGGGTTCTGGCTTAATATTTAGTGTCTCACCTCCTTTTTCCGCCCCCGCGAGGGTACAAGGGAGTTTTTTTCCAATTAAAGGACAGTCGAAACGGGATTGGTTTAATTATTTCAGAGTCGCCACTTGAGAGATTTAGGGTGTCCCAAGTCACCAATTTTAATCCCGAATCGAGGAAAAGAATGACTCTATATTACAGTCTGCGTACCAGAAATCCGGATAAGGAATTCTGTTAACCCGGGAGAAGGTGTTAGGCATTCCCGAATTCCGTGGTTCTAGCACGGTCGCTCAACTGTTATATTCGGCTTATTTATCTGATTTTTAATACAATTATGAACCATGTGCAATTTTTATCTTTTACCGCTTTATTATTATAATTATTATTTTTTTTAGGAATGTGAACATCGCTTAAAACATATCTTTGGATTGTGTCACATGAAATGCACCCACAATACGAAACATATTTTATTTGATGTTTTAGGATTTAGATTTGGGTCGCATGAAATGCGCATCCGAGTTTAAGAAGGTAAAATTAATTAAATCGCGCCTAAAGAGTCTAACGCGTCATTATCTTTGGGGAAGGAAGTGAAATTCACTAAACAATCCATCCCAAATTCTAAGTAAATTTTTTTTAATAATTAAATAAATAAATGAGATTGGAGAATCCTATAAAATTTGTATTATTTACATCTATTTATTTTAGCGATATCCTTTAATAATATCCTTTAATGACTACATTTTTATTATTACTAAGTTTTTATACATATAAAATCAATATCTACATTCTTGAAAATGACATATTAAATAGAAGAGAAAAACAAATATTAACAGAAAGTAATAAAATTATAATCATAAATACAAAATGGAATTATCGAAAAGTAAAATAAAAAAAAATAATTATCCCATAGTTGGATTAAAATTCAAATTATTAGTAAGACTTAAGCTTATTGAAACTAATTATTTACAAATACTGAAAATTGAAAGAAATAAAAATAAAAACTTGAGTACTAAATCATATTTCTGAAAATTTAAACAATTTAACATTAACTAACTTTGTTTTAATTCATCATGTCCTAATACTTGTTTGCAAACTAATTCATGTTATAACTGAAATTGACTACATGATTCGGATTAACTTATCGTTGACGAAAAACCTTCTGAATAAGGAACTTAGTTAATTTTTGCCAAACTGATTCAATAACGCCATTTTTACGTTATTTCTTCTATTTTTTTTATTAAACAGTTTTAATTAATAATCAGGCTTAAATATATTTCCTAATAATCTGGTAAAGGCGTTATTTAATATGTCGCTATAATATGCCTAGTTATGCCGATGACAGTGATTTACAGAATAATAATACATGAATAACCTAAATACAATACAAAAATTAAATTAAACTAAATTAAAAATTTAACACTCCATTCTTCATTTCAGCTTACAAAATGCCAAAATTACAGTTGTGTACCTGATATTGTCAATATAAGAAGAAGAAAGTCAGCAACGTAATACGTAACACAGCAACAGCAACAATAACCAGCAATAACCAGTCAACGAAAATCCCAGTGACAGCTTTGAAAAATTCAAAATAAAATCCAGGAATGCCGAAAATAATGGACAGAAACCAAAGGAAATTTTCAGATTTCTGAAAGGCTAGTTAATCTTCAACCCTTAATTTCTACACCTGTATACCAGAATATTTCTCAGGTGTGTACTACTTTCTCTTCTAATTTTCAAATTTTTTTTTCTTTGTATGTTTTTTTCTTTTCTTGAGAGTTTCAATGTTTTTTTTTCGGAATAAATGTTCAGCTTTTTTTTTCAATCTCTTTTTTTCTGTCTCTCTTTTTTTCTCCCCCTCTTGTGTTCAAGACTTCACATATATATATCCCATCCCATAAATCAATTAAAATCAATCCCTTTCTCTACCAAACCCATTATCTTCTCACTCATCCCCATTACATTAAATAAATATATCACACCACCCCATTATATTTTGTCCCCCATGCTTTATTTAAAATAATGCAAGATTCCCCTTTAATTTAAATCTTGTCCCCCCTTTATATTAAATAATCATATCACAACCCACCCCATTTCATTTTGTCCCCCATGCTTCAAATAAACAATTTCAAAATGTACAATTCCTAAACTACCCCTTCCGACCTTACTGAAATTACCAAACTACCCCTAAACGTACTACAAATTTACCAAACTACCCATCAGCTATAACACATCAATTAATCAAACTTAACCAAAATATAGACAATATGATCAATTTCTAACAATGTTCAAACAACAATATGAACATGGATGAACATCATAACAACAATATCACATGAACACGATTTTAACAACATTTCAACAACAAATCACATGAACACGAATTGAACAACAAAGAACAACTAAAATTTGATTGAACAATATTTTAGCAACAAACAATCCTATTTTCGGATTCAACAACAACAACAATCAAAGTATGAAGATTTCTAAATTCAATCATATTGAACTTAAAATCAACTCTAACAACATTACAACAAACAATTCTTATATTAAACTTAAAACAAGATTATGAGAACAATTCAAGCAATAATCATAAATGGTAAACAAGAAATCAAACTATACAAAATTCGGATTCAAGATCATCCAAACAAAGTATGAACATGAATGAATCTATTTTAAGACAACAAACATGACGGATTAAACGATTAAAACAATATATTCCTTTAATACAACTAAATTCTTTAAACAAATAACAAGATCGACGAAGAAAACAATTATGAACTTAAACTTGAACTTAACAATATTAACAATTTCTAACAATACATAAACACATGAAACAAATTGAAGAAACAATTAATTAAATTTCAATTTGAATCTAACAAACATCAAACTAACAAATTCTTACTTAAACAATACAACAAACATGAAATAAACATGAAAACAACTAATTAAACTTCCATTTTAAAATCTGAAAATTGATTTAACAAATAACACATGAACATGAACTAAAAATTAATTCAAACGATAAACAAAACAAACATTTGTTGATTTTAGATTCGAAAATATCAAAACAAAATATGGACAAAATAAAACTCAAAAACTACTAACCGGATCGAAAGACGAACAACGACCAAACAAACAACGAACTTGACGATGAACTTATGACGTATAGTATCTTCACTTGACGAAAACCCTCGACCTTTGCCGGACTTTAACCGGACTGTCTTGTGTCGTCAACAACAGTACGAAGTGGCGAGCAGCAACACGACGCCAAGAAGCAGCAGCAGTCCGAAGCAGCAAGCAGCAGCAACTGTCGACGACGACATGGCGGAATGGACTGCTCCCGATGGCAGCGTGCGAGCTTGGTCGTGACGAGCAGCGGCGATGGGAGCTTCGATCAACAGCTGACTCATCGAGTCTATGTTCGTTTGGTTGTTTGGTTGAGACAGAAGCAACAACGACATAGACGTCGAGCTTCAACGAGCTTGAGCTCGATGAGCTTCATCAATGGCGGATAGGGTTGGGGTCGCGAAAGAGGTTGTGTCGTTTGGTGGTGTTTGGACGGTGCTTGGGTGGTGTTAGACGAAGGGGGTGGCTGCTGGGTAGCCATGGTTGTGCTTTGGAGTTTTGAGGAGAAGAAGATGAAAAGAGAGAAAGAGAAGAAAGGGGGGGGGGGCGGATAGCTTAGGATAGTTTTAGGGTTTTTTTTTTCTTTTTTCTTTTGTTTTGTGTCTTTGAAATGCAAGATAGGGGTATTGGGTCTTTTGGGTTATGGACTGGGTCGACCCAGTTCGAAATGGACTGGGTCGTAGGGAAGATTGGGCCATTTTTTGGGCCTATAGCTTGAAATTGAAGAAGAGGCCCAATTCCGACTTTCTTTATATTTTCGCTCTCTTTTCTTCTTTTATTTTTTCTAAAACTAAATTATAAAAATACTTAAACTATTATTAAGAACTAAATTAAGTTATAAAAGCGCAAATTAACTCCCAATAACAATTAACGCACAATTAAGTATTAATTAAGCATAAAATTGTATATTTGGACATTAAATGCTAAAAATGCAAACGATGCCTATTTTTGTAATTTTTAATTTTTGTAAAACAATTTTAATTACTAACAATTGTAGAATTAAATCCTATATGCAAAATGCGACATATTTTTTGTATTTTTTTATTAATTTAGCAAATAAACATGCACAAACAAACACAAATAATTATTCAAAATGTCACAAAATATCACAAAAATGGCACACCAAGAAAAATTATTTTATTTTTGAATTTTTTGGGAGTAATTCTCATATAGGGCAAAAATCACGTGCTTACAGCTGCCCCTCTTTGCCCGAAGACACGAAGGGTTTTCGTGCAAAGATAAAGCGAGCGATTTTTTGCCCATCCAAGTACTCCGTTGAAGCATTTTTTGAAAAAGATTTGACCGAACCTTTGCTTCAAAGGTTTCCTACATATCCTGGGCTAAACAGGAATCAGGTCAATGTAGTTCGAGAAATTTTGGTAGCTGGGACTACCGTTGGACTGCAATGTTACTGTTGTTGCATGCTATTATTATTGCTTACCGATCTCCTTGTTACACCGTGCTTAAAAAAACAAGAAGCTAGGCTAGAGTACAATTTATTTTTGTTGCCTTGCTTCCTTGTCTGCTTGCATTTCTTTCGGTGCTTTTCTTCCGATGCTTTTCTTCCTTTTGACACATGGACTTGAGTTTATGCTGGGACCTCTTGTTGCAACCTTCTGCTTCCCGGTGCTGGGGGATTTTATTGTTTACTGCTGGGGATTCCTGTTGTAACCTTCCGCCTTCTGGTGGGGTTACTGATTCCAAACTCTGTAATACAAGACTAAAAAGTTGCTTCAATGCAAAATTATGAAATGTATGCCCGCATTATACTGGTGGACGACCTAGAACTGAAATGTATTCCCGCATTTTACTGGTGGGCGACCTAGAACAGAAAAGTATTCCCGCATTATACTGGTGGGTGACCTAGAACTTAAAAGTATTCCCGCATTATACTGGTGGGCGACCTAGAACCTAAATGTATTCCCGCATTATACTGGTGGGCGACCTAGAACTGAAATGTATTCCCGCATTATACTGGTGGGCGACCTAGAACATGAAATGAAAAGATAAATGCATACCCGTATTATACTTGTGGGCGACCTAGAACATGAAATGAAAACATAAATGTATACCCGCATTATACTGGTGGGTGACCTAGAAATGGAAAACTGAAATGTATGCCCGCATTATACTGGTGGGCGACCTAGAATATGGAATGAACAGACAAAATGTATTCCCTCATTATACTAGTGGGCGACCTAGAACTGAAATGTATTCCCGCATTATACTGGTGGGCGACCTAGAACTTAAATGTATTCCCGCATTATACTGGTGGGCGACCTAGAACTTAAATATATTCCCGCATTTTACTGGTGGGCGACCTAGAACTTAAATATATTCCCGCATTTTACTGGTGGGCGACCTAGAACTTAAATGTATTCCCGCATTTTACTGGTGGGCGACCTAGAACTTAAATGTATTCCCGCATTTTACTGGTGGGCGACCTAGAACTTAAATGTATTCCCGCATTTTACTGGTGGGCGACCTAGAACTTAAATGTATTCCCGCATTTTACTGGTGGGCGACCTAGAACTTAAATGTATTCCCGCATTATACTGGTGGGCGACCTAGAACTGAAATGTATTCCCGCATTATACTGGTGGGCGACCTAGAACTGAAATGTATTCCCGCATTATACTGGTGGGCGACCTAGAACTTAAATGTATTCCCGCATTTTACTGGTGGGCGACCTAGAGCATGAAATGAGAACATAAATGCATACCCGCATTATACTGGTGGGTGACCTAGAACTGAAATGTATTCCCGCATTATACTGGTGGGCGACCTAGAACATGAAATGAAAACATAAATGCATACCCGCATTATACTGGTGGGTGACCTAGAACATGAAATGAAAAGACAGAAATGTATTCCCGCATTATACTGGTGGGCGCCTAATTGGCAAAGAATAATTTGAATTTGTTTCCTCGATTCTCCGAGAAAATTTCCACTTGTGGTAGAAAATTTTATGCCCCAATTCTGGCGATCTTTCTTATGGCGTATCTTTAGGCCATCATCAACACTTTATTTTCCTGTTCAAATCAAAGAAAATTTAGTTAGTTTTTTTTTTTTTTTTTTTTTTTGAAATATGGCGAATGGTCATGTCACTCCTGATGGGGATGATTGTTCCCTTTCCCTTATTCTTGTTCGGCGTTCTCAAAACTTGTTGGGGATGATGTTATTTGCTGGGGATAACATTCTGCTGGGGACGGTTTTTCCATTTATCCCTTCACCATTTTGTATCTCAAAAATTTCTGGAGGTTATTTTGCCGAAGATGAATTTTCCTTTCTTCCCTTCCCCTTCTGTGTTGTCCGACCACCTCGTAGCTTGGTCGATATTCGGTCGGAGTACTCTGGGGATCGTCTTGGAACTTGGCTTACAATTTCCTCAACATATTTTTTTTTTTCGGCTCTTCCCCGTACTTTCCTTGCCATTTTAGGACAATATTATTCGGCCTAGCAACCAACGTCTTTTGCCTTATTGCCTTGTCTCTTGCCTGCCCTTTTCACTTTTTATGTTGTACCATTTTGGCAACTGGTAGTAAGCTCTGAAAGACCTTCCTTAAAACATAAATTTCTAGAAAAATTCTTTTAAACAACAAAATGAAAAGATAGAAAAATGAGAAAATCTTTCTGAACAAAAAAATGAACTTATCTGGGTGATACAACCGATTCCAATGATCATGTTGTGCATTCCGGATTAATCAACCCAGTCTATTTGTGTCGATCAAACTTTCTGATGTCTTCACTTGCTGGGGATAAATAGGTGCCCAATTCTTCGCAAAATACGGATCTTTTCCGTCAATCTATCTTGTCGCCTTATAGTGCCCTTCGCGGGGTTTTCACTAACAAGGCTCTCTCATTTCTCACAACTCCCGTCGCCTTATGGTGCCTGTGAAGGTTTTCACCGATAAGACTCTCTCATTTTGTATTTCTCAGCTTACGTCGCCTTATGGCGCCTGTGAAGGTTTTCGCCGATAAGACTCTCTCATCTTATTTTCTCAGCTTGGGATTGGAGTGTTGCCGATAAGATTTATCTCTGCCGGGAATTCTTTTGGCTAAAAATTCTTTCAATTCATGATCCTCATTCAGTCAGGGACCGATGTTTTATTCTTGGTTTTCATTTGCCTATCTTAACACCTCTCGGATACTGATCGGGAGGTCTTTTTTGGATATCAATATAGGTTTTAGAAGAAAAGGATATAAAATTCAAAATAACTTTGATGGGTAAAGTATTACAACTCTTGGAATCAAACTCTTTTTTTTTCTTTTTTTTTTCAAAATTTAGAAACATAATTTCTGCCCCAGTTTTCTTACTTGGGGATTTTTCTTTTGATTTTTTTTTCTTTTTTTTTATTTTATTACCTTATGACCGAGCCGTGAGGCGCCTACGTATCCTCTTTGAGGAATCAGGTCGAACGTAGTTCACTGACTCCTTTGTTTTCTTGCGACCTTCACAAAGTTTTTTTTTTTTTACATTTTTTCATTAATGATTCCAAGAGAGGGGTATAAAAAGATAAGTATGGCTCAAAGGGGTAAAGCAAAGGTTAAAAGTGTTTGGATAGAAGAAAGAATTGCCTCCGTCATTTCATTATCCGATAAGCACTAAGTACAAACAAACAAATAAACAACAAAAGAAATTACACATAATATCTTTTGACTGCATCAGAATTGATAGCCATGTCGACGCATCTTCCTTCAACATCCGTCAGACGTAAAGCGCCATTGGATAATACTCTGGTCACAATATACGGCCCTTGCCAATTCGGGGCGAACTTGCCTTTTGCCTCAATCTGATGTGGGAGGATCCGTTTCAATACTTGTTGCCCTACTTCAAATTTTCTGGGGCGCACCTTCTTATTGTATGCTCTTGCCATTCTCTTTTGATACAACTGGCCATGACATACTGCTGCCAATCTTTTTTCATCCATTAAACTCAGCTGCTCTAGTCGGGTTTTGACCCATTCATCATCGTCAATCCCGGCCTCAGCGATAATTCGAAGGGAAGGAATTTCAACTTCTGCTGGTATTACTGCTTCGGTTCCGTATACCAACAAATAAGGAGTCGCACCTATTGAAGTACGAACAGTAGTGCGGTATCCTAACAACGCAAATGGTAGCTTTTCATGCCATTGTCTGGATCCTTCAATCATTTTCCTCAATATCTTCTTTATATTTTTGTTGGCTGCCTCAACTGCTCCATTCGCCTTGGGCCGATACGGAGTGGAATTACGGTGTGTAATCTTAAACTGTTCACATACTTCTCTCATCAAGTTGCTGTTAAGATTAGCACCATTGTCCGTGATTATTATATTTGGGATCCCAAATCTACAAATGATATGGGAATGGACGAAATCCACCACTGCCTTCTTGGTTACAGACTTAAAAGTTTTGGCTTCAACCCACTTAGTGAAATAATCGATGGCTACCAGAATGAACCTGTGACCGTTCGAAGCTGCCGGCTCGATAGGCCCAATGACATCCATGCCCCATGCTACAAATGGCCATGGTGCGGACATTGTGTGCAATTCCATTGGTGGAGAATGAATCAGATCTCCGTGTATCTGACACTGATGGCATTTTCGTACGAAACTGATACAATCATGCTCCATAGTGAGCCAATAATATCCCGCTCGCAGAATCTTCTTTGCCAACACATATCCGCTCATATGGGGCCCACAGACTCCAGCATGTACCTCTGTCATCACTATCGTGGCTTGACCTGCATCAATACATCTCAGCAATCCCAGATCTGGGGTTCTTTTGTACAACATTCCTCCACTGAGGAAAAATCCATTTGCCAGTCGTCGAATGGCTCTCTTTTGATCTCCGGTTGCCTGCTCCGGGTATATCCCCATCCTGAGGTATTCCTTGATATC
Source organism: Nicotiana sylvestris (assembly GCF_000393655.2). Taxonomy (NCBI): domain Eukaryota; kingdom Viridiplantae; phylum Streptophyta; class Magnoliopsida; order Solanales; family Solanaceae; genus Nicotiana; species Nicotiana sylvestris. The sequence continues at coordinate 216,318,918 of NC_091059.1, read as the reverse complement.
ATAAAACCATGGCTCGCCATCCATTTCTTCTTCTATTATGTTGCAGTAGGCATGCTGATCACGAACCTGAATATACAATGGGTCAACATGGATTTTGTCTGGATGGTGCAACATCGATGCTAAAGTGGCCAAAGCATCGGCAACCTCATTGTGAACTCTCGGGATGTGTCTGAACTCCACTGATCGAAATCGCTTGCTCAAATCGTGCAAACATTGTCGGTATGGTATAAGCTTCAAATCCCGTGTTTCCCATTCACCCTGGATCTGATGTACTAGGAGGTCCGAGTCTCCCAAGACCAAGACGTCCTGAACATCCATGTCTGCAGCCAATCGTAGGCCCAAAATACATGCCTCATATTCAGCCATGTTGTTGGTACAATAGAAACGTAGCTGAGCTGTAACAGGATAGTGATGTCCTGTTTCTGAAATAAGTACTGCTCCTACTCCAACTCCTTTTGCATTAGCAGCCCCGTCAAAGAAAAGCTTCCACCCTGGTTTCTCATTCAGTTCTAACTCCTCTATATGTATCACTTCTTCATCTGGAAAATACGTCCTCAAAGGCTCGTATTCTTCATCAATAGGATTCTCAGCCAAGTGATCGGCCAATGCTTGAGCTTTCATGGCCGTCCTCGTCACATAGACAATGTCGAACTCTGTGAGTAATATCTGCCATTTTGCCAATCTTCCTGTGGGCATAGGCTTCTGGAAAATATACTTTAATGGATCCAGACGTGAAATAAGGTAAGTAGTATGTGACGACAGATAATGCTTAAACTTCTGTGCTACCCAAGTTAGAGCACAACATGTTTTCTCAAGTTGAGTGTACTTATTCTCATAGACTGTAAACTTCTTGCTGAGATAATAGATGGCTTGCTCTTTTCTTCCTGTGATGTCGTGTTGACCCAACACGCAACCAAACGAATGATCCAGGACCGTTAGATAAAGGATTAATGGCCTCCCCGACTCAGGTGGAACCAATACAGGTGGATTAGATAAATAACCTTTGATCTGGTCAAATGCCTCCTGACATTCTGCCGTCCATTCTATCGCGGCATCTTTCCTCAACAATCGAAAGATGGGTTCACAAGTTGTTGTGAGCTGAGCGATGAATCTGCTGATATAGTTCAACCTTCCCAACAGACTCATTACTTCTGTTTTGTTCCTCGGTGGCGGCAATTCCTGGATGGATTTGATCTTTGACGGATCCAACTCAATGCCTCGCCGACTGACGATAAATCCTAACAGCTTTCCAGATGGAACACCAAATGCACATTTGGCTGGGTTGAGCTTAATGTCGTACCTTCGAAGTCTTTGGAAAAACTTCCTAAGGTCTGCTACGTGGTCTTCCTGACGCTTGGATTTGATGATCACATCATCTACGTACACTTCGATCTCTTTATGTATCATATCATGGAACACAGTAGTCATTGCTCTCATGTACGTTGCCCCAGCGTTCTTCAAACCGAATGGCATTACCCGATAACAATAAGTCCCCCATGGCGTAATGAAAGCTGTTTTCTCTGCATCTTCTTCATCCATCAAAATCTGATGATACCCAGCGTAGCAATCCACAAAGGAGCCGATTTCTTTCCCGGCGCAATTGTCGATCAAGATATGGATATTGGGCAATGGAAAGTTATCCTTTGGGCTTGCCCTGTTCAGATTACGGTAGTCGACGCATACCCTGATCTTCCCATCTTTCTTTGGTACTGGCACTACATTAGCCAACCAATCAGGATATCGAGAGACCCGAATAACCTTTGCTTGCAGCTGCTTGGTTACTTCTTCTTTAATCTTCACACTCATATCTGTCTTGAACTTCCTCAGTTTCTGCTTGACAGGAAGACAGGCCGGGTCAATGGGCAATTTGTGAACCACTAGCTTGGTGCTTAAACCCGGCATGTCGTCATATGACCATGCAAAAATATCTTTAAACTCAATGAGTGCTTTGATTAATTCTTCCCTGATGCCAGGCTCAATGTGGATGCTGATTTTGGTTTCTCGGACATTATCCGCATCCCCTAGATTTACAGCCTCGGTGTCATTCAGATTAGGCTTGGGTTTCTCTTCAAATTGGCATAGTTCTCGGTTTATTTCCTCGAAGGCTTTATCCTCATCATATTCAGACTCATAATCGATCTCTTGTATCATTAAATCAAAGTCAGATTGATTTATTAGACTAGGTCGAAGATCCGTCGTGCATGCCATGTCATTAGAACCAGTAAAAAGAGAACTGTTCAGAAAGAGAAAAGAATAAAACAAAATTAAAATGAGACAAGAAAAGAATTTTATTAAAATGCGGGATAACAGGGTTCACACTTTTACAAGATAAAATGAGATTTGGATTACACCCTGAATAATCCGAAAAATAAAAAAGCAAAAATCAAAGCCTACTACCAGGACTCTCCCCGAGTAGGAAGAGGAGTAACCGTCCAATTGTTGGTTTTGGCTTCAGGCCCCATAAACTGTATGTCTGTTCCACTGGAACCCTCTCCGACTTCTACCATATTGACATTAGTGAACAATCTTTCGAAACTCTGATTCAGATCCCCGTCAATCCCAATCAATCGCCCGAGAACTTTCGGGACTGGTGACCCCTTGGCGCTTGCTCTAACAAAAGATCTTGAGAGACGTGGCACAGGTTTGGGAAGAAACCAAACTTTCTTCTTCATTTTCCGAGCTCGTTTTACATCTGCCGCAGTCGGTTTGAACCCCAACCCAAAGGTCTCCAAATTCTTGGGCAAGGAAACAGGTTGAACAATTCCCTGAAGTTCAGCTCCCAAGCCTTTTCCTGGCATAAACCCATTACCTAGCATTTCTGAAACCATCATAACCGTTGCGGAAGCTATCCTAGGATGCTGAATGATTTCACCCTCGGGGATCTTGTTTGCCGACACTGCATCAAAAATCTGGTAGACCCAGGGACCTTTGTCATCATTAGTCTCTATGAAGGGTACAATGGCGCCTCCTACGGTGCACGCAGTGTCCTCGCCGTGCAATACGACCTCTTGTCTATCCCACTCGAACTTGACCATCTGATGCAAGGTGGATGGCACTGCTTTGGCTGCATGGATCCACGGACGTCCCAACAGAAAGTTATAAGATACCGTAGCATCTAATACCTGGAATTCCATGGTAAACTGGACTGGACCGATGGTCAACTCAAGTATAATATCCCCCACGGTGGCTGTTCCATTTCCGTCAAATCCTCGGACGCAAATGCTATTCTTTTGGATTCTTCCGTGGTCGATCTTCAATTGGTTCAGGGTGGATAATGGACAAATATTGGCACTTGAGCCGTTATCCACTAATGCCCGAGTAACTGCCGAATCTTCACATTTGACAGTTAGGTAGAGAGCTTTATTATGCTCCGTGCCCTCCACTGGCAGATCATCATCTGAAAATGTTACCCTGTTCACCTCGAAAATTTTGTTGGCAATCGTTTCCAGGTGATTTACAGAAATTTCATTGGGCACATGAGCTTCATTCAGTATCTTCATCAGGGCCCGACGATGTTCATCCGAATGGATTAATAATGATAGCAGTGAGATCTGGGCCGGTGTTTTCTTCAACTGTTCGACCACGGAGTAATCCTGCACTTTCATCTTCTTTAAGAAATCCTCAGCTTCTTCTTCTGACACAGGTTTCTTTATTGCAGCTGGATTGGGTCTTCTCAACTCCGCCGGAGCAAAACACCGTCCTGATCGAGTCAGTCCCTGCGCCTCACAACTATTCTCCTCCACTTGTTGTCCCTTGTACATCACCACTGCCTTTTCATACTTCCAAGGCACAGCCTTGCTATCAATCATTGGTGTTTGGACTACTGGTTTTATGATGACCAGTTCCCTGCAGACCCCTTTCACAACAACCACGGGTGTAGATGATGCTCCCGTTATTACCAACTTGGCTGGTTCTGGTTTCCTTGTAGCGGCAGATGGATTCTTCCCCAATATCACCACTGGCTTGACATCTTCCCCCTTCAACTGTACCCCTGCTTCCTCATTGATCGATTTTTCTTTTGGAGTGGCACGGATCATCATCACTGTCTGTGGGGGTTTCTTCGGCTCCCCTACTTCGTGCACAAGCTCGATCATGTGGGCTTCAGGGTGCTTTGGCAATGGGTTCTGGTTAATGTTAGGTGCCTCCGGTGCCTGTACCTCGATCTTGTTGGTATCAATAAGATCTTGTATCGCATGTTTCAGCCTCCAACATTTCTCGGTATCATGTCCGGGAGCTCCCGAACAATATTCACATCTTACCGAGTGATCCATATTTTGGGGTAAGGGATTTGGTAATCTAGGCTCAACAGGATTTAATAAACCCAACTGCCTCAATTTGTGGAACAAGGCAATATAAGTTTCCCCCAACTCAGTAAAAGTTCTTTGCCTCTGCAATCTTTCATTTCTGGCGGCCGGATTTCCCCTGAAACCCATCCCTGGAGGGTTCCTGTAGGCTCTTGGTGGTGGATAGGTGTTTTGTGGTGGTGGGTATGTGTTATGTGGAGGTGGGTATGTATTGTGGGGAACCGGCGTGCGCCATTGTGGGCGAACCGGAGGTTGGGTGTATGTCTGGGCTTGATGGACGGTGAAATGTTGTTCTTGTGGTTGGTAGTAGGGTTGTGGAGGGTAATTTGGAATGTGTGGGTAGTTTAGACGATGGGGTCTGGGTTGGTAATGAGGGGAAGGACCTCTAGATCTGGACCAATTGTCGGCCTCTAATGTCGTGACCTCCTCTCTCCTTTTCTTCCCTAGCGCACCTCCCGTGCCGCTCTGAATGGCCTGAGTTGTTGCCTTAATTGCTGAATAACTCAGGATCTTATTGGACTTAAGTCCCTCTTCTATCATACCTCCCATTTTCACAACTTCATTAAATGATTTGCCAACTGACGTCACCAAGTGACCAAAGTAAGTTGGCTCGAGAGTTTGTAAGAAGTAATCCACCATTTCTCCTTCTCTCATTGGGGGATCAACTCTGGCTGCCTGTTCTCTCCATCGGAACCCAAATTCCCGGAAGCTCTCTCCGGGTTTCTTCTCGAGCTTTAGCAATGTGAGACGGTCTGGGACTATCTCAAGGTTGTATTGGAAATGTCCTGCGAAAGCCTGTGCTAAGTCATCCCAGGTGTACCACCTGCTCGGATCTTGTCTTGTATACCACTCTAACGCCGACCCGCTCAAACTCTGGCCAAAGTAAGCTATTAATAGCTCATCTTTGCCCCCTGCTCCCCTCATTTTGCTACAAAAACCTCGTAGATGTGCCATAGGATCACCATGCCCTTCGTATAAATCGAACTTGGGCATTTTGAACCCTGCTGGTAATTGAACGTCAGGGAAAGGGCATAGATCCTTGTAAGCCACGCTGACTTGGTTACCTAACCCGTGTATGTTCCTGAAGGATTGCTCCAGGCTTTTAAATTTCCGCATCACCTCGTCCTGCTCTGGGCTCTTAGCCGGCTTTTCAATCTCCGCCGGGACCTCAAAGTGGGGATTATAGGTATGTGGCTCGGGTGCTTTGAATGTGAGTTCAGGGGGGTAGTATTGTGTATCGTGAGCCTGAAACAGTGGCTCACTAGATGATCTGTGCAATGGGGCTGGGGGAGGTGCCACAAAGACGGGAACATTTGGTGGAGGAGGGTTTTGAGTGGGTGGTGGAGCTTGGGAATCATAAGCCTCTCTTCCCTGATAATAGTGATGGCTTGGGAAACTTGTTGAAGGACCGGGAGAAGGGTATTCCGGCGTGTGTGTTGGTTGGAGGGTAGGAGTAACGGGTAGTTCTTGCCCCTTCTGGGCTCTAGCTAAGGCTATCTGCATTTCATTCATTTCTAGCCTCATTTTTTCCATTTTCTCCAGGGCTTCCTTCAGCATCTGATTGGCCGTTTTTTCTGACTCAACGCTGTTGTCTGACCCAGTCATGCTTTCTGGTATAGGACCTTTTGATCTTGTCTGATAATGGTACGCTGCCAGTATGCTCTAACAACTAACTGATATTGATTGGAAAAACAACAAACTTGTCAGTGTTAGAGTCTTAACAGATATTGTAATTGCACGTTAGGGGGATGCAATGCTCCTAGGCAGTTAATCATTTCTAACATGCTTTTGCTCCGACCGTATGCATCATCCCGACTTATTTTTGCTCTGACAAATATATATTCTTCCTTTTTTTTCTTTTTTTTCTTTTTAATTACGGTCGAATCCTATAGAGATTGCCTACGTATCGTGACCCCGCACGAATCAGACCAAGCGTAGTTCGTGCCATAAGACCAAATATTTTTTTTTATATTACTCAAAAATAATGCTATTACAAGCCATCACAGAAAAAACAAAAAATACAGACTTTATATATATATATATATATATTTTTTTTTTTTTTTTTTTTGAGAATGTTTGAAGAAAAGGAAAAAACATATGGGTAGACAACAGACTCGAAAAACAAACAAGTGCAAGATTGAACTAGGGATACATTAAAGCTTTGAATTTTGGTGCCCGCGAGGCATCATTCGGCCTTTCCGCGGGCTTGGGGGCCAGGCTTCTTTGCAAGCTTTTTAGTTCCTCCATGATCTGATGGACATAACCCATGATTGAGGCAAATAGGACATCACGAGGCATCTCTTCACATGTTAGGCACTTTGTGGTGATATAGCGCCCTATATCATTGATCCTACCCCTGATTCTATCCCTCTCTATGCACAGCTGTTCTATCCGTTGATTCTTTAGTCCCAATATTCGAGTATTGTCAATGAGCTGCTCTTGGAACCTCTCCATTTGTTCTTCCATCCGGGCTATCGACTCATGGTAGTGTTCTCTATATGTTCTAGCATCCTGGGCTTGTTTGAGGACCCGATTATTGAGAATGGAGTTTATCTCTCTCAATGTCGCGACACTCATTTCATAGTCCCTTTTTACTTTCCATAGGTGCTCTCTCCGTGATGTTGTAACTGTAGCCCACCTGACCCGCATTCTTGTTATACAAGCCTGGGATCTCTCCAAGTCTTCTCGGCTTTGGCTGACTTGATTTCTCAATTCCGCTATCAACCTTTCATCAGAGCGACGTTTCTGTCGGTCGCTATCACTCTTACTGACTTGGCGAATTCGGGCTTTCAGTGCCTGGTTTTCTTTGGCTAATTTGTTCTTCTCACCCTGCTCTGAGGCTACTTGAACGTTGTTTTCAAACATAAGCCTTTCAATTTGTCGCTTCAGCTGCCCGATTTCAACCCGGTAGCCTTCCTCTCTCACTAACCAGCCCCACTGTTCCTGCGAATCATCCGTAAATTGTTGGACGTGAGCTCTTTTGGCAGGCCTCTGACGAATCTGGAACCTTTTCCCGAACCAAACATCGTATTTTGGGTCTACCTCACCCTTAGCCAGCTCTCGAACCATAGTCTTGGGTTCAAGGAATCTACATTCGTGCCACAACTTTCTAATTTTTCCTTCGGGGAACACGACTCCTGGACTCAACTCAATGGCGTGCTTGCTTAGATCCTCATCAGTGGGAATTACCTGAAATCTTCCTAGTTGGCGCAGTACCCGATGAGGAGCATATGGTTGGATGCTACGAAGTCCCATTAAAAGAACATGACATTCCTCGGCCGCCATGTATATTACCTCAGTATCATTCAACCACCCAAATGCCCATTCAACTTGGTCGGCTGTTGTTGACCTCAATTGTGCAAGCCATGCTTCGACGCCTTCGGGAAATATGACGCCTGTCATTCGTTTCTCAAAGCCGCTAATGCAGTTTTTCTCAGTCAACCCGTGGTTCATGTATCCCACTCGGTGATGGAGGTGTTCTTGCATCCACAGCTGGAGTAACAGATTGCATCCCTGAAAGAACTTGCCTCCTTCTCGGCATATAGTTAAAGCTCGGTAGATTTCAGACAAAATCAAAGGAACCACAGTACTGTCGGTTCTTTTGATTGCAACATCGGCCATCCCTACAAGGCCTATCTCTATTTTTTTATCTTTGCGGGGACAGACCACAACTCCCAGAAATGCTGTGATAAATGCCAAAGTACGTCTTGCTTCCCACTTGATTCTGTTCCCAGTGTGAATTAATCCGAGGTTTGGTTCTTCCAAACCCTGAGGAATTCCGTACCGTTGATACAAGAATTGGAGAGTACAACATCCCTTCGACAAATCATCATTCTGTACCTTCCGACTAATGCTTAGCAAATCCAAGAACGCGTGCGGAGATACTGGTCTTGGTGAAAGTAAATACTGCCCTCTTAGTTTCCCATTCAACCCCGCATATCCGGCGACTTCCTCTAGTGTAGGTGAAAGTTCAAAGTCAGCAAAACGAAACACGTTGCGGGTTGGGTCCCAGAACGGTATTAGAGCCTCGATGATATCTGTCCTTGGCTTGATATTCAACAGATCGACAAAACCTCCCAAAACTCTTTCCACTATCTTTATACTATCCTTTCCCATATCATTCCACCACATGTGGAGTTGTGAAGGGACCTCGCTACACACTGAGAATGGTTCATTTTGACTTGTGCTCATCCTGCACATTTATTATAGTGATTAAAGAAGGAAAAACTTTTATTTGACTTAAAAACTATCTATATTCTAAAGAAATATTTTTTTGGATTTTAATAAATTTTTTTTTCTTGAAAAAAACTTTTAAGGAGAAAGGAAATATTTTTGAACCAATATTCTGAATTTATGAAAGAAATACTACAGAAAAAATATTTTTGAATTTTATTTTGAATATCTTTTAAACAAATAATTGGGATTTTGAGATTAAAAGGAAATATATTTTTTTTTTAAAAAAAATTGAGGTCTAAAAGAAAAACTTTCTAAAGAAGTGAGTAATGTTAAATATTTTTGGATTTTTTTTTTGAATATGGTGAGCCGAAACCAAAGAGGTTTGCCTCTGATCTCACATCCGGTGAGAATCATACCCGCGTAGTTCAGGCTATAAACTAACTAATTTTTTTTTTTTTTTTTTTTTAAAACAAACAAATTTTTCCACTTCCTTTTATATAAAAAAACTATTTTCATTTTTCATTTTTTTTTAAATAAAGCAAATTAAAATAAAAGACTTATTCCTACACACTTTCTGCTTTCTAGGCAAACCAACAATTCTAAAAGTAAAAATATATATATGTTTTTTTTTTAAAAAAAATTCGGCAGCACTTCGACAGTACTTGGACACTGATTTTTTCTAAATTAATCAAATAACTTTTCACTTGCTATTTTTATTTTATTTTATTTTTTACACTCCCGAGACTCAGAAGCCGGTCAACATGCAAGACCGAGCAAATAAATGCACATAAAACAAATAAGATGCATCAGGATGGTCATTTTCATTTTTGGTGCACCTGTCCTAGACAGACCCAACCCCTGTGTTGAGCCTCCAAAGTCAGATGCACGTGATGCAAACAAACGTTCCTACTAGGGATCCGACATGTGGTTTTGTTATACTAGGTTCAGAACCTGGGTGTTTGTTCTAGACCTGGCTTACCCGAGCGGACAGCTCGAGCCGAGGGGGGGTAGCGTACCGGGAATACAGAAGCTTCACCGGCTTAGCAACTTGTCCGAACCTCGTTCTAAATTGGGATTTGACACTATACAGAAAAGAAGTCGTACGAAGTACACCCTTCTTCATGATTTAGAAGACTCAGAGAGGAGATGGGTTTCGGCACAGTTTATACACAGTTCACGTAATATCAAAGCGGTAAAAGCAGCATTTAGCACATTAGGCTCAATCATGTAAAAATCAGATAAAACCAAATATAACAATTTATATGAGCTCGAATTTCTAACCCTGAACCACTGGTTCTGGGTTAAGTCCCCAGCAGAGTCGCCAGAGCTGTCTCACCTCCTTTTTCCGCCCCCGCGAGGGTACAAGGGAGTTTTTTTCCAATTAAAGGACAGTCGAAACGGGATTGGTTTAATTATTTCAGAGTCGCCACTTGAGAGATTTAGGGTGTCCCAAGTCACCAATTTTAATCCCGAATCGAGGAAAAGAATGACTCTATATTACAGTCTGCGTACCAGAAATCCGGATAAGGAATTCTGTTAACCCGGGAGAAGGTGTTAGGCATTCCCGAATTCCGTGGTTCTAGCACGGTCGCTCAACTGTTATATTCGGCTTATTTATCTGATTTTTAATACAATTATGAACCATGTGCAATTTTTATCTTTTACCGCTTTATTATTATAATTATTATTTTTTTTAGGAATGTGAACATCGCTTAAAACATATCTTTGGATTGTGTCACATGAAATGCACCCACAATACGAAACATATTTTATTTGATGTTTTAGGATTTAGATTTGGGTCGCATGAAATGCGCATCCGAGTTTAAGAAGGTAAAATTAATTAAATCGCGCCTAAAGAGTCTAACGCGTCATTATCTTTGGGGAAGGAAGTGAAATTCACTAAACAATCCATCCCAAATTCTAAGTAAATTTTTTTTAATAATTAAATAAATAAATGAGATTGGAGAATCCTATAAAATTTGTATTATTTACATCTATTTATTTTAGCGATATCCTTTAATAATATCCTTTAATGACTACATTTTTATTATTACTAAGTTTTTATACATATAAAATCAATATCTACATTCTTGAAAATGACATATTAAATAGAAGAGAAAAACAAATATTAACAGAAAGTAATAAAATTATAATCATAAATACAAAATGGAATTATCGAAAAGTAAAATAAAAAAAAATAATTATCCCATAGTTGGATTAAAATTCAAATTATTAGTAAGACTTAAGCTTATTGAAACTAATTATTTACAAATACTGAAAATTGAAAGAAATAAAAATAAAAACTTGAGTACTAAATCATATTTCTGAAAATTTAAACAATTTAACATTAACTAACTTTGTTTTAATTCATCATGTCCTAATACTTGTTTGCAAACTAATTCATGTTATAACTGAAATTGACTACATGATTCGGATTAACTTATCGTTGACGAAAAACCTTCTGAATAAGGAACTTAGTTAATTTTTGCCAAACTGATTCAATAACGCCATTTTTACGTTATTTCTTCTATTTTTTTTATTAAACAGTTTTAATTAATAATCAGGCTTAAATATATTTCCTAATAATCTGGTAAAGGCGTTATTTAATATGTCGCTATAATATGCCTAGTTATGCCGATGACAGTGATTTACAGAATAATAATACATGAATAACCTAAATACAATACAAAAATTAAATTAAACTAAATTAAAAATTTAACACTCCATTCTTCATTTCAGCTTACAAAATGCCAAAATTACAGTTGTGTACCTGATATTGTCAATATAAGAAGAAGAAAGTCAGCAACGTAATACGTAACACAGCAACAGCAACAATAACCAGCAATAACCAGTCAACGAAAATCCCAGTGACAGCTTTGAAAAATTCAAAATAAAATCCAGGAATGCCGAAAATAATGGACAGAAACCAAAGGAAATTTTCAGATTTTTGAAAGGCTAGTTAATCTTCAACCCTTAATTTCTACACCTGTATACCAGAATATTTCTCAGGTGTGTACTACTTTCTCTTCTAATTTTCAAATTTTTTTTTTTTGTATGTTTTTTTCTTTTCTTGAGAGTTTCAATGTTTTTTTTTTCGGAATAAATGTTCAGCTTTTTTTCAATCTCTTTTTTTCTGTCTCTTTTTTTTTCTCCCCCTCTTGTGTTCAAGACTTCACATATATATATCCCATCCCATAAATCAATTAAAATCAATCCCTTTCTCTACCAAACCCATTATCTTCCCACTCATCCCCATTACATTAAATAAATATATCACACCACCCCATTATATTTTGTCCCCCATGCTTTATTTAAAATAATGCAAGATTCCCCTTTAATTTAAATCTTGTCCCCCCTTTATATTAAATAATCATATCACAACCCACCCCATTTCATTTTGTCCCCCATGCTTCAAATAAACAATTTCAAAATGTACAATTCCTAAACTACCCCTTCCGACCTTACTGAAATTACCAAACTACCCCTAAACGTACTACAAATTTACCAAACTACCCATCAGCTATAACACATCAATTAATCAAACTTAACCAAAATATAGACAATATGATCAATTTCTAACAATGTTCAAACAACAATATGAACATGGATGAACATCATAACAACAATATCACATGAACACGATTTTAACAACATTTCAACAACAAATCACATGAACACGAATTGAACAACAAAGAACAACTAAAATTTGATTGAACAATATTTTAGCAACAAACAATCCTATTTTCGGATTCAACAACAACAACAATCAAAGTATGAAGATTTCTAAATTCAATCATATTGAACTTAAAATCAACTCTAACAACATTACAACAAACAATTCTTATATTAAACTTAAAACAAGATTATGAGAACAATTCAAGCAATAATCATAAATGGTAAACAAGAAATCAAACTATACAAAATTCGGATTCAAGATCATCCAAACAAAGTATGAACATGAATGAATCTATTTTAAGACAACAAACATGACGGATTAAACGATTAAAACAATATATTCCTTTAATACAACTAAATTCTTTAAACAAATAACAAGATCGACGAAGAAAACAATTATGAACTTAAACTTGAACTTAACAATATTAACAATTTCTAACAATACATAAACACATGAAACAAATTGAAGAAACAATTAATTAAATTTCAATTTGAATCTAACAAACATCAAACTAACAAATTCTTACTTAAACAATACAACAAACATGAAATAAACATGAAAACAACTAATTAAACTTCCATTTTAAAATCTGAAAATTGATTTAACAAATAACACATGAACATGAACTAAAAATTAATTCAAACGATAAACAAAACAAACATTTGTTGATTTTAGATTCGAAAATATCAAAACAAAATATGGACAAAATAAAACTCAAAAACTACTAACCGGATCGAAAGACGAACAACGACCAAACAAACAACGAACTTGACGATGAACTTATGACGTATAGTATCTTCACTTGACGAAAACCCTCGACCTTTGCCGGACTTTAACCGGACTGTCTTGTGTCGTCAACAACAGTACGAAGTGGCGAGCAGCAACACGACGCCAAGAAGCAGCAGCAGTCCGAAGCAGCGAGCAGCAGCAACTGTCGACGACGACATGGCGGAATGGACTGCTCCCGATGGCAGCGTGCGAGCTTGGTCGTGACGAGCAGCGGCGATGGGAGCTTCGATCAACAGCTGACTCATCGAGTCTATGTTCGTTTGGTTGTTTGGTTGAGACAGAAGCAACAACGACATAGACGTCGAGCTTCAACGAGCTTGAGCTCGATGAGCTTCATCAATGGCGGATAGGGTTGGGGTCGCGAAAGAGGTTGTGTCGTTTGGTGGTGTTTGGACGGTGCTTGGGTGGTGTTCGACGAAGGGGGTGGCTGCTGGGTAGCCATGGTTGTGCTTTGGAGTTTTGAGGAGAAGAAGATGAAAAGAGAGAAAGAGAAGAAAGGGGGGGGGGGGCGGATAGCTTAGGATAGTTTTAGGGTTTTTTTTTTCTTTTTTCTTTTGTTTTGTGTCTTTGAAATGCAAGATAGGGGTATTGGGTCTTTTGGGTTATGGACTGGGTCGACCCAGTTCGAAATGGACTGGGTCGTAGGGAAGATTGGGCCATTTTTTGGGCCTATAGCTTGAAATTGAAGAAGAGGCCCAATTCCGACTTTCTTTATATTTTCGCTCTCTTTTCTTCTTTTATTTTTTCTAAAACTAAATTATAAAAATACTTAAACTATTATTAAGAACTAAATTAAGTTATAAAAGCGCAAATTAACTCCCAATAACAATTAACGCACAATTAAGTATTAATTAAGCATAAAATTGTATATTTGGACATTAAATGCTAAAAATGCAAACGATGCCTATTTTTGTAATTTTTAATTTTTGTAAAACAATTTTAATTACTAACAATTGTAGAATTAAATCCTATATGCAAAATGCGACATATTTTTTGTATTTTTTTATTAATTTAGCAAATAAACATGCACAAACAAACACAAATAATTATTCAAAATGTCACAAAATATCACAAAAATGGCACACCAAGAAAAATTATTTTATTTTTGAATTTTTTGGGAGTAATTCTCATATAGGGCAAAAATCACGTGCTTACATTTAGGACCCAGTAGCACCAAATTTTCATGAATATTTATGTGTGTCAATTTCAAATATTTAGTAATTTTGTGTGTGTTTATTTATAATTTAAATTCTAATTTTTTTAGAGATTTAATTGTATAAAGTATATGTAACAATTGGGTTCCAGGCTCGATATTTAAGGCCCAGTAGCACCAAATTTTCATGAATATTTATGTGTATCAATTTTAGTTTTGCAATAATTTTGTGTGTGTTTATTTTATAATTTAAATTCTATTTTTTTTTGAGATTTAATTGTACAAAGTATATGTAACAATTGGGTTCCAGGCTCTATATTTAAGGCCCGGTAATACCAAACTATCGTGAATATTTATGTATGTCAAAATTAATTTTTCGATTATTTTGTGTGTGTTTGTTTTATAATTTAAATTCTAAATTTTTTTAGAGATTTAATTGTACAAAGTATATGTAACAATTGGGTTCCAGGCTCTATATTTAAGGCCCAGTAGCACCAAACTATCGTGAATATTTATGTATGTCACATTTAATTTTTCGATTATTTTGTGTGTGTTTGTTTTATAATTTAAATTCTAAATTTGTACAAAGTATATATTTTCATCTACCATTCTAAAATTACTTAAATTACAAGGATTCTACGCTAAAATACTATACAGTTTACTACGCTAAAAGTTTTTATATTTTACTACGCTAATAAATAAACTAAATATAAACAACATATATATTTTAATCACATAACATTAAAAAAAATAGCTACAACAATACTAGATTCGCAAATAAAAAACACATAATGACATAGAAATACTAATATCTAAATACTTATATTAACATAAAAAATTAAATCTAAATTTTACACTAATATCTAAGTTCGGATAAATATAACATACTAGTTTTGCAAATACAACACAAAAGGACATGTAAACACATTCAATAGGCAGTGATATACATTATTATAGAAGTTTGGACATAAAATAAATCGAAATACCTCGATGTTGTGTGTGTATTGCGTGAAAATTTGAAGACGAAGGAGATAAACCACGAGTCAAGAATGCTCTACTACGATGGAGGACCTACGTTCCTGACCTTTTGTGTGACGGGAGGGGCCCACAATTTTTTTTTAGACGGGCGAGCAGTTGGGGGTGGGGGACCAGAAGGAGCAGGGATGGTTTGTAAAAAAAATGGGGGAGGGCTGTCGAGGAAGAAGACGAGTTCAAATTAAACGCTATATATAGCGTATGATTTGAAAACGCTATATATAGCGTTTAATTTGAACACGCTATATGAGAAGTCAAATCGTCTGACACATATAGCGTGTAACAACAAGACGCTATACTTAACGGCAGACGTTACCGTTAATATATAGCGTGTTGTTGTTGCACGTTATATATATAAATGTCGTTTTTTTTAATAGACTTATTTGTGTGTTTTGAGTCCAAACACACAATATTTAGGTTCGGACTCAAAGGAAAATAGCCTGGTGCAAAACTACAAATGCAGACAAAGTTAGTAAAACGTTATAGTATACAACGTTTTACATTAAAAATTAATTTTCTACATAAAATGCAGTATAATACTGCGTTTAATTTTAGCGGCTAATTTTCCGTTAAAGTAAAACGCAGTATTATATTGCATTTTATGTAGAAATATAACTTTTTTTTTAACTGTAAAAATATATTTTATGCCAATTTTGACATCATTTTAGTTTCGGACTCGAGCAAGTAGCAAGCCAGCCACAGAATTAAATCGCAAGACTTCTCTATCACTGAGACATTAATGCTGCTACTTTTCTTGTACGGTATGCTATAGTAGGCGCTGCCTTTACCATTCCTCATCTGCCATCTTTAATTTTCTGATGAATTATGGTCCATCGCTCGGGTATACACCTTTTTTTTTTCTTTTTTTTTTCCTTTGTTTTCTTCTCCATAAAAAATGTAACTATAATTTATTCTTAGTAGTGCTCATATTCTTACGTAGCCATGTAAGATTTTTTTTTTTTTTGCACCAAAAAAATATATTCTTACATAGCCATACCAACACTGGGGCGGAACTATAATTCGTATTTATACTAGTCAATAATTATTTATTAAAGGAATTTTTATCTTCTGTAGCAAAGGTTGATACCTTATTTATTTAAATAAATATTCTTTTAAAAGAATATCTTCCATAGCTACCTTTTGTTTTTATAGTCAAATATCTATTTATGATCACCTCTTACCCTTAAGCCATAAAATACGCTTTGTATTATTTTTCTCTCTTATTCTTTCAGATTTTTCTCCCACCCCCTCTCTCTCAACCAACGCACAAATCACCATACCGACAAATGCAACTGCGGTGCCGGAGTCGCCATTTGTACCAGATTTTGATGCTGATCCGCCTATTAGGCCTGGTGATGATGACCCGAACGATAGACTAGAAGCTTCTACGCCGTCGACTGGGCAGCAGGAAGCTTCTGACGCAAAATCTCTGCCTTTCTGATTTTTTTTAATATTTAATATTTTGAGTTTCTCTGTCTTTGAACTTCTCTTTCCTTTTTTATGGTTGAAAAGTCTGTTTAGAAATCAATGTTTTATGTTTCTTATCATTTGTTGAAATCTGACATAGGGTAAATTGAGGCTGACAATGGAGGTTCAAAATTTGCTATCGACGATATTAGGGTTATTCTTAAACAAAGACGACAGAGTTTTGGGGCTGAGTAACTTGAAGAGTCTGTTACCTCTTTTCATTATATTTCAATGTATCTCGCTGTATTCTATGTATTTCATTGTATTCATTATCTTTTTTTTATTGTATTCCATGTATTTCATTGTATTCACTGTCTCGCTATATTCCATGAATGTATTCATATATTTTTTTAATTAATATAATTTATATATTCAGATGTATTTATGTATTCAGATTTATAATTGAGCTTGCTGAGTTATATCAGGAGTCTATTTGTGTTAATTGATTCACTTTCTGTTTAAAAACAGCTGAATAGACCACGATTTACGCTATTTACATTACTGTATTCACAAATACATATCGTGAATACAGTCGAATACATTAATTGCCTAGCTGTACTCCCCTGTTTTACGTCGAAATTTGCTACTGTATTCATGAATACAATAGCTTAAATACATCGAATACACTCTAGCCAAATTGAAAATATAGCTATATAAAATAATCTATATTATTATAAAAGTGAGAACCTCAAAAGTTAAAAGTTAAGTTACCAAAATGCCATTTAAAATAACATGATATTCTACTTTAAAAATTAAAAAAAGGAAAAACAAAAAACATAACGCCTACTAACATCCCTAAGCAACGCTTCATAAATAGTCGTAACTATCTATTCTAGGCGCCAATATCTTATGAAAATCACCGAGTGCAAGTCCAGGTGTTGATGAGTTAGATAATTAAAAGCACAGATATTGATAGTATTGTTGAAACCTTCGCCGAGCAATCATCCGGATGGTTACAGTCAATATTGAGGGAGAATGGATGAGTCACAGTCACCCACAAAAAAAAAAAAAAAAAAGACAACAATCCAAGAGTTTCATTTAGTAGCGGACGTGAACGTCTTTGTAGTGTGTATTTTGATATTTTGAGTGTAGTTGGTTACTTAATTAAACTGATCTACTCCAATAATTGAGACCAGAATTTCTACTTGGATTTTTTCGTGTTTTTCTTTTCTTCTGGTACGGATTGTTTCTTTGTTTCTTATTTACCTTTCTTTGTTTCTCCCCCATTTGCAATAAGTTTGCCATATTTATTCAACTTATTCTCGCATAGATTTTGGACAAGGAGAACGGTATTATTCAGATAATTTTAAGACAATTAATCCTGTTTGCATTGGTTGGTCTTCAACTCACAGGGAGATATACTCTATGAATGCAAGCCTCGAATGCAATTTTCTTGAAGGTAATATGTCATGTTAATTACATCAATCGAATTTAATTGCATTATAATCCCAAATCCTCTGTTAAACACTAAGCATATATAGGAGTCATCATCTTTTGATTTTGGAGTAAGAGGATGCTTTTGCATGTTTTTAGTCGAGTAGTTCTTTGGCTTTTGATAGAGGAGCAATATTGACGTAGATGAGATTGCAATTTTATTATAATTTAAACTAAATAATACTTATTCCGTTTCAAAAAGAATGATCATTTTTATTATTTGGGAAAGCAAACAAGATTTTTTTGACCATGTTTTTTGGGAACAGATTTTAAATATTTTGAATTATTAAGTATTGTGACGTACATTAGTTTTTTATGTATATTATAAATATGTAAATTTTATTTTAAAAGACTTAAAATCTTATGTTCAAATTCACACTGAAAATTAATAAAGTTGATCCATGTATTACAAAAAAATTCAAACAAATTGAAATGAAGGAATACTACTTTTAAAAGGCCCGGATATTAATAGTAATTTCTTTCAAGTTCCGTTCGCTTAAATTCGAGTTTTTTTTTTCTCTTTTCCTTTCTCCATGTGGCTACGTACTGCTGGAAAAACTAAGTGTTGTAATTGTTTTAGTTAGCTATAGCTCTCAGTAGTCTTTTCTTAAAATTTGATAGCACAAATATGCTTGAGCTTTGTATAGATTCTTCTACAAAAGTTGGCTCTTATTGAGCGAGGCTCTTTTTGGTGGTTTTATAATTTATGTGAGTCTCTTATTCAGGGAGATCTTTTGGTGAAGTTCAATATTTAATTATGTTTAAATCTTTAATAGGGGATAAAGATCCAAAATATAATTTCCAATAATTATTTTCCCGCCCAAAATTTTTTCAAACTATTTTGTATTGTTGAAAGAGGCTATAAATTCAGTGACGACAATATCTTTGATAATTCTTTATGAGCAGTGGCATAGTCACATAGAGTGAAGGGTGTTAAATTGAATACCTTTCATCAAAAAAATAATACTGAGTATATCGAAAATTATATATACTATGTCTACATGTCAAAAATTATATATATTAAATTTGAATACCCTTCGCAAAATTTCTGGCTCCGCTACTGTTTATAGGAATTTATAAATTGTGTTCGTACATAAACACTTTATACTTATCAATACGTGACATATCATATTTTTCAAATGTGATTTGCATGTTAGTAATTATGAAGTCACTTCTTTGAATATGATGGAAACAGGAAAAGGACAAATAATATTTACAAATGAAAGATAAAGTTAAAACTACAAATTTTCATGAAAAGTGTTCATTTGACGTACCATATGAATAAGTTAATGTAATATACACGATTTATAGTTTTCAAATATAAGTGTGATCATACAATTATTATTTGATGCGGAAATTTTGCTTAGAATGATGGTGAGATAAACAAATCCTTGGTTTTGTGATACTAGAGTCTCAATTTACAAGATATTATGTCAACAAATTTATGTGCTTATATCATATTTTATGGCCTAGCATGAAATTTTATTTGTACATTTAGGTCTTGCAGGAGGATTAATCGATATTTAAAGTTAGATTATGTCTACCATAACGTGTCTTCTCATATGGCCAATTTTAAGTTTGTACTTTGAGATATCAATTTCAACAACAAGATTTTTGGCCATAACAGAGCAACCTAGACAGCAAACGTACATTATGAATATCATCTATAAAGAAATAATATGTGATATATGCTTCATTATATGTTTGTACTTCATAAAATAAAAATAAGTAAACATATATCTAATCGAACTTTGATTGTTTGTTGCGTAGGTTCAAATGATATCTAATCATCTTTGCTCCGATAAATAAGTCACCATATGTCGATGCACATTCACAAGCTTTTTTCTTTCATCTATAATTAACTACTCTAAATTTTATTTTAATAATATTGAGATTATTTTATACACCAAAGTTAATTGCACGTGCAGAAAAACTAGTATAATAAATAGTAGCTACAACTAGCTAATAACCACTAAACAATAGTGGTTTGTGAAAATTTCGCTTTATTAAATGATGCACATAATTAACGTAATTCCTAATTTTGCCATTGTGTCATTGCCTAAACCTTTGATGTCGGATATGGAATTATATTGGTTCACTAATTAGAAAATCGTACTTCAACAAATAATTTCTCTTCGTGGGCCTTCTTATGAGCTTTTTCCCTACATTATTATTCCCAATATGTACACTGAAGTACTTTGCTATAGACATTGTAATAAGTTAATAACACGAACTGTCAACCCAAGGTTTTCGAGCCCCACAAACCTGTGGGCGCTGGTCTTAATCTTTTTCTTTACAAATCTGACGAACAGTGGTCGCCAATTTTGGTTGATCTGCACAAATGGCTACTTTTGTGACCTTGAATTTAGAAGTTGGTCCTTCTGCAAAATTAGATTAGTGGTCTGAAGTTGGAAAGTAGCACGTCATTTGAATTTTAAAATTGAGAACTAATAAAAGACCACACGTTTAATTTTGAAAAAGCGGCCCACATCAAAATACAAGGAAACAAAGGTGGCCACCTGCGTAAATAACACGCAAAGTTTTAGTTTTACAGCACCTGATTGCAAACATTTATTGGGCGGGGCCCATAATTAGTTGGGTTGAGAGTCTAGGGCGAAGTCTACTTTCCGGAAGAAGGGTTCAGGCCCAACTTAAGGAACGTACTCGACGTAGCTGTAAAAATTGCGCGGGGCGCCTATTTGATCGCCCCCATTTAACTTATACCTATTTTTTTTAAAAAAATTTAATTTGTACCCATTTTTTAAACAACTTCAATCCTCTTTCTCCTCCTCCTTCGTTGTCTTCTTCTTCTTTCTTCTGCTGTTGTTGGTGCTACTATGAAACTTCAGTTCATGGGGATGATTGTCATAAGTATGTTTATCAGATTATTTAAAAATAAATTATAAATAACTTTCTAAAGTAAGTACGCACGTGTATGTAAATGTAAGTCCATTTCCCTTAATTCACATTCCATTATTTTTTTGGATTCAGCTTGTACACTATCAATGCATTTTAACCTGTTGTGCTAAATCATTATCTAATTTTTTAAGTTACTAATTCTACTTATGATAAACTTATTATCTGTACAAAAAATCAATTACATGATAACATAAAACATGTTGAAGTTCGGCAAATATAGAGCAAAACTGTAGCTAAAACATACTGAAATTCAGCAAATAAAGAACAAAACTTCAGCTACTAGAATGCTTAAGTTCAACAATTACAAACAAAAACTTCAGCTACTACGCTTAAATTCAGCAATTACAAACAAAAAACTTCAGCAAATAGAGAATAAAACTTCAGCTACTATGCTTAAGTTCAACAATTACAAACAAAAACTTCAGCATACTTGGCTCAACAATTTTTGCTACTTCAGGCCCGTATGCTGAAGTTACGCGAAAAAGTGGGTACACTTGCAATTTTTTTGCAAAGCGGGTACAAGTTAAAACGTGACCCAAAAAGTGGGTATAAATGCAAATGCCCCTTGGGCAAACGCTCAATGGTAATTACACTTGAGAAGAATTAACCCAATTAGTCGATCACCCAACAGTTTAAACTAAAAATAGCCAGTGAATATATAATATATGCATAACGTATGTATTACATGTGTATAATTATGTATAATCCATGTATATGATTAGTAAAGGTGAATTAAAGGAAATAGACTTACATTTACATATATGTACGTACTTACTTTAGAAAGTTATTTGTAATTTATTTTTAAATAATCTGATAAACATACTTATGGCAATCATCTCGATGAACTGAAGTTTCATAACAGCACCAACAACAACAGATGAAAGAAGAAGAAGAAGAAGGAGGAGGAGGAGGAGGAGGAGGAGGAGGAGGAGGAGGAGGAGGAGAAAGAGGACTGAAGTTGTTTAAAAAGTGGGTATAAGTTAAAACGTTTTTAAAAAATGGGTATAGGTTAAATGGGGGCGACCAAATAGAACGCCCCATGCAATTTTTACGATATTGTTGGGTTCAAGCCCACGTAGAGCAACTGAGCAATATACTTTAAGCTATTTTCTCCGGCTAAGTCTCTTGTAGGACTACAAGATGATCGCACAAACCAAAGTGAAAAAGTTTTCGGCAATATGTTCAAAATGAAAGTATATATTGCCAAGATAAGTGGACAAACTTAGTTAAATCCATTGTCGTAAGTTGCAACATGGAGTCATTCTCAACTACTCACTTTTCTTTTGAGTGATTCCGCGCCATTCTTTTGTGTAGTGCCACAGTTCCTACAACGCGACTAAAACGAAAAGTTCGACATGGCACCAAAAAGAAAAGGGAAAACTGTATTAGTAAAAAATAAATATAACACGTGAAATTATGTGTAGCTAACAAGACATGATACGTGGATCGCTAAGAAAATAACAGTTGGAATATTGCATTAGAAGATGCACGAGATACAAGAGACATAAACAAATCACTCACGGGATGAAGGGATGCAGTTGCTTGTGTCTAAATCATTCAACAAATATGGGTTGAATGAATCAATAAAGTAAGAAGGGGAATATTCACGAACATCTAGTTAATGAGGAATAAGAATTGTAACCGTTACAAAATCTTCACAAACAGTTACGATTGTTATTATAAACGGATCACTAATGTCACTAATGACATAATGATTCGGCCATAAAAGGGAGAAAATATTATATTTGAAAACCCCTATAAAAGGGAAGAGAATTTCATTTGTAAAGATCATCTGACACTATATTAGAATATATTCAGTTTACTTTTCTGCTATCCTGACTTTGCAATCAATTATTTCTTTACTTATTTTTGTCTTTTCCTTTCATATAATTGAGAAAGTACGAAATTTCTTGGTTATCAGTAACCGAGTTCTTCTAATAATACACTTTGACCAAAATACATAATTTTTGGTTAAACAAATTGGTTCCGTTACTGAAAATTTTATAATCTTTCACTTTCCAAATTTATCTTTCTGTCAAACAATCATGTCGAGTGCCAGCGACAACAACTAACAAAACCAACTGGACCAACAGAATCAACAAGAGGATGAAACTCCAATCCCTTCACCCCAAAATTCTCCTCAACACTCCCGAGAAGGGTCTCATGACAGATCAACATCACATATGAATAACCAACCAGGGGAAGATCAAACTGCTGAAGATGCATTGAAGAAACTGTACCACCAACTCCACCTCCAAACAACACCGCAACCATAGAGAACCCATGCTCAGGACTCGCCAATTCGGGAAGTAGAGGAACTCCCAGCGAATCTTGCGATGGAAGATTAGGTATTCTAAATAATTCCGATTTATAAAATTTAGTACTAACTTTGAAGAAACAGCTCAAGGAGCAGAACGATCGCATATAGCATATACTTGGTGCGCCACCCGCGATTAAAGGAGTAGATATTGATAAATATTCTCAACAACCCTGGAAGCCCAGTGCCGCTCCTTTTCCAATTCCAAAAAAAGTTTAAGATGCCTGATATCCCGAAGTATGATGGGACAAATGACCTACAGGATCATGTAACTGCATTTACAACTGGCGTGAAAGGCAACAACTTGACCAAGCAAGAGATTGAGTCAGTGATGGTGGAGTACTAACATGATATTCTCTTTTACCAAAAAATTCTATTGATTCTTTTGCTGAGCTTGCAGATTCATTTATAAAAGCACACTCGGGAGTTCAAAAAGTTGAAAAGAGGATGGAAGACATATTCAAAATAAAACAAGGAGATACGGAGCTACTCAGAGGAATTTGTGGATGGATTCCAGTGTAAAATGATGGTGTTACAATGTGTATCTGATAACTGGGCGGCTATGGAGTTTGCAAGTAACCTAAATGAAAAAAGTTCAGAAGCCACGAGGAGACTCAACGAAAGTTTATGAGAATTCCCTGCAACAACTTGGAATGATATTTACAACAGGTATAACACAAAGTTGTGGATAGAAGAAGATATTATCACTCAATCACGAGGAGATGAAAGAGCAAGTTCGAAGCGACCAGAAACTGAAAAAAGGTTAAATAAGAATAGGTACGAACCTTACATGGGATACCAGGAAGGGATTCATATTCTAAACAAGAGAACCCGAGGTACGGTTCCAGATCAAGGGACATAGATGTGGGTTTGTCATCCAAGTTTAGAAAGGAGCGAGATATGTGGGACAACGACATTAGTACAAAAGCAAAGATTGGTGATTACAGTTTCAATATTAGCACATCTGAGTTGGTAGCCATTTTAAGAAGTATGGGAGATAATGTGCGGTGGCCAAAAGAAATGACATTGCACCCTAGCAGAAAAGACCCAGATTTCTGGTGCGAGTTTCATAATGATCACGATCACAAAACAGCAGAGTGCAGATTGCTACAAGGTGAAATAGAGCATTTGTTAAAACAAGGTTATTTAACCAATTTGTTTAGAGAGAAGGGTAAGCAATCGTATATGAAGAATAGGCAGGAGCCACCAAAACCTCTGTCACCAAAAATAATGGTTAATGTGATAAGCGGAAGAGAGGAGGTCAACGATGTAACGTATACAGTTGTAAAAAAGATGTCAAAAGTCACAGTTACCCAAGGAAAGCGAATTCGCCAAGTTTTGGAAGAAGACAACATAATGTTTGATGATGCATATGTAGATGTAGATGGCATGATGATCCCATACAATGATGCACTGGTAATATCTTTACTTGTACTTGATACTAATGTGAAACGAGTTTTTGATTGATCAAGGTAGCTCTATAAATATCATTATTTTAATAGTGGTAAACGAGATGCAAGCCGATGATAAATTGGTACCCAAAGCACGTACCTTATCTGGATTTGACAATTCAAGCATTGTTAAAAAAGGAGAGATAGTGATCACGACATTCACAAAAAGAGTATTCAAAGATATGAAATTTCAAGTGATAGATACGGACATGGCATATAATATGATTCTCGACAGACCTTGGATTTACAAGATGGATGCGTTCCATCTACTTTACATCAGGTTATTAAGTTCCCTTCAAAATGGGGAATTAGACAAATCCGTGGTGATCAACAAGCCTCTAGACGTATCAATTCAGTGGTAGATTCAAGCATAAAGAACGATGTTACAGACAAAATATAGCAATTACAGAATTCAGTTGAGGATTTAGCAACACAAACCTCAACTAGAGATGGGCAAACGGATGTTGTCTCAAGGCCTGAAGAGAATGAAAACATCAAAATAAGAATTGAGGAACTCGAAGAAATGGTGCTGTTTATACATTGGCCAGACAGAAAAGTTTATATCGTAACCAGCCTGATCCTAGAGATGAAAGGTAAGTTAATTGAATTCTTAAAAGCTAACGTAGACTGCTTTGCTTGCCCGCATTCAGATATGATAGTTATACCAGCAGAGGTGCTGACCCATAAGCTAAATTATGATCCAACATATCCGCCTGTCAAACAGAAGAAAAAGAAGCAATAATCCTTCAAAACCAGGTGATTCAGGATGAGGTACAAAAGCTTTTAAAAATCGGGTCTATCCGAGAGGTAAAATATCCTAATTGGTTAGCCAATACTTTAGTGGTGCCAAAAATGAATGATAAATGGCAAGTATGTGTAGACTATAATGGCTTGAATAAAGCTTTCCTAAAGATTCTTTTCCTTTACCGCGCATAGATCAACTAATTGATGCTACTGCAGGATATGAATTGTTAAGTTTTTTAGATGCCTATTCAGGATATAATCAAATAAAAATGGATCCTTTAGATGAGGAAAAAACCTCATTTAATACAGACAGGGGGACTTACTGTTATAAAGTTATGTCGTTTGGCCTAAAGAATGCTGAAGCCACGTACCAGAGGTTAGTAACGAAGATGTTTCAAGAACATCTGGGAAAAACCATGGAAGTCTATATCGATGACATGCTAGTCAAGTCAGCACAGGCAGGGTATCACATCTAATATTTGTCAGATACATTTCAGATTCTCTGCAAATTCAATATGAAGTTAAATCCCAAAAAATGTGCATTTGGTGTGCCTTCAGGTAAGTTTTTAGGTTTCCTTGTTTATAACCGAGGAATTGAAGTAATCTAGCACATATTAAAGCCATTGAAGAAATACCGGATATACTCACGAGCAAAAAAGAGGCGCAGAGGTTGACAGGTAGGATAACAACACTGGGAAGGTTTATTTCTAAATCTTCAGAGAAAAGCTTTAAGTTCTTTTCAGTATTGAAAAAGCAAAGCCAGTTTGAGTGGACTAAGGAATTCCAACAAGCACTCAAAAATCTAAAAATGTACTTCTCAAACCCACCGTTGCTGGTTAAACCGAAGGATGGAGAAATGCTACTCATCTATCTCGTTGTGTCAGAAATGGTGGTAAGTGCAGTATTAGTTAGAGAAGACAAAGGTAAACAATCTCCAATTTATTATATTAGCAAGTATTTATTGGATGCTGAAACTCGATGTCCCCATTTAGAAAAACTTGCCTTAGCATTAATCATGGCATCTAAAAAGTTGAGGCCTTATTTTCAATGTCACCCTATCTCTGTAATGACCTCTTACTCCTTAAGAAATATATTGCACACGCAAGAACTATCAGGTAGATTAGCCAAGTGGGCTATAGAACTAAGTGAATATGATATCACATATCACCCTAGAACTACGATAAAATCATAGGTTTTAGCAGATTTCATGGTAGATTTCAGCCCAGGGATAATAACGGAAGCAGAAAAAGAATTGTGGTTGTTCAACAGGTCTAATTCGGGTACTTGGATCCTATTTACTGATGGGTCCTCAAATGTTAAAGGAGCAGATTTAGGAATTGTTCTAATCCCACCTTCGGGAGAAACTATAAGGCAAGCAATAAAATGCCATCCCATTACTAATAATGAAGCAGAATATGAAGCTGTAATTGCAGGTCTAGAATTGGCACGAGAGCTCGGAATAGTGTAGATTATAATCAAGAGTGACTCGCATCTTGTAGCTAATAAAATGCAGGGGACTTAGATAGCTAGAGAAGAGAGGATGCAAAAATATTTGGAAAAGGTACGAGATTTAATCAGACAGTTCCGATCTTAGAAAATCTTGCAAATACCCAGCGAAGAAAATGCTGAAGCAGACGTGCTTGCTAATCTTGCATCCGCTGCAGAAGTGACAACTGAAGAAAATGCTTCCGTAATACATTTATTTCATTCGGCACTCGATCAAGACAAAAATGAGGTAAATTTCAATAATTTTACTTGGGATTGGCGAAACAAGATTGTTAATTTTTTGCAGTACGAGATTCTACCTGAAGATAAGAAAAAGGCTCGGGCACTTCGTTGAAAAGCTGCCCATTATTGTTTGGATCGAGGCAACTTATATCGAAAGATGTTTGGTGGACCTTTAGAAAGGTGTCTTGGACATTCTCAAACAGAGTATGTGATGAGAGAAGTACATGAGGGACACTGTGGAAATCACGCAAGAGGAATATCCTTGGTAAAAACTCTAATTAGTGCAGGATATTATTGGCCAAAAATTGAGGAAGATGCAGAAAGCTTTGTGGCCAAATGTGACAAATGCCAACGATATGGTAATAATATGCATTGCCCAACAGAGTTATTACATCTGGTTATTGCACCATGGCCTTTTATGAAGTGGGGATGGATATCGTAGGTCCGCTACCCCAAGCCAAAGGAAAGGTACAATTTTTACTAGTACTAACCCATTATTTTACCAAGTGGGTAGAAGCAGGTACCTTCAAACAGGTGTGGGAAAAAAACGTCAGGGACTTCATTTAGCGAAATATCATATGCCAGTTTGGAGTTCCAAAAGAAATCGTGTGTGATAACTGTCCGCAATTCATAGGCGCGAAAATTACGGAATTCTTTCAGAGTTGGCAGATTAAAAGGATAACTTTAGCACCTTATCATTCTGTGGCTGATGGACAAGCTGAATCCACGAACAAGGTTATTATTAATAACTTGAAGAAAAGATTAGAGGAGTCAAAAGGTAAGTGGCCAGAAGTGTTACCACGAGTCTTATGAGCTTACCGAACAACAACAAAAACATGTACGGGAGAGACTCCATTCTTCCTTGTGTATGGTGTCAAAGCCTCAATTCTAGTTGAAATAGGAGAACCAAGTATGAGGTACATCCAAGCAACCGAAGAATCAAATGATGAAGAGATGCGAGTAAATCTCGATTTGCTTGAAGAAAGAAGAGAAACAACTCTAATAAGGATGGCAGCGCAGAAGCAAATTATTGAGAGATATCACGATCGGAAAGCTCATCTTAGGTACTTCAAATTTGGGGACTTCGTATTTTAAAAAGTTTTTCAATCATCAAAAGCGGCCAATGCAGGAAAATTGAGCCCAAATTGGGAAGGACCTTAAAAGATTCGAGGTATTGCTGGAAAGGGCGCATATGAATTGGAAACAATGGACGACAAAGTATTCCCAACAAATGGAAATGCTATTCATTTTAAGAAGTATTACTTCTGAAAGGAAAACCCCCGGTCAGGTATCGTTTATTCAAGGTTGAGATTTATTATTTTTTAATTATACTAACCATTGTAGATGATCGGCACAAAGCTAGCCCACACCAAATGATGATTTTAGACCTAAAAGATACGCGAGGTGCAAAATCATCCCTGGTCTGGGTTGCAAATGTAGACATGTAATATTTGACACTCCCCGAGTTTTTACTCATTTTAGCTTTTAGATATTTAGTTTAGGCCTAATATCGATATTTTACCTAGTTTTAACTATTTTACTTTATTTTGTCACAAAAATGAAAATTACAAAAATATTTTCTTTTATTTAGGTTATTGATATTTTATCTTGTTACTTTTAGTTTATCTACCTTACATAAAATTCGAAAATACAAAATAGTTACACTTTATTTTTAAAGATATTAGTGTTTTGGGTAGTAAGATTATCTTAATTTTGCGATAATTTTAATCTAATCTTGTTATTATTTTAGTTTGACATTTGAAAAATAAAAAAAATAGTTTCATATTTTATATATAATTTAGTTTAATTAATTAGATAGATTTTTGTAATATGTAGTATATTTAGCTTATATTAAAAGGTATTTAACTAAGGTTTGGACATTTTTCTTTTAGTCCAATTTTAAGAACCAAATATGAAGCCCAAGACCCTTTTGACCCATCAACTCTTTTTAATTTAATCCTAGCCATTCACTCTCTTTCATCTAATGGTCAAAACTAATCCCCACCCACATATATCTACCTAATTACAACCTAAAACCTAATCATAGAGAACATCCCTGAACCCTTAGAGCTGCTTCCGCCCCCATCTCCTCACTGCAGCTGCCTCCATCACTCCATCCCACCAGCTAAACTCCAGCACCTTCAGCTATCTTCACCACCGACCTCTATCTCCAAAATCGATGGAACCTCTGTTTCTTCTTCTCCCCTTCATAAAAAATCGATTCGCTCCCCAAAACTCGCCGGAATACCTAAACACTTGACCCCCCCCCCACATCCAAACGACCACCCTCATCTCCTCCATTCTAAAGCAGTACAAAAACACACACACACCCAACCTCTAAAACCCACCGGAAAACCCACCGCACTACCCCTCCTCTTCAACCCAGAACAAACAGCCAACAGAGGGGAAGAGAGAAAGGACTTTAGTTTATTATTTAGATTCAAATGAAATATATACAAAAACATCTGTTTGGTTTGGTTAACTGTTAATCACGTTTTGAAAGAGAAAATCAGAAAAATTAAAAGAAAATACATATTTCTGCTTCTTCACTTTTCGATTCCGAATTTTTGTTCAAATGGATATTATCTGAGGTTGTCGTTCGAGGGCTTCTGGTCCAACATTGCAAATTCGACGGATAGAATTTTTCATCTCAATTGTTGTTCAAGTTCTGTGTTTGATTGAGTTTCGATCAATTGTTCGTTGGTTGTTACCGTTTTTTAAAAACTTTGCACATCCGGACAGAGGTTAATTAAAAATCCATTCAAGGTCCATTCCTACCTTTAATATCTTGCCTCCTGATGTTTGTTACATATGTGTTTGAATGGTATATGCATATATTTTCCATGACTATCTCTGATATTTTTGATCTTGTGATGAATTTGGCTAATTAATACATTTCAATATTAGTGATTTCATCCAATGGTGTTGGCTCTTAAATTGAATAAAGAGTGGAAATTTTACAGTTTATTTGGAACGGGTTGTTGGGTAAAAGTTATATTGTCCTTTTATTCTTGTTTATTTATTTCTTCGCTAGTAGCATGTTTAGGCCGACCACATTTGGGTAAGCAAGCCTTAGGATTTTTGTTAGTTTCGAGGCGAGAGGTCGTTTCTTTGAGTTAAATTTATCCGGGGAATGCCCCAAAGTATTTGTATTTGAAGGCCAAAGATGGGACAATTTGAGAAAGCATAGAATAGGATTTTCATTTTTATTTTATTTTATATTTATCTTTTATTAGGTGGGGTCGACCTCGAGCCTCTTTTGTGTGTTTATTTTGCTTTTCCGTGTTTATTTTTACCTCAATTTGAATATTCTAAAAACCAACTAGATCGAGTACGCAACCGTGACTTTCACGGGACTTGGGGAGTGCCTAATACCTTCTCCCCGAGTCAAATGAACCTCCTTATCCAAATATCTAGTGCAGACTTAGTTTGGAGTCCAAAGTGTTTTAAAAGGAAAATTATTTTTAAAAAATGGTGACTTGGCACACCGAAACCAATATCAGGTGGTGACTCTGAGTTATTTCCTTTTGAACACAGTTCTTGTCACTTTCAAAATTGAAAACTCTTTTATTCTTCACAAAATCCTTTTATTTATTTAAGAGGTTTAATGAGTTGGTAAAAAGGGGTGTGACATCTCTGGCGACTCTGCTGAGGATTTGCAGATTCGAGCTAATACTTGATCTTGTTGGCTTTTAGGATATTCGATTGAGGTGTTTGTTTTCTTTATTTTCTTTGTTTGTTTTATTTCTTGTTTTATTGGCTATTTGTTTATCGCTTTTCCTTATGTGTCTACCGTTTTATAACTGTCATCATTTGCATAACCGAGTCTTCTTTCTACAACAAGTCTTCCGGAGTACATTTGAGCATACACGGCCCTTTTGTGAGTCACTCGTGTCTTTAGGGGGTGGCGTGGGAGTGTGGAGTGGGCGGATAGCTAGAGCAGCCGCCATCGACCATGTGCCACCCCGAATTGCCTTGTCTAGTGAACCCTCAAACTTAGGTCAGCCTTTAGGTCATGCCTGTTTGCATCATGTCATTCACACTTAGCAGGGCTCTGTCCTAGGCACCGTGTCCCTTTATAGGAGACCTATCCAAATTATGTCAAAACGGGCCCATGGCCCACATAGACATTTAATCATCCCTATGTGCGACATGCTGCATTCTTTAAGGGTAAAAGGGTCATTTGACGGACCAATGATGGTTGATGGTATAAAAATGAAGCAAGTAGGGCCCAGGTACGATTTTCTTTCACAACTTTTTCAAGAAAAAAACAAAAAAAATGAAAATGAAAAATTCAAAAAGATTTTGCACTTTCCCATCATTTTCAAAAAATCAAAAAAAAAAAAGAAAAAGAAAAAAAGAAAATCCAAAAAGATTTTACATTTTTCCATCATTTTTCAAAAAGACAAAAAATATAGTCTTTCCAAATTAGTTGCATTTTTTTAAAAAATGTTTTCTCCCATGTCCAATCTTTCCGAACTACGCATACTTGATTCTCTTCTTTCCAGGCGGGATACGTAGGCAACCCACTTAGGGTCCGATTTTTCGAGTAAGTCTTAGGTT
This sequence comes from Nicotiana sylvestris, assembly GCF_000393655.2. Lineage (NCBI taxonomy): Eukaryota > Viridiplantae > Streptophyta > Magnoliopsida > Solanales > Solanaceae > Nicotiana > Nicotiana sylvestris. Next base: position 216,287,162 of record NC_091059.1, on the reverse strand, counting down.
CTTGGCTTCCAGGGTCGTAGCCAAATCTTGCATGTTTATCCACATTTGGTCGCATCAGCTGTTTTTTGCAAAATAGTGCTATTTTCTCAAAGTAGTTTGTTATCTCATGTTTTAGAGCCCCAAGTCCACAACAAGGCATCCTCTCAGTTTTAAGGTCCATTCCTGTTGAATTTGCATGTCTAGCCACTTTTGGCCATATCGGCAATTCTTGCAAAATGGGGTTATTTTCGCAAAAGTGGTTCAATGACCCATGTCTTAGGATCTTGTGTCCACAACTAGGTATCATATTACTTTAAGGTCCGTCCTTTTGAGTTTGCATCTTTAGCAACCTCTAGCCATATTGGCCGTTTTTTGTAAAATGGATCATTTCTGCAAATTAATTTTGGGCCATGATTATTGGGAGTTGAATCCATATAAGCCTTAGTGAGGTATTTCCATATCTGATTAGTCACCGTTGTTGAGTTTGCACTTCTGGCCACTCTTGGCCACGTAGGTTAATTTCCAAAAATAGCCCAATCGTGTCTTGCATGTGTCCAATAGGAGGTGTTGTGGTGTCGCGTAGTGTCTTGAATCACTGATCTATTTGGTCTTATTTTTCTCATTCAGGTGTGGATCCATGTACCAGGAATCGAGCATGACTAATATCCTAGGACCATTGCATTTAGGAGCTGCTTATAGATACTTTTATGGTGTGAGTCTGTCATTCATGTTGTCTTTTACTTTCTAGTCTTGTATAGTAATATCGAGTCTTTTGTTATATTACTTCCCATTTTGTATTTGAAAAACCAAAAAAAAAATTATATGAAAAATCACAAAAATATTTTTGTTTCTTAGTTTATTTTGTCCATTATTTTTCCAAAACTACGCTTGATCTGATTCACGAGGGACATGATACGTAGGGAACCTACATAGGGTTCGATCGAATCATTTTTTTGACAACTAAAATAAAAAAGAGAAAAAGAGATGAAATTTTGGATATGAGAAATGAGAGGAAAGAAAGAGTGACAATTAAAAAGAAAAAGAGAGGAAAGAAAATGAGCAAGCCAAGAAGTGCTAGAAAAGAAAGAAAAGAGAAGGTTGAAATGACTTTGTGACCGTCGAAGTCATTCTAAAACGTTAATTATTGCTAGGGGCATTGCACACAATGTGATATTTCTATATGATAAATGTCCTAACGCTAACATGTTGGCTTTGTTTTGCTTCTCTTTGTTACTTTCATTATAACAGAGGGTGGTTGATTTGTGGCACTTTGGTGATTTGTCCATACAACACAAGGTCAAAAAACAAGGAAGCCATAACTAGCAAAGACTTGGATACAGGAGTTGTCGACCCCTCGAGGGAGATTGTGGAGTCGGAATCTGAATTGAAAGAGGGGGTCCAAAGGCTGAAACAACAAATGTCTGAAATGAGTCAAGCATGGGCCAATGGTCAAGGACCACCCCATTCTTATGTTTTCCCAGAGTTTACACCCATCTCGACTACTACCACTCTGGTTTCATCGTCTAATCATTTCTATCCATTTAGGTTCAGCCTTTATCCCAATTGTACGTCTATAGCTGGAACTTTTGTTGCGCACTCCCAAAGTGTGTCATTGACAACCAATCAGACAACCACTACAGTTATGCCTGTCTTCACCATCCCACAACCAATGATGATGCAGAAGAAACCTCATGAGTCACAATTTGCTACCCATCAAGAACAATACCATTCTACTGAGTACCACTCTTACCTATTTGATCTTCCTGCAAAGATTGAGAAGTCTGACCCAAAGATAGCATCAGAAGAAATAACCCAAAGACTGAAAAGCTAAGAACAACAGCTAAAAAACATGCAAGGGCTGGCAGGTTAGAAGAGTATTGCCTTCAGGGATCTATGTATGTTCCCCCATGTTCGTTTGCCACTTGGTTTCAAGACTCCCAAATTTGAAAAGTATGATGGACATGGAGACCCCATAGCCCACCTGAAAAGGTATTGCAACAAACTAAGATGTACGGGAGGAAATGAAGAATTACTGATGGCTTATTTTGGGGAAAACCTTATGGGTGTAGCCTCCGAATGGTTTATAGGTCAAGACACATCTTGTTAGTATGTCTGGGATGACATTGCACATGCCTTTGTCAAATAGTTCCAATATAACATCGACATTGCCCCAGACCATAATTCCCTTTCAAACCTAAAGAAGAAATCAACTGAAAGTTTCAGAGAATATGCCATTAAATGGAGAGAGGAAACGGCTAGAGTTAAGGCACCCATGGATGACCATGAGCTAATCATTGTCTTTCTTCAGGATCAAGAGCTCGATTACTTTCAAAACATGATGTCCGCTGTTGGCAAATCATTCTCAGAAGCAATCAAAATGGGAGAAATTGTAGAGAATGGTCTTAAGACATGCAAAATTATAAGTCAAACAACTCTCAATTGTAACGACCCGGTCGGTCGTTTTAAGAATTAACGCCCTGATCCCCTATTAACTTCTTTCCCCGTGTTTATTTCTGCTATTTTGATTTGCCGGGATGTTCAGTTTTGAGTTTCGGGTCACTTAGTTCCTAAATGAGAATTATAGTTCTAGAAATTTGACCGTAGTCGGAGCAGTGTGAAGACGGCATCGGAATGGAATTCCGTCAGTTCTGTTAACTCCGTTGAGTGATTTCAGGCTTAGGGGCGTGATCGGATTATGTTTTAGAGGTCCGTAGCTAATTTAGGCTTGAAATGCCAAAAATCGAATTTTTGAAGTTTCCGGTTCGATAGTGAGATTTTGATCCGAGGGTCGAAATGGAATTCCAAAAGTTGGAGTAGCTCCGTAGGGTTGAATGTGACGTGTGTGCAAAATTTTAGGTGATTCAGACGAGGTTTGATAGACTTTTTGATCAAAAGCATAATTTCAAAGTTTTGGAAATCCTAAAGCTTGGATTGAAGAGTGAGTTGTGGTTTTAGCGTTGTTTGATGTAATTCGAGGGTTGGAATAGGTTTGTTTGATGTTTTAGTACTGGTATTTAGTTGAGATCCTGGGGGCCTCGGGTAAGTTTCGGGTGCTTAACGGAAGTGGAATTGGACTTAGGAAGAATTTGGAATTGCTGAACTTGTCATAACCGCACCTGCGAGTATGGGACTGCATGTGCGGCGCCGCAAAAGCGGCTTTTTGGCCGTTGAAGTGATATTTGGCCCAACCTCCAGGATCCGCAGGTGGGGCTGGGTTTTTGCAAATGCGGTGCCGCAGATGCGGCCAAGCAACCGCAGATGCGGACCCAGCCCGTTAAGTGACTTTTCACACCTGCGATGGATTCTTCCGCAGGTGCGGGACCGTAGGTGCCCTCACTTGACCGCAGATGCAGTAATCGCTGGGCAAAAATATAAAATTTCAAGGGTTTGGTTCAAAACTTGGAAAAATCAAATTGGAGCTCCGGAGAGGGCGATACTGGGAGGAAATTGAAGAGAAAATCATTGGATAATAATTCTTTAACCATTTCTAGTTATATTCCATCAATCTATAGTTAGTTTCATCATTTAATTTTGGATTGGAGATGAAAATTGGGAAAAGGTTAGAAGAAAGTTCTTAGACCTAGAATTCGAATTTTGATTGGGAATTTGACCTTAGATTTGGATAATTTTGGTATGCATGAACTCGTGAGAGTGTGAGGATTCTGAAAATATAATTTTTACCCAATTCCGAGACGTGAACCCGAGGGGCATTTTGGTCAGTTTACCTAAGTCGCTTGCCTAACCTTGTGTGGGGGACCTTCCCCTTAGGATTTGGTATTACTGTTAATTGAAATGCCTTGTACGTGAGGTGACGAGTGCGTACTTATGCTAATTATTGAAAATCCAATTTTCATTAAGTAATTACTAGTATGTCTCCTTCCCTGTTATATTACTTGCACTTTAAGCCTGTTGTTAGCGTAGGAAAACATGTCTAAGTGATTTAATTGCTTTATTTGTTCCAACTGTTTTACCTGAATTTTGTGCAGCATGCTAGACTAGAATTACTTGTTTACCTTAATATGAAATTGACATTTGCTGAATATTTTCCTGTTTCTGCTGTGTATTTACATTGGGACTACGGATGTGGGATTTCGGTAGATCCCCCTTATCTATTTATTTGGGACTACGGATGTGGGATTCTGGTAGATCCCCCTAGTACTGGATATTTATATTTGGGACAGCGGATCGGGATTCTGGTAGATCCCCGCGCACTGATAGTTGGACTACGGGACGGGATCCCGGGAGATCCACTAGATAGATGTAATTGGGACTACATGACGGTATCCTGGAAGGTACCCCATTTGTTACCTCTGTATTGAGTTGTATTTTCTTTCGGCGATTATCTTGTTTCTGTTCTAGTTGTTGTTGTTCTTTCTATCTTATGTTATTTCTTACTTTTGCACTTAATTATACTGTCTTATTTTACACTGTCAAACTTTATATTTTATTACACCTCAGTAGGGCCCTAACCTTCCTTGTCACTACCCGACCGAGGTTAGGCTTGACACTTACTGAGTACCGCTATGGTGTACTCGTGCCCTTTCTGCACATGTTTTTCATGTGCAGATCCAGGTACATTGACTCAGTCCTATCACCCTTGAGGCGAGGCGACTATTCCAGAGACTTCGAGGTATATCTGCCGCGTCCGTAGACCGAGGAGTCCCTTTCTACTCTCCTTATTGTATTAGCCCTTCTGTATTTCTTTTCCTTGTTAGATATTCTGGAGTTAGACAGTGATAAACATTAGAAGGCTTGTGGATCCATGGGTTTTCGGGTTTTGGGAAAATATACTGATTTTAAGAGTTAATATTGTGTATGCCGAGCGGCACTGTTAAACACTATTTATTTAATTTATTTCTGTTTTAAATTGATTTCTTTTGCATATTTGGTTTATCTTCCGTAATTTAGGCTTACCTAGTCGTAGAGACTAGGTGCCGTCATGATGGTTCACAGAGGGCGAACTGGGGTCGTGACAAGTTGGTATCAGAGCTCTAGGTTTATAGGAGTCTTGAATCACAAGTCGGTTTATTAGAGTCTTGCTGATCGGTACAAAGACGTATGTATTTATCTATGAGAGGCTAGGAAAATTCCATTTTATTTGATTTTCGTGTCGTGCGAGATTTTGATGTCACAATTCTGAACTTCTGTCTTCTATTCTCTCATAGATGGTGATGACACGTGCTACCCAAGATGACTAGGCACCCGTGCCCCCTACTGCAGCCGTCAGAGGCCGGGGCCGGGGTAGAGGCCAAGGATGCGCACGTGGTATAGCCAGAGCACCCGCTCGAGCTGCCACCGAGGTACCACAAACAGTTCTAGCTAGAGTCTAGGCACTTGATACGCCTACTGTTGTTACTATTCCAGCACTTCAGGAGACTCTGGCACAGTTCATGAGCATGTACACCATTTTGGCTCAGGCAGGGTTGCTTCCCCTTGCTGCAGCTACATCTCAGGCCCGGGGAGGAGCACAAACTCCTGCCACCCTCCTGAGCAGCGAGTGCATGTTGAGACGGTCTCTGAGATTATTTCTGTACAGCCTGCAGTCCGAGATCCGCTCGAGGACAGGGCAGAGTTTTCCGAGGACGAGCAACTGAGGCTTGAGAGGTTTAAGAAGTATAAGCCTCCTGTATTTAGTGGTCTAACATCAGATAATGCTTTGGGATTTCTAGATGAGTGTTACCGCTTTCTCCGTTCCATGGGTATATCACGGTCGAGCAGGGTTTCCTTCACTACTTTCTAGCTTCGAGGAGCCGCCTATGAGTGGTGGTGCACCTATGAGTTAGACAGTTCGGATGAGGCTGCTTCACTGACTTGGACTCAGTTTTCAGATTTGTTCTTGAGAGAGTATATTCCTCAGAGCCTTAGGGATGCATGGTGCGTAGAGTTTGAGCATTTGTGCCAGGGTGCTATAACTTCCTCAAAATATACTGTCCGTTACACTAGTTTGGCGAGACATGCACCAGCCTTGGTTTCCACCGTTCGCGAGAGGGTTCGCTAGTTTATTGAGGGCCTTATTCCCAACATCAGGTATAGCATGACTCGTGAATTGGAGATGGATATTTCTTATAAGAAGGTGGTGAGCATTGCTAGGAGGATTGAGGGTATGCATGCTAGGGAGAGAGAGGAGAGGGTGGCCAAGAGGTCTCGAGAGTCGAGCCATTATTCTGGTGCCCGTGCCCCAACAATAGGTCGTCAAGGTAGGGGTTATATAAGTCGCCCTATTCATTCATCTCTTCCAATAGCCAGTGGTATTCCAGCTCCTCCTAGACCTCAAGAGCCTTATTATGCACCTCCGGTTTCTAGCGCGCCTCCTGCGCGGGGTGCTTTCAGAGGTCAGTCCAGCAGACCTGGCCCAAGCCAGTCACAGCTGCCACGTCCCCCCAGAGCTTGTTTTGAGTGTAGTGACACACACCATATGGTGAAGGATTGCCCCATACTTGGGAGGGGTGCACCTCCACAGACTTCTCAGCCATAACGTGCCCCACAGAGTTCTCAGGCTATGATTACAGCTCCAGTTGCTACCCCACCTACTCAGCCAACTAGAGGTCGAGGTCGGGGAGGTAGAGGTCACCCTAGAAGGGGAGGCCAGGCCCAATACTATGCCATTCCTTCCTGTACTGGGGCTTATGCCTCCGATTCTATCATCATATGTATTATACTGGTTTGTCACAGAGATGCATCGGTTCTATTCGATCCAGGCGCAACTCACTCTTATGTGTCTTCTTATTTTGCTCCGTATTTGGGTGTACCTTGGGATTCTTTGAGTTCCCCTGTTTAGGTTTCTACTCCTATGGGAGATTCTCTTATTGTGGACCGCATTTATCAGTCGTGTTTGGTTGCTCTTAGTGGTTTTGAGAACAGAGCCAATTTATTATTGCTCAACATGGTAGATTTTGATATTATCTTGGGCATAAACTGGTTATCACCCCATTATGCTATTCTTGATTGTCACGCCAAAACCGTGACGCTGGCTATTCCAGGTGTACCGCATGTTGAGTGGAGGGGTAATTTAGATCACACTCCCAGTAGAGTTATTTCTTTTCTTAAAGCTCAGCGTATGGTGGAGAAGGGGTGTGATGCGTATCTAGCTTATGTGAGAGATGTCAATATTGATACCCTTTCTGTTGATTCAGTCCCAGTAGTACGAGATTTTCCTGATGTGTTTTCAACTGATCTTCCGGGCATGCCGCCTGATAGAGATATTGATTTTGGCATTTATCTATTGCCGGGTACTCAGCCTATTTCTATTCCTCCATATTGTATGGCTCCTCCTAAGTTGAAGGAGTTGAAGGATCAGTTACAGGAATTGCTTGATAAGGGTTTTATTCGGCACAGTGTATCACCTTGGGGTGCTCCTATCTTGTTTGTGAAGAAAAAGGATGGTTCTATGCGTATGTGTATTGATTATCGCAAGTTGAACAAGGTTATAGTGAAGAACCGTTATCCTTTGCCTCGTATTAATGATCTGTTTGACCAGCAACAGGGCACACAGGTGTTTTCTAAGATTGACTTGCGCTCAGGTTACCATCAGTTGAAGATTCGGGAGCCAGATATCTCGAAGACTACTTTTAGGACTCGGTATGGTCATTACGAGTTCCTTGTTATGTCATTTGGGCTGACCATTGCCCCAACAACCTTTTTACATTTGATGCACAGTGTGTTCCATCCATATCTTGACTCGTTCGTCATTGTCTTTATTGATGATATTTTGGTGTATTCTCGGAGTCAGGAAGATCATGAGCAGCACCTGAGGGCAGTGCTTCAGACCTTAAGAGAAAAGAAGTTATATGCTAAGTTCTCCAAATGTGAGTTTTGGTTGGATTTCGTGGCATTTTTAGGCTATATGGTATCGAGTGAGGGTATTCAGGTGGATCCGAAGAATGTAGAGGCAGTGCAGAGTTGGCCCAGACCATCCTCAACTATAGAGACCCGCAGTTTTCTCGGCTTGGAGGGTTACTACTGTCATTTTGTGGAGGGGTTTTCATCGATTGAAGCCCCTATGACCAGACTAACCCAGAAGGGTGCTCCGTTCCAGTGGATGTAAAAGTGTGAGGCGCGCTTTCAGAAGCTCAAGAACTTTGACTACTGCCCCAGTTTTAATATTGCCTATAGGTTCGGGGTCTTACACTGTCTATTGCGATGCCTCGAGGATTGGCCTTTGAGCGGTTTTGATACAGGACGGTAGGGTGATTGCCTACGCGTCCAGACAGTTGAAGGTTCACGAGAAGAATTATCCAGTCCATGACCTTGAGTTAGCTGCCATTATTCACACCCTGAAGATCTGGCGTCATTATTTGTACGGGGTTCCTTGTGAGATTTATACCGATCATCGGAGCTTGCAGCACCTGTTCAAGCAAAAGGATCTAAATTTGCGCTAGAGGAGGTGGTTGGAGTTCCTGAAGGACTATGATATCACCATTTTGTATCCCCCGGGCAAGGCCAATGTGGTGACCGATGCCTTGAGTCATCGGGCAGAGAGTTTGGGGAGTTTGACTTATTTACTAGCATTGGAGAGGCATATGGCGATAGATGTTCAGGCCTTAGACAGCCAGTTTGTGAGATTGGATCTTTCGTAGCCCAGTCGGGTTCTAGCTTGCGTGGTTTCTCGATCTTCCTTATTTGATCGTATCAGGGAGCTTCAATATGATGACCCTCATTTGCTTGTCCTCAAGGACAAGTTTCAACATGGCAATGCTAGAGATGTGACTATTGGTGATGACAGAGTATTGAGGATGCAGGGTCGGATTTGTGTACCCAATATTGATAGACTTTGGGAGTTGATTCTGGAGGAGGCCCATAGTACGGTATTCCATTCATCCGGGTGCCGCGTAGATGTATTAGGATTTGAGGCAGCACTATTGGTGGAGGCGTATGAAGAAAGACATAGTTGGATTTGTAGCTCGATGCCTCAACTGTTAGCAGGTGAAGTATGAGCACCAAAGACCGGTTGGGTTGCTTCAGTAGATAGAGATTCTAGAGTGGAAGTGGGAGCGGATCACCATGGACTTTGTAGTTGGGCTCCCATGGACTTTGAGAAAATTCAATGCTATTTGGGTGATTGTGGATCGGTTGACCAAGTTCGCGCACTTCATTCCTGTGTTACTACCTATTCTTCGGAGCGCCTAGCGGAGATTTATATCTGGGAGATTGTTCATCTACATGGTATTCCAGTTTCCATAATTTCAAATAGAGGTACTCAGTTCACATCACGGTTTTGGAGGGCCGTTCAACATGAGTTGGGTACTCGTGTGGAGTTGAGTACAACATTTCACCCCTAGATGGACGGACAGTCTGAGCGCACTATTCAGATTCTTGAGGATATGCTCCGTGCATGTGTGATTGAGTTTGGAGGGTCTTAGGATCAATTCTTGCCATTGGTGGAGTTTGCCTACAACAACAGCTATCACTCTAGCATTTAGATGGCACCATATGAGGTTTTATATGGTAGGCGGTGTAGATCCTTAGTGGGTTGGTTTGAGCCGAGTGAGGCTGGACTATTCGGCACAGACTTGGTTCAGGATGCTTTGGAGAAGGTCAAGATGATTCAGGATAGACTCCGTACAGCCTAGTCCAGATAGAAGAGTTACGCGGACCGAAAGGTTCGTGATGTCTCCTATATGGTTGGAGAGCGGGTCCTGCTTCGGGTTTCGCCTATGAAGGGTGTTATGAGATTTGGGAAGAAGGGGTAGTTGAGTCCGAGGTTTATTAGCCCTTTTGAGATATTAAGGCGTGTTGGGGAGGTTGCTTATGAGCTTGCCTTACCTCCTAGCTTGGTAGGAGTCCATCCGGTATTTCATATTTCTATGCTCCAGAGGTATCACGGTGATCCATCGCACATGTTGGATTTCAGTTTAGTCCAGTTGGACAAGGATCTATCCTATGTTGAGGAGCCAGTGGCAATATTGGACATGCAGGTTAGAAAACTGAGGTCAAAGAACATTGTGTTAGTGAAGGTGCAGTGGCGGGGTTAGCCGGTCGAGGAGGCAACCTGGGAGACTGATCAGGATATGCGCAGCCATTACCCTCATCTTTTCACTACTTCAGGTATGTCTTTATGCTCGTTCGAGGACGAATGAATGTTTAAGTGTGTGAGGATGTAACGACCAGGCCGATCGTCCCCGATCCCCTATTAAATGCTTTCCCCATGTTTATTTCTGCTATTTTGATTTGACAGGATGTTCGGTTTTGAGTTTCGAAGAGTTTTGGGACACTTAGTCCCTAAATGAGAATTTAAGTTCTAGAAATTTGACCGTAGTCGGAGCAGTGTGAAGATGGCCTCGAAATGGAATTCCGTCGGTTTCGTTAGCTCTGTTGAGTGATTTCGGGCTTAGGGGCATGATCAGATTGTGTTTTGGATGTCCGTAGCTAATTTAGGCTTGAAGTGTCGAAAGTCGAATTTTTGATATTTCCGGTTCGATAGTGAGATTTTGATCCAAGGGTCGGAATAGAATCTGGAAGTTGGAGTAGCTCCGTAGGGTTGAATGTGACGTGTGTGGAAAATTTCAGGTCATTCGGACGAGGTTTGATATACTTTTTGATCGAAAGCGTAATTTGGAAGTTTTGGAAATCCTTAGGCTTGGATTGAAGAGTGATTTGTGGTTTTAGCATTGTTTGATGTGATTTGAGGGTTGGAATAAGTTCTTTTGTGGTTTTAGGACTGGTTGGTATATTTGGTTGAGGTCCCGGGGGCCTCGGGTGTGTTTCAGGTGCTTAACGGAAGTGGAATTAGACTTAGGAAGAATTTGGAATTGCTGAACCTGTCATAACCGCACCTGCGAGTGTGGGACCGCAGGTGCGGCACTGCAGAAGCGGCTATATGGCCGCAGGAGCGAGATTTGGCCCAAGCTCCAAGATCCGCAGGTGCGACTGGGTTTTCGCAAATGCGGCCAAACGACCGCAGATGTGGACCTAGCCCGTTAAGTGATTTTTTGACCGCAGGTGCGCTCCCTTGACCGCAGATGCGGTAATCGCTGGGCAGAAATATTAAATTTTGAGGGTTTGGTTCAAAACTTGGAAAAATCAAATTGGAGCTCGAGAGAGGGCGATTTTGGGAGGAAATTGAAGAGGAAATCATTGGGTAACAATTCTTTAACCCTTTATAGTTATATTTCATAAATCTATAGTTAGTTTCATCATTTAATTTCGGATTGGAGATAAAAATTGGGGAAAAGTTGGAAGAAAGTTCTTAGACATAGAATTCGAATTTTGATTGGGAATTTGACCTTAGATTTGGATAATTTTGGTATGCATGAACTCGTGAGAGTATGAGGATTCTGAAAATATAAATTTTACCCAATTCCGAGACGTCAGTTTGAGGGGCGTTTTGGTCATTTTACCTAATTTTACATATTAGCTTAGAATTTAATTGTAGAATCAGTTACTTGAAGTGTTATTTACATTATGCAATTGAAATGAATAGATTTGGGCCATTTGGAGTCGAGTACTCATGGCAAGAATGTGGTTTCGAGTTATTTTGAGCCGGTTCGAGATAAGTGGCTTGCCTAACCTTGTGTGTGAGACCTTCCCCTTAGGATTTGGTATTATTGTTAATTGAAATGCCTTGTAAGTGAGGTGACGAGTGCGTACTTGTGCTAATTGTTGAAAATCCGATTTTCATTAAGTAATTACTAGTATGTCTCTTTCCTTGTTATATTAGTTGCACTTTAAGCATGTTGTTAGCATAGGAAAACATGTCTAAGTGTTTTACCTGAATTCTGTGCAGCATGCTAGACTAGAATTACTTGTTTACCTTAATATGAAATTGACATTTGCTGAATATTTTCCTGTTGCTGTTGTGTATTTACATTGGGACTACGGATATGGGATTTCGGTAGATCCCCCTTGTTTGTTTATTTGGGACTACAGATGTGGGATTCCGGTAGATCTCCATGCACAATTATATGGAACTATAGGACTACACCCAGTAGATTCCCCCTGTACTGATTATTTATATTTGGGAATACAGATCGGGATTCCGGTAGATCCCCGCGCACTGATAGTTGGACTACGGGACGGGATTCCAGGAGATCCACTGGATAGATATAATTGGGACTATAGGATGGTATCGTGGAAGGTAGCCCGATTGTTACCTCTATGTTGAGTTGTATTTCCTTTTTGTGATTATCTTGTCTCTGTTCTAGTTATTGTTGTTCTTTCTATCCTATGTTATTTCTTACTATTGTACTTAATTATACTGTCTTATTCTACACTGTCGAACTTTATATTTTATTTCACCTCAGTAGGGCCCTGACCTTCCTCGTCACTACTCGACCGAGGTTAGGCTTGACAGTTACTGAGTACCGTTGTGGTATACTCATGCCCTTTTTGCGTATGGTTTTCATGTGCAGATCCAGGTACCTTGACTCAATCCTATCACCCTTGAGGCGAGACAACTGTTCTAGAGAATTTGAGGTATATATGCCGCGTCCGTAAATCTAGGAGTCCCTTTCTGCTCTCCCTATTGTATTAGCCCTTCTGTATTTCTTTTCCTTGTTAGATATTCTGGAGTTAGACACTGGTAGACATTCCAAGGCTTGTGGATTCATGGGTTTCCGGGTTTTAGGAAAATGTATCGGTTTTAAGAGTTAATATTGTGTATGTCGAGCGGCACTTTTAAACACTATTTATTTACTCTATTTTTGTTTTAAATTATTTTCTTCCACATATTTGGTTTATCTTCCACAATTTAGGCTTACCTAGTCGTAAAGACTAGGTGCTGTCACAATGGTTCACGAAGGGCGAACTGGGGTCGTGACATCACAGCTGCAACTCAGGCTGTCCAAATTGAATCTGGTAATTTTAGTGGCATGAGTGAGAAGGTTGAAGAAATCATGATGACATCAAGGTCAAGAAGAGGTCCTAGAAGAACATCTTGAAGGCATGACCAGCTTCGTTTGTTTTTTGACGATTCCCCTGAGAACCCACAATACTCTGTTGCTCTACTCCCATATGTTGTCCAGCCACCAAGACACTCAGAAGGCGAGCGCCAACACCGAAAAATCTCCACCAGCCTCCACAAATTTTCAGGTGCCCCATAACCCACATCCAAGCTAGGGGTATAGAGGTAAACAAAGGTTGAAAGATAATTTTACACCGATAGGAGAGTCTTATGCAAGCTTGTTTGAGAAATTAAAGCATTATGACCTGATTGCACCTATTTCTCGGAATTATGTGAACTTGCATGCAAGAAGCTTTGACCTTTTTAAAAGGTGTGAATACCATTCCAATGCCTAGGGGCATAATGTCGAAAGTTGTCGGGATTTGAAAAGAGAAATAGAAAGAATGATTCAAGAAGGGATAATTATGATCCAGGACAGTGACACCCAGAACATCACGCAGAATCCTTTACCTGCATATGATGATGCACACTTTATGGAGAGGATTCATGGTGACAAAGAGTACGAGAATCCTCTTGAAAACTTGCTGACTGAAGTTAATGATATTGAGATTGGTGAAGGTCCTAGTAATTTTGATGTGCAACCCAGTGGTTAAGATGTAGAGCTTTGTGATTGGAAAGACACTCATTTCCTGGCTAGCCAGGGAGGAGTTTTGGTGGCTTATTTTGTTGTCATTTTTGTTTGTCCGGGTTATTTCAGGGTTGTAATCCGGACATTGTCTTGTTGGATCAAACCCTTCTGCTTCTTATTTTTCTAGTTCGTTTAGTGGTAGTAACCCTTCTAGTGTTATCTAGGATTGTTCTAGGGTTGTAACCCATGTCTATTTGTCTTGTTTTGTTCAAACCTTTTCCACCATCTGTCTAATGCAATCTCATATTTTATATTAGTTCCGGTCAGTTTTTTTTAGGTTACTTTTCCTTTTATAGTTCTTTTCATCCTGATTCTAGTGATATGACATGCACACATAATTCTCAGCATGGTCTTGAAAGTTAGTTTAATCATGAAGCAATGACACAGTTTTGAACATGATAAAAGATTCATTTGAGGAAACAAGTAGAGATTCACGCATTCTGAGATGAACTGAAGCTTGAATTGAGTGAAACTGAGGCAGTAAGTCTGGGAAATCAAGAGGTTTATAAGAGCATACAACAAGGAAATGTCTCTTAAGCAATTTGAGGTAAATCAGTCAGTGCTCAAATGCATTCTTCCATATCAAGATAAGGTTGAGTCAAATCTGTTTCGAACTGGCAAGGGTCATTCATTGGGACAAAGGTATTGCCCATTGGCACTTTTTATTTGTGTTGATGCCATCAATAGATACTATCTATGATTTCTTTATTTATCTTCAATCGCATGTTTGTACTTGGCATTTTAAAGTTTGGTATGACGAAGCCATTTTATTCTGTTACCCAAATACTTTTATCTTTTGCTACCCCTTTTTGAGCCTTAATTTGCTTTGTTCCATACCCCTCTTTTGGAATCAGAAGTAGAGTTAAGAACTAGAAAATAAAAAAGAAGAAAAAAAAGAAAAAAGAAATAAAAGGAAAAGAAAAAAATCCAACTTTGTGTTTGAACTACGTTCGGCCTGATTCTTGTCACCACAAGATACGTAGGCAGCCTTACGGTTCGGTCACACCAAATAAAATATTTCATAATTCCGAAGTCAAGAGTGGGGCAAATTTTCTTAGAAATCCCATCAAAGTAAAAATCCAAGAAAAAAAGCAAAAAAACAAAAAAAAACCAAACTCCAAGAAACTGGGGCCTAGAAGTTTTAATTTTGCCAAAAGGCCTGATTCCAAAAGTTGTAATTTTGAACCCTTTCATCTTAAATTATTTTGAGCCTTCATGCCACCCTTTCTTTCTAACCCTGTTCAAAAGCCTACATTACGGTCCAAAGAAAAGGCCTTCCGACCAATCTTTGAGGATGTCAAATCAAGTGTGTGGTGAAAGTATGATCTTTTTGCATCATGGGTAATACTTTGTTCTCAGCACAAAGAGAGAAAATAGTAAAATGAGAGAGTCTTATAAGTGAAAACTCTCATAGGCACCGTAAGGCGACGGTGAGTTGAGAAAAGAACAAAATGAGAGAGGCTTGATGGTGAAAACCTTCAGGGCACTACAAGTCGATTGAGGATTGTGGATCAGATGGGACAATTGAAACGCTGAGCCCAGTTTCACAGCGAAGAGGTACAACAAGAGTTGAATATTAGACTTGCTTGAGAGATTAGGCCATTAATCCAAAGGTGCATGTCATGGTCATTAGAGTTGGTATCCACATCTGATAAGTTTCTACTTTGTAATTTTCTTGGTAGGCATCATCGCTTTCCCTTGTCCCTTATTTTGTTCCTCTTGTTTTGTTTGAGTCCTTTCTTGAGTCTGTTTGATCAGAACAAGTGAGAAATGACTTCAAAATTTGCTACCACTTTCCAATTGCACAAAACAAATTTGACTAGCACATCAAAGTGGCATAAGTTAGGGAAAAGTGGTATGCACATTGAGTTGGTAAGAATCAACATGCTTTGGGATTCATGTGAAATGCAAGGGTTCGGTAAAAGTCAATTCATGAGCAAAATGCAACAGATAGAGGATATTGGGATTGAATGGAGCAGAACGTTTTTTGTGATAAAGGTTGAAAGAAAATGGGTAGTCCATAACAGTTAAGGTCGTCCAAGTTGAAATCAAAGTTATCTTGGCAAGTGTAGAAGCAGCCGCCCTCAAGGTCAAGGCCACAAACTAACCACCACATTTAAACTCACAAGTTTTCTTTATTTTAAATAGGAACAAAGCAGTGCAAGCAAGTGGGTTCAAAAACAAGAAAAGAAAAGAAAAGAAAAGAAAGAAAAAACAAAAGAAGAAGAGAAGAATCGACAAAGGGAAGTTTTTCAAATCCTTTCCCTTACCTGTCTTGTTAGTGTGCATAAAATGTTGCCATTGCTCTTCACATTTTTCCTTCTAAGATAGAAGACCTAGTCTAATAAACTTTTTCCTACGATAGAAATCTTAGTCTGACGAGTCTTTCTCCTAAAATATCAAAAAAAAAGAGACCCAGTTTGATGAAGTTTCTCCTAGGATCAAAATCTTAGTCTGATGAATCTTTCTCTTAAGATAAGAAACCTAGTCTGATGAATTTTCTCCTAGGATCAAAATCTTAGTCTGATGAATCTTTCTCCTAAGATAAAAAAAACTAGTCTGATGAATTTTCTCCTAGGATCAAAATCTTAGTCTAATGAATCTTTCTCCTAAGATAAGAAACCTAGTCTGATGAATTTTCTCCTAGGATCAAAATCTTAGCCTAATGAATCTTTTTCCTAAGATAGAAAACCTAGTCTGATGAATTTTCTCCTAGGATCAAAATCTTAGTCTGATGAATCTTTCTCCTAAGATAAGAGACCTAGTCTAATGAATTTTCTCCTAGGATCGAAATCTTAGTCTAATGAATTTTTTTTCCTAAGATAAGAAACCTAGTCTGATGAATTTTTTCCTAGGATCAAAATCTTAGTTTGATGAATCTTTCTCCTAAGATAAGAGACTAGTTTGATGAATTTTCTCCCAGGATCGAAATCTTAGTCTGCTGAATTTTTTTCCTATGATAAGAAACCTAGTCTGATGAGTTTTCTTCTAGGATAAAAATCTTAGTCTGATGAATCTTTCTCCTAAGATAAGAGACTAGTTTGATGAATTTTCTCCTATGATCGAAATCTTAGTCTGATGAATTTTTTTTCATAAGATAGAAGACCTAGTCTAATGAATTTTCTCCTAGGATCAAAATCTTAGTCTGATGAATCTTTCTCCTAAGATAAGAGACCTATTCTGATGAATTTTCTTCTAGGATAGATTTTTAGTTTTATTAAGTTATTAATCTTTAGTTTTCTTGAAATCAGGGGTCCCGCCTGGAGAATAGTGTCAGTTTTTACTTTAGTCAAGCTTAATTTATAGTTTTCCGCAAGCTCAATCTTAAATGTAGGAGTCGCACTTCCTAGTCTGGGTCATTCATGTTCTATTCTTAGCAGACACACTTGCTAGTCAAATATTCTTGGTTTGATTTATAGGAGACGCATATCCCAGTCAAGTCTTTAGTTTTATTCTCATCATTGCATCAATAGCATAGGTTATTTACAGTTTTGCTAATAACTCACAAATCTTCCTAGTGCAAACTAGGGCAGAAAATTTTGTTTGTTTTGATTGGAGGCACCCACTTGGAGAATAAGGGAATTTGTTTCGGAATTATTTCAAGTTTTGGCAATCAGGTGCCTACCCGGAGAACAAGGGAACACAGTTCGATTTTTGGCAATCAGGCGCCCACTTGGATAACAAGGGAATACATTTCAAGTTTTTGCATTAGGCGCCCATCTGGAGAATAAGGGAATACAGTTTGATTTTTGGAAATCAGGCGCCCACTTGGAGAACAAAGGAATGTAGTTCACGTTTTGGCAATCAAACACCTACCTGGAGAACAAGGGAATGCAATTCAAGTTTTGGCAATCAGACACCCACCTGAAGAACAAGGGAATACAGTTCAAGTTTTGGCAATCAAGCGCCCACATGGAGAACAAGGGAATACAGTTCAAGTTTTAGCAATCAAGTGCCCACCTGGAGAACAAGGGAAGTCATATCAGAATCCTTTTCAAGTTAGAAGTAGAAGAAGCTCGCTACAAGAATGCGAGTCCACAGTCCGAGATGATCAACATAAGTAATCTCAATCCAGAATAAAAAAACAAAAAAGAAAAGAAAAGAAAAGAAAAAGAAAAGGGAAGTGAATCCAAAATGCAGAAGCTGACACAAGAGGTGAATTGCTCAAGACATGACTAAAGTCACAAAGCATGGTGTGCCCATTTTTTATCCGAAAAGCTGAAGAAGAATAAACTAGCACGTGCAACTAGCAAGCGTCAAGGTTCAAATCTAAAGTCTGCATGAAGAATCATTCTGTCATGACCCTAAACTCGGACCCGATCTTGATGGTGCCTCTCGTGAAGACAAGGCCATCCAACTATTCCCAATTCGACATTAAACATTTAAAAATCAAGAAAACAGTCTAAAACATGATTTAATAATACCAAATAGCAGGTAATAACAATAAAATGCGGAAGTACAACCCAACACAGCACTAACCGGGGTGTCACAAGTCACGAGCATCTGACAACACTAAATACTCTAACTCAACTACAGAGTTTAGTACTAAACTAAGGACGTAAAGGAAAAGAGATAGGGAGGAGCTTTGGGCTGCGAACGCTAACAAATACCTAAAGACTCCTCGGATCTGCCTGAAGCTGGGAATGATCAGCACTTGGGAGAGAGACCAGCTAGACCTGAATCTGCACACAGGGTGCAGGGAGTAAAGTAAATACTCCAACTCAGTGAGTAACAAATGTAAATAAGGACTGAAAGTAAGAAAACACTTAAGGCACAAGGCATTCTATAATGAACTAGTAAAACCATTTAAAAACAGTAAAACTAGTTAAAAGATAAGTAAAATCCTGTTCAAAAAGTAAGCATATAATTGACCGGCAATTAAGGAAAAAGAAACAAGTAAAGGTTCGCCCCTCGGGCACTGTATCAACAAAGCCGCCCATTGGGCAACATCTCAGAACAATACCAGCCCCTCGAACTCAATCTCATATCATAATGGGTACCCACACTCACTAGGTGTGCAGACTCCTAGAGGGGCCCCTTACGGCCCAAGCGCAATATCAAGCCACCTCATGGCATCATCACTAGGCCCTCGGCCTCATATCAATCAAGATACCTCGTGGCATCATCACTAGGCCCTAGGCCTCATATCAATCAAGACACCTCGTGGCATACATATCTCAGGCCCTCGACCTCATAATCAGTATCAAATGTTTCCTCACAACATAGGCCCATGGCTTCACTCAGTCAAAAATCCTCACAAACCACTCGGGCAATAGTAAAACAGTGTTTCTCAGCCCAAACATCATTTAAAAATATCATTTAAGTATTAAAAGTTAGTAAACATGGTTGAGTATGAAAACAGTGGAAAATAACATGACTGAGTTCAAGTATAAAGTCAAACAATGAGGAAATATCAATAAAAATCCTCGAAGGGTTCAAATAGTTGGCACGAAGCCCAAATATATCATTCAGCTCAAATAATGATGATAGCAAATAGATTTCAGCCAAATACGTAGTAAAGTCATCAATCGGGACGGACCAAGTCACAATCCCCAATAGTGCACGACACCACGCTCGTCATCAAGCGTGTGCCTCACCTCAATATAGAACCACGATGTGCAATCCGGGGTTTCAAACCCTCAGAACATCATTTACAATCATTACTCACCTCAAACCGGTCAAATCTCTAGCTTGTGACGCCTTTGCCCCTCGAATCGGCCTCCACTCGCATCGAATCTATCCAAAATCAGAACGAGGACGTCAAAAAATAGGCTAAGGGAACGAAGCCCAAGCAAAAACAATCAATAATGGCACAAATCCCGAAATTACCAAACCTGGCCCTTGGGCCCACGTCTCGGAATTCAATAATTTTTACATCAATAGATTCCTTATCTCCCCACGAGTTCATACATATCAAAAGTTCAGAAATCCGACCCCAAATGGTCCTTCAAATCCACAATTAAAGGCCTAAGTTTCCAAGCCCTAGTTTCCCAAATTTTAACGTTTAATTTCTATAATTTCTAGCTCTAATCCATGAAATAATAGCATAGGAACGATTTTTAGGTCCAAATCCCTTACCTAAATGAAGTTCCCTGGAAATCCCTCTTCCAAAAAGCTCCCAAGCCGAGATGAAAATGGTAAAATTAGCTAAAATTCGCGAAGGCTACTATTTATACCTTCTGCCCAGAACTTTTCGCATCTGCAGCATAATACCCACTTCTGCGGTACCGCATAAGCGATCCTTCCTCCGCTTCTGCGGAAATAACTTAACTGGCCAACAATCACATCTGCGACCGCATCCCCGCATCTGCGATATCGCAGATACGGCCACCCTAACTTCTTCTGCGGTCACTGCTCATTAGGCCTATTTTTGCTTCTGCGAAGAATCAACCGCACATGCGGCACTACACCTGCGGTCCCCAATTCACAGGTGCAAAAATACCAGAAGCAGCAAATTCAGCAACTGCAACAAAATCTAAACTTCTCCGTTAACCATCCGAAATCACCCCGAGTCCCCCAGGACCTCAACTAAAAGCACAAACATATCCTAATACCTTATTCAAACTTGTTCCAATCATCAAAACACCTCAAACAATATCAAATCTCCCAAAACACACTGGATTCAAGCCAAACTTTCTAAAATCTTTTGAATTCCGCTTTTGATCAAAAACCCAACCAAACCACGTCCGAATGACCTGAAACTTTGCGCACACTTCCCAATTGACACGATGGAACTATTGCAACTCTCAGAATTCTATTTTTACCCTTATATCAAAATTTCGCCTACCAACCGGAAATCTCCAAAATACCAATTTCGCCAATTGAAGCCTAAATCTACTCTGAACCTCTAAAACTCATTCTGATCGCACTCATAAGTCCCAAATCACCTTCCAAAACTAACCAAACCACCGGATCTCACATCCGAGCCCTCTAACACATAAGTCAACATCCGGTTGACTTTTCCAACTTAAGCTTCCTCAAAAGAGACTAAGTGTCTCAAACCTTACCGAAATCATTTCGGATTCGATCCGACCAAACCGATACCTCATAACACGGATAAACAAAGCATAAAGAAGCAGCAATGGGGGAAACAGAGCAGTAACTTATGAGACGACTGGACGGGTCGTCACATCCTCCCCAACTTAAACAAATGTTTGTCCGCGAACGAATTAAGAAACATACCTAAAGCCTCAAACAGGTGAGGATATCTGCTCCACATCTCTCGCTCAGTCTCCCAGGTAACCTTGTCCACGGGCGACCTCTCCACTGCACTTTCACTGAAGCTATATCCTTTGACTTCAACTTTCGAACCTGACGACCCAAAATACCTACTGGCTCCACATCATATGTCAAATCATCATCCAACTAAACCGTGATAAAATTCAGAACATGAGACGGATCCCTAATGTACTTCCGAAGCATAGATACATGAAATACCAGATGCACACTCGACAAGCTGGGTGGCAAAGCAAGCTCATAACCCACCTCCCCAATCCTCCGAAGCACCTCAAAAGGCTCAATGAACCGAGGACTCAATTTCTCTTTCTTCCCAAATCTCATAACACCCTTCATGGGCGAAACTTTCAACAGAACCTTTTCACTAACCATGTAGGATACATCTCGAACCTTCCTGTTAGCATAACTCTTTTGCCTCAACTACGCTGTACAAAGCCTCTTCTGAATCACCTTCACATTTTCTAAAGCATCCTGCACCAAGTCTGTCCCCAATAGCCTAGACTTACCGGGCTTGAACCAACCAACTGGAGATCTACACCGCCTCCCATACAAAGCCTCATATGGAGCCATCTGAATACTCAACTGGTAGCTGTTGTTATAATAAAACTCTAAAAGCGGTAGAAAATGATCCCATGACCCTCCAAAATTAATGACACACGCATGCAACATGTCCTCCAATATCTGAATAGTGCTCTCAGACTGACCGTTCGCCTAAGGGTGAAAGGTTGTGCTCAACTCAACCTGAGTACCCAATTCTAGCTGCACAGACCTCCAAAACTACGAAATAAACTTAGTGCCCCTACCTAAAATAATGGAAACGGGGACACCATGCAAACAAACAATCTCCCGGATATAGATCTCTGCCAGCCGCTCTAAAGAATAGGAAGTACATACAGGAATAAAGTGCACGGACTTGGTCAGCCAATCCACAATCACCCAAATAGCATCGAACTTCCTCAAAATCTGTGGAAGTCCAACAACAAAGTCCATAGTGATCCTCTCCCACTTCCACTAAGGAATATCCATCCGCTGAAGCAAGCCACCCGATCTCTGATGCTCATATTTCACATGCTAACAATTGAGACACCGAGCCACAAATCCCACAATGTCTTTCTTCATTCTCCGCCACCAATAGTGCTGTCTCAGATCTTGATACGTCTTCACGACACCCGGATGAATGGAATACCGCGATCTATGGGCCTACCCAAGGATCAACTCCCAAAGCCCATCTACATTGGGCACACAAATCTAGCCCTGCATCCTCAACACCCTATCATTACCAATGGTCACATCTCTGGCATCATCGTGCTAAACTCTGTCCTTAAGGACAAGCAAATGAGGATCATCACATTGGCGCTCCATGATGGAATCATATAAGGAAGGCCAAGAAACCACACAAGCCAATACCCAACTGGGCTCCGAAATATCCAACCGCACAAACCGGTTGGCCAAGGCCTGAACATCAACTGCAAGATGTCTCTTCCCAACCGGACAGTCGTCTCATGAGTTACCATTCTGTTTCCCCCATTTTTGCTTCTTTATGTTTCGTTATCCGTATTTTATGGTATCATGTTAGTCAGATAGAATCTAAAATGATTTTTGCAAGGTTTGAGACACTTTGTCTCTTGTAAGGGAGTTTGAGTTGGAAAAGTCAACCAGATATTGACTTATGTGTTAGAGGGCTCAAATGCGAGTTTCGAAGGTTCGGTTAGCTTCGGGAGGTGATTTATGGCATAGGAGCATGATCGGAATGGGTTTTGGAGAGTTGGAGTAGTTTTAGGCTTGAATTGGCGAAGTTGATATTTTGGCAATTTCCGGTTGGTAGGAGAGATTTTGATATAAGAGTCAGAATGGAATTCCAAGAGTTTCAGTAGCTCCGTCATGTCATTTGGGATGTGTGTGTAAAATTTCGGGTCATTCAGACGTAGTTTGGTTGGGTTTTTGATCAAAAGTGTATTTTTGAAGATTTTAGAAACTTAGGCTTGAATCCGATGTGATTTGGTAGATTTGATGTTGTTTGAGGCGTTTTGATGATTGGATCAAATTTAAATAAGGTATTGGGTTATGTTTGTTCTTTTGGTTGAGGTCCCGGGGGCCTCGGGATGATTTCGGGTAGTTAACGGAGAATTTGAAAGGTTATTGTAGCTGCTGAGATTTTTCTGCTTCAGGTTTTTTCGTACCTGCGGTTTGGGGACCACAGGTGCGGCGCCGCACGTGTGGAAGGGGAGCCGCAAAAGTGAATTTGAGAGGAAGATCCAGGAGCCGCAGATGCGGTAGTTGGACTGCACCTGCGGAGTCACAGGTGCAGAGATTGGATCGTAGATATGGAAGGGCCCGTTAAGTGATTTCTGCAGAAGCGGAAGAGAGACCGCTTATGCGGTACCGCAGAAGTGGCAATGGTGCCGTAGATGCGGAACAACTGGGCAGAAAGTATAAAAATGGTCCTTTGCGAATTTTTGGGTTATTTCACTATTTTTTACTTCGGCTTGAGAGCTTTTGGACGATTTGGGAGAGGGATTTCAAGGGAACTTCGTGAAGGTAAGGATTTTGGACCTAAAACACATTTCTATGGTAGTATTTCATGGATTAAGGCTGTAACTAAAGGAATTAAAGGGCTAAAAATGGGGGATTAGGGCTTGAGTTTAAGAGGCCTTAAAATGAGGATTTGAGGGGCCATTTGAACTCCGATTTTGGTATTCTTGATATGCATAGACTCGTGGGGAGATGAGGAATCTATTGATGTAAAAATTTCTGAATTTCGAGATGTGGTCCCAGGGGACGGGTTTTGGTAATTTCGGGATTTGTATCCTTTGTTGATTGTTTTCGCTTGGGCTTTGTTCCCTTAGCATATGTTGACGTACTCGTTTTGATTTTGGATAGATTAATATGCGTGGAGGCCGATTTGAGGAAAAAGGCATCACGAGCTAGAGATTTAGCCGGTTCGAGGTGAGTAATGATTGTAAATGATGCTTTAAGGGTTAGAAACCCCGGATTGCACATCGTAGTGCTATATTAAGGTGAGGCACATGCTCGATGACGAGCGTGAGGTCGTGCACTATTGGGGATTGTGACTTGGTCCATCCCGATTGATGATTTTACCGCGTATTTGATTGAAAACTATTTGCTATCATCATTATTTGGGCTGAATGCCATATTTGGGCTTGTGCCAACTATTTGAACCCTTTAGGAATATTTATTGATATTTCCTCACTATTTTGACTTTAAACTTGTACTTAGTCATGCTATATTCTACTGTTTTCAAAACTCAGCCATGTTTACTCTTCTTTAACACTTGAAACGATATTTAAAATCATATTTTGGGCCGAGCGCATCATGTTTTACTGTTGCCCGAGTGGATTATGTGATTTTTGATTGAGTAAGGCCGAGGGCCTGTGTTGTGAGGACACCTTTGGATCGGGCTGCACAATGCAGCGGTGATACACTGATTTTGATTATGAGGCCGAGGGCCTGAGATATATACGCCACGAGGTGGCTTGATTGATATGAGGCCAAGGGCCTAGTTTGATGCCATGAGATGGCTTGTTATTGTTCTTGGGTCGTAAGGGACCCCTCCAGGAGTCTGTACACCCTCAGTGAGCGCAGGTACGCATTATGATGTGAGATTGAGCCCGAGGGGCGGTTTTGTTGATTCTGTGCTCGAGGGGCAAACTTCTATTTGTTTACTTTACCTTAATTACCTGTCAATTACTTGTTTACTTGTTGAAAGAGGATTTTTACTTGACTTTCCACTATTTTACTACTTTTAAATGGTTTGACGGCTTCATTATAGAATGACTTGTGCCTTACGTGTTTTCTTACTTTCAGTTTTTATTTACATTTGTTACTCACTGAGTTTGAGTACTCACTTTAATGCCTGCACCCTGTATGCAGATTCAGGCGTAGCTGGCACCGCTCCCGAGTGCTGATACCTCCAACTTCAGGCGGGCTTTCGAAGATTACGAGGTGGTTGTTGACGTCCGCAACCCTATGTCTCTACTCCTTTATCGCTTCTATTTCCCTTCAGACAGTTGTTTTAGTTATGGATTTAGCAGAATTGTAGTATGACTTATAGATGCTCATGACTAGTGACACCCCGGTTAGGGCTGTGTTGGGTTGTACTTCCACACTTTATCGACATTTTCCGCTACTCAGTACTGTTATATCATGTTTTAGACTGCTTTTATGTTATTTAACTGTTTAACGTCGAATTGGGAATAGTTGTTTGGCCTTGTCTTCACGAGAGGCGCCATCACGACCGGGTTCGGGTTTAGGGTCGTGACACTTTCAGCTCAAGGCATCGGCCACCACATTGGCCTTTCCTGGATGGTACAATATAGTGATATCATAATCCTTAAGCAACTTCAACCATCTCCGCTGCCTCAAATTAAGATCCTTCTATTTGAACAAGTGTTGGAGGCTACGATGATCAGTCAACACCTCATAAGACACACCATAAAAGTAATGCCTCCAAATCTTCAACGCGTGAACTATGGTAGCCAACTCCAAATCATGAACGGGGTAGTTCTTTTCATGGGGGTTCAACTGACAAGAAGCATAACTAATAACTCTACCCTCTTGCATCAATACACAACCAATACCTACTCTCGAGGCATCACAATACACGGTATATAAACTTGAAGCTGATGGCAAAACTAACACTGGAGTTGTGGTCAAAGCTATCTTGAGCTTCTGAAAGCTCTCCTCACACTCGCCCGAACATACAAATGAAGCACCCTTCTGAGTCAACTTGGTCAAGGGCGATGCGATAGATGAGAATCCCTGAACAAAACAGCGATAATAACCCGCCAAACCAAGAAAGCTGTGAATCTCTATGGCTGAGGACGATCTGGGCCAACTCTGAACCGTCTCTATCTTTTTTGGATCAACTTGAATACCCTCGCTGGACACCACGTGCCCCAAAAAGCCACCGAACTGAGCCAAAACTCACACTTGGAGAATTTTGCATAAAGCTTCTTCTCTCTCAATCTCTGCAACACAACTCTCAAATGCTCTGCATGCTCCTCCTGACTACGCGAATATACCAAATATCATTAATGAAGACTATGAAAAACGAGTCAAGATAAGGTCGGAACACACTGTTCATCAAATGCATGAACGTTGCTGGGGCATTAGTCAGCCAAAAGACATCACCAAGAACTTATAATGACTATATCTGGTCCTAAAAGCTGTCTTGAGAATATCCGAGTCCCTGAACTTCAACTGGTGATAGCCTGAATGGAGATCAATCTTGGAAAACACCCACGCTCCCTGAAGCTGGTCGAATAAATCATCATTGCGAGGCAAAGGATACTTGTTCTTAATTGTTACTTTGTTAAATTGCCTATAATCAATGCACCTCCTCATTGTGCCATCCTTCTTATTCACAAATAGAACCGGCGCACCCCAAGGTGACACACTAGGCCGAATGAACCTTTATCAAGGAGTTCTTGAAGCTGCTCCTTTAATTCCTTCAATTCTGCTGGTGCCATAAGATACGGCGGAATAGAAATGGGCTGAGTGCCCGGCACCAGGTCAATACCAAAATTAATATCCCAGTCCGGTGGCATGCCCGGCAGGTCTACAGGAAACACATCGGGAAAATCCCTCACAACTGGAACAAAGTCAATATTGGGAGTCTTAGCACCAACCTCCCTCACAAATGCTAGATACGAAAGACAAACCTTCCCAACCATACACTGGACTTTCAAGAACGAGATTACTCTAATGGGAACATAATCCATCATACCTCGCCACTCGATCTGTGGCACACTCGTTATAGCTAATGTGAATGTCTTAGCATGACAGTCCAGAATAGCACGACACGGAGATAGTCAATCTATGCCCAAAATGACATCGCAATCCACCATACACAATAATAGAAGATCCACACAGGTCTCCAGACCCCAGATAGTTACCACACACAACCGGTACACATAGTCTACAACAATAGTATCACCCACCAGGGTAGATACATGAACAGGTGAAGCAAGAAACTCATGGGACGTACCCAAATAACGAGCAAAGTATGATGACACATAAGAAAAGGTGGAATCGGGATCAAATAATATAGAGGTATCTCTGTGGCAGATTGAAACAATACCTGTAATAACAACATCTGAAGCAATAACATCGGGTTTGCCTGGAAGTGCATAGAAACGAGCCTGACCGCACCTGATCGACCTCCCCCTCCAGGGCAACCCCTAGTTGACTGACCTCTACCCTTAGCTGGCTGGGTGGGTAGTGGAGAAGTAACTGGCGCTGAAGCCGATTACTGACCCCTTTACTGAGAAGTAACTATGGCTGTAGTGGCTGAAACCGCCTGAGCTAGGCCAGTGCAAACTGATAAGATCTAAGTCAATGCCTTCTGAAGACTCAGAATCACAATGGGCATAGCTGGTGCCTGAGCTGGTGTTGCTGGAGCATCCATAACTAGGACCTAATCCTGAACTGGGGTAGCTGGTGGATCTGCAGGTGCTGCCCTAGCTGCTCTGCAACTACCACGACCACGATCGCGTCCTCGACCTCTAGTGGCCACGGCTGGTGGTACTGGTGGTCATCCATCCTGACCGGTAATGCGTGTCCTTACTATCTGTGAGAGAATAGAATAATAGAAGTTTAGTTCTCGGATCAACAAGTTCGCACGACAAGAATTTCAAGAATATGAAGTTTTTCCTAAAGGTTCTGTAGCCTCTCGAGGATAAATACAGACGTCTCCATACCGATCCGCGAGACACTACTAAACCTGCTCATGACTCGTGAGACCTATGTAACCTAGGCTCTGATACCAACTTGTCACGACCCTAAACCCAAACCCAGTCGTGATGGTGCCTCTCGTGAAGACAAGGCCAGCCAACTATTCCCAATTTGACGTTAAACAGTTAAACATCAAGAAAATAGTCTAAAACATGATTTAATAATACCAAGTAGCAGGTAATATCAATAAAATGCGGAAGTATAACCCAATACAGCCCTAACCGGGGTGTCACAAGTCACGAGCATCTAACAACACTGAATACTCTAACGCAACTACAGAGTTTAGTACTTAACTAAGGACATAAAGGAAAAGAGATAGGGAGGAGCTCCGGGCTGCGAACGCCAACAACTACCTAAAGACTCCTCGGATCTGCTTGAAGCTAGGAATGATCAGCACTCGGGAGCGGGACTAGCTACGCCTGAATCTGCATACAGGGTGTAGGGAGTAAAGTGAGTACTCCAACTCAGTGAATAACAAATGTAAATAAAGACTGAAAACAAGAAAACACGTAAGGCATAAGACATTCGATAATGAAGCAATAAAACCATTTAAAAACAGTAAAACCAGTTAAAAGATAAGTAAAATCCTGTTCAACAAATAAGCATATAATTGACCGGCAATATAGGAAAAATAAACATGTAAAGGTTCGCCCCTCATGCACTGTATCAACAAACCGCCCCTCGGGTAACATCTCAGAACAATACCAGTCCCTCAGGTTCAATCTCACATCACAATGGGTACCCGCGCTCACTGGGGTGTGCAGACTCCTGGAGGGGCCCCTTACGACCCAAGCGCAATATCATGGCATCATCACTAGGCCCTTGGCCTCATATCAATCAAGCCACCTCGTGGCATACACATCTCAGGCCCTCGACCTCATAATCAGTATCAAATGTTTCCTCACAACATAGGCCCTCGCCTCACTCAATCAAAAATCCTCACAGTCCACTTGGGCAATAGTAAAATAGTGTTTCTCAGCCCAAATATCATTTAAAAATATCATTTAATTATTAAAACTGAGTAAACATGGCTAAGTACGAAAATAGGGGAAAATAACATGACTAAGTTCAATTATAAAGTCAAATAGTGAGGAAATATCAATAAAAATCCCCCAAAGGGTTTAAATAGTTGGCACGAAGCCCAAATATGGCATTCAACCCAAATAATGATGATAGCAAATAGATTTCAGTCAAATACGCGGTAAAATAATCAATCGAGACGGACCAAATCATAATCCCCAATAGTGCACGACCCCACACTCGTCATCAAGCGTGTGCCTCACCTTAATATAGCACTACGATGTGCAATCCAGGGTTTCAAACCCTCAGAACATCATTTACAATCATTACTCACCTCGAACCAGTCAAATCTCTACCTTGTGATGCCTTTGCCCCTCAAATCAACCACCACTCGCGTCGAATCTATCCAAAATCAGAACGAAGATGTCAAAATAGGCTAAGGGAATGAAGCCCAAGCGAAAACAATCAATAATGGCACAAATCCTGAAATTACCAAACCTGACCCTTGGGCCCACGTCTCAGAATTCAATAATTTTTACATCAATAGATTCCTTATCTCCCCAAGAGTTCATACATATCAAATGTTCAGAAATCCGACCCTAATTGGTCCTTCAAATCCAGAATTAAAGGCCTAAGTTTTCAAGCCCTAGTTTCCCCAATTTTAACCTTTAATTTCAATAACTTCTAGCTCTAATCCATGAAATAATAGCATATGAACGATTTTTAGGTCCAAATCCCTTACCTCAATGAAGTTCCCTGGAAATCCCTCTTCCAAATCGTCCAAAAAGCTCCCAAGCCGAGATGAAAATGGTGAAATTAGCTAAAATTCGCGAAGGCTACTATTTATACCTTCTGCCCAGAACTTTTCACATTTGCGGCCCAATACCCGCTTCTGCGGTATCGCATATGCGATCCTTCCTCCGCTTATGCGGAAATCACTTAACTAACCAATAATCGCATCTGCGACCACATCCTCGCATCTGCGACATCGCAGATGCGGCCACCCTAACAGCTTTTGCGGTCACTGATCATCAGGACTATTTTTGCTTCTACGACTAATCAACCGCACATGCAGCGCCGCACCTGCGGTCTCCAATCCGCAGGTGCGAAAATACCAGAAGCAGCAAATTCAGTAGCTGCAACAAAATCCAAACTTCTCCGTTAACCATCCGAAATCACCCCGAGGCCCTCGGGACCTCAACCAAAAGCACAAACATATCCTAATACCTTATTCAAATTTGTTCCAATCATCAAAATACCTCAAACAACATCAAATCTCCCAAAACACATCGGATTCAAGCCAAATTTTCTAAAATCTTTCGAATTTCGCTTTTGATCAAAAACCCAACCAAACCACGTCTGAATGACCTGAAATTTTGCACACACTTCCCAAATGACACGACGAAACTACTGCAACTCTCGGAATTCCATTCTTACCCCTATATCAAAATCTTGCCTACCAACCGGAAATTGCCAAAATATCAACTTCGCCAATTCAAGCCTAAATCTACTCCGAACCTCCAAAACTTATTCTGATCGCACTCCTAAGTCCCAAATCACTTTCCGAAACTAACCGAACCATCGGAACTCACATTCGAGCCCTCTAAAACATAAGTCAATATCCAGTTGACTTTTCCAACTTAAGCTTCTTCAGAAGAGACTAAGTGTCTCAAACCTTACCGAAATCATTCCGGATTCAATCCAACCAATCCGATACCACATAACACAGATAAACAAAGCATAATGAAGCAGAAATGGGGAAAATAGAGTGGTAACTCATGAGACGACTGGCCGGGCCGTCACACATTCAAGACTCAAGATCAAACTTCAAAAGACTTATAGATAGGAATCTTGTAACTCATAGTTTACAGTCTTAGTTAGTCTTTTTTATTTTTTGATTTTGATATAATAACAGGACCGCAGACCAGAACCTCGACATAACGGCACCTCGACCGGCTCTCCACCTCAGTATACTCAATCACCTCATTCACTTCTGAACTACACGTGACCTGACTCCTTTATTGCCAAGGAAATGTAGGCAACTCAGATACCAGAGCTCAATCACATTCTCTTCCTTTCTTTTAGTTTTTGGCTAAATAAGGGTCGGGTCAAAAAACCTGTCTTGTCGTTCTTTGTCTGAAAACTCTTCGTGTTTCCAATCAAAGAGGGGCAACTGTAGACATGTAATTTTTGACCCTCCTTGAGTTTTTACTCATTTTAGCTTTTAGATATTTAGTTTAGGCCTAATATCGCTATTTTATCTAGTTTTAACTATTTTACTTTATTTTGTCACAAAAATAAAAATTACAAAAATATTTTCTTTTATTTAGGTTATTGAGATTTTATCTTGTTACTTTTAGTTTATCTACCTTACATAAAATTAAAAATACAAAAATAGTTACACTTTATTTTCAAGTATATTAGTGTTATGTGTAGTAGTATTATCTTAATTTTGCGATGATTTTAATCTAATCTTGTTATTATTTTAGTTTGACATTTGAAAAATATAAAAAAAATAGTTTCATATTTTATATATAATTTAGTTTAATTAATTAGATAGATTTTTGCAATATGTAGTATATTTAGCTTATATTAAAAGTTATTTAGCTAAGGTTTGGACATTTTTCTTTTAGTCCAATTTTAAGACCCAAATATGAAGCCCAAGACCCTTTAACCCATCAGCTCTTTTTAATTTAATCCTAGTCATTCACTCCATTTCATCCAATGGTCAAAACTAATCCCCACCCACATATATCTACCTAATTACAACCTAAAACCTAACCCTAGAGAACACCCCTGAACCCTTAGAGCCTCCGTCGCCTCCATCTCCTCACTGTCGCTGCTACCATCACTCCATCCCACCAACCGAACTCCAGCTCCTTCAGCTATCTTCACCACCGGCCTCTATCTCCAAAATCGCTGGAACCTCTGTTTCTTCTTCTCCCCTTCATAAAAAATCGATTCGCTCCCTAAAACTTGCTGGAATACCTAAACACCTGACCACATGCACGTACACATCCAAACGACCACCCTCATCTCTTCCATCCTAAAGCAGCACGAAAACACACACACACCCAACCTCTAAAACCCATCGGAAAACCCGCCGCACTACCCCTCCTCTTCAACCCAGAACGAGCAGCCAACATAGGGGAAGAGAGAAAGGACTTTGGTTAATTGTTTAGATTCAAAAAAAAAATATATACAAAAACATCTCTTTGGTTTGGTTAACTGTTAATCACGTTTTGAAAGAGAAAATTGGAAAAATTAAAAGAAAATACATATTTCTGCTTCTTCACTTTTCGATTCCGGATTTTTGTTCAAATGGATATTATCTGAGGTTGCCATTCGAGGGCTTCTGGTCCAGCGTTGCAAATTCGACGGATAGAATTTTTCATCTCAGTTGTTGTTCAAGTTCCGCGTTTGATTGAGTTCCGATCAATTGTCCGTTGGTTGTTGCTGTTCTTTTAAAACTTTGCACATACGGACAGAGGTTAATTAAAAACCCATTCAAGGTCCATTCTTACCTTTAATATCTTGCCTCATGATGTTTGTTACATATGTGTTTGAATGGTATATGCGTATATTTTCCATGACTATCCGTGATATTTTTGATCTTGTGATAAATTTGGCTAATTAATACATTTTAACATTACTGATTTCATCAAATGGTGTTGGCTCTTCAATTGAATAAGGAGTGGGAATTTGAAAGCTTATTTGGAACGGGTTGTTGGGTAAAAGTAAAAGATATTTATGTGTAGGATAAATTATATTATTCTTTTATTTTTGTTTATTTACTTCTTTGCTAGTAACATGTTTTGACCGGCTACACTTGGATAGAAAAGCCTTAGGATTTTTGTTAGTTTCAAGGCGAGAGGTCATTACTTTGAGTTAAATTTATCCGGGGAATGTCCCGTAGAGTTTGTATATATTTTCGAAGTATGCCCCGAAGTATTTATATTTGAAGGCCAAAGATGGGACAATCTGAGAAAGCACAGAATAGGATTTTCATTTTTATTTTATTTTATTTTTATCTTTTATTAGGTGGGGTTGACCTCGAACCTCTTTTGTGTGTTTATTTTGCTTTTTCGTGTTTAGTTTTACCTCAATTTGAATATTCTAGAAACCAACTAGATCGAGTACGCAACCGTGACTTTCACGGGAATTGGGGAGTGCCTAACACCTTCTCCCCGAGTCAAATAAACCTCCTTACCCGAATCTCAGGTGCAGACTTAGTTTGGAGTCCAAAGTGTTTTAAAAGGAAAATTATTTTTTTTAAAACAGTGACCTGGCACACCGAAACCAATGTCAGGTGGCGACTCTGAGTTATTTCCTTTTGAATACAATTCTTTGTCACTTTCAAAATTGAAAACTCTTTTGAGCTTCACAAAATCCTTTTATTTATTTAAAAGTTTTAGTGAGTTGGTAAAAAGGGGTGTGACAACAACCTTTCTAATGGAAATAAAAAGGGTTAAGCAGTCATCATCTAAATTATATCTCTGGGTCCCATATGTATTTTCCTTTTCAGAAAATAGACCAAATGGAAGGTATGATCAAGTGCTTGAGATTTTATACTTCAAAGCTTTAACACTAGGGGGACTATAGGTAGCAGACAAATAAAAATGCAAGTCAAAGAAGAAAGAAGACTGAAACTCAGTTCAAGCCTGGATTGACCCAAAAATCAAAAGTCAAGAGCAATCAAAAGTAGAGCCAATCAAGAGCCATGAAAGCAAGTCTGAATCAAAAACTTTTTGTATTAAGCTTTCATAAAGTATAAAACTTGCGGACATAAATTATAAAATCCTGCGAGTATTAAGGTTAAATGCAGTGTTTAGTTATGGGTTACAAAATATATCCTAGAAAATTGTGAAATCTGTTGTAAAAAAATCAGTTATGACAGAGTTTATAAATATTATATAAAAAGTTACTTGAATATATGTAAAGTGTAATATAATTTGAAAGTTCAAAATACAAAACTTCCTCAAATTATTCACGAAATTTCTTTGAAATATGTATTTTCCAACTTCTTTCATATGTTTAAACCAATATGAAGTTGAAACGTCTTTTTCATTAGTGTCATTTATTAAAGGACCCTCTTTGATAAAAATTAGTGTCTATTCAAAAATTATGAAATACTAAAGCATTTTTAAATGAAAATTAAATAGTAGAACAGAAACTAAATGAAATTTTATATATATTAAACTTGGCCAAAACTAAGTATGAACTTAGGTAAAACCAAGGCACTTTGATAATAAACCCCAAGACATACCAGGGGTAAAAACTTGCTAATTGTTCCAAAAAAAAAAGAAAAAAAAGAAACAAACTTTCCAACTAAAAGTTCACAGAACACAAAGGGTTAGGATCTAAAGCAGTTCCATCAGCAGAAAGAGATGCAGAATTCAATGAGGCATCATCAGCAACGGGAGAAGACACAACTTGAGTAGAAGATGTTTGAGCATCAACTTCACCAGGAGTAAGTTCATCACCTTCGGGAACACCGACTTCAGGTGAGGAGAAGCGCTAACATTGCTGAGTTTTTTCAATAGTTTCCTTCGCTTTTGCAATCTCAACAGTCAAGTCAAAGCCTTCCTGGCTAGCCTCCATCAAATTCTCAAGACGCGTATTCAAAAAGCCTAACTTACATCAAGAGTTGCCTTATCTTCAAGAGCCTCGTAAACTTTTTTTCATTGCTCAATTTCAGCCTCCAACTATTCCCTATCAGCCAAAGAAGCATCATAAGAAGTCTTCAAAGGGGCGAATGATTTCTCCAAGAACTGGACCTTGTCTGAAAATGCACGGAGGTCTTCTTGAGCCTGAGTAAGCGCTTGAACAAGCTCCGTGGTGTAAATCTCCTTCTGATTAAGCAAGTCTTTCAATCCCCTAATTTCTTCGGTAGCTTTAGAAAGCTGCTCCGCAAATGAAGACTCAAGAATGTCTTTGTCTTTGCTCACTTGACTGGAAGAGGCTTTTTCAATTGCCAATTCTAATGCCATCACGTGTACTTGCTGTTCCAAAGCACATTTCTCTTCATCCAAAACTTCTTTTTCCAAATGAAGACTCTCATATTGTTCCCTCCAGTTATCTACTTCAGTACGATAATTATTGACTAGCTGCTCGGTGTTGACAATTCTCTTCATAAGCTCCGTGCCTATCAAATTGATCTACACAAGAAAGAAAGAAGTGATTATCAAACAAAGATAAAAATTACGAGGGAAGTAAAAAAAGCTAAGGCTTGTACCTTCAAAGATGAATGACCAATATCATGCATCCATGTTAAAGAACTGTGGCTTTCCAACTTGGACTTATTAATTGGACCAATTAAAGGTTTTAGCCATACATCAGCTTGGCCAGACTTTTTCAAAAGATTACCATCCTCGGGGACTTCAATGGTAACTTTTTCATCCTATTGCTACTGGAAGAACCAGCGTCAACATGAGAAGTGGTAGCAGTAGGGACAATTGAGGAAGTGAAAATAGCCACGGGAGGAGCAGTAGCTGCAGCGACAAGAGCAAAAATTTGAGGACCAGTAGGTGCGGACATTGGGAAAGAGGAAAGAGGAGCTTCTTCAGAAACAAAGTGAAAATCTTCATTATCAAACCCACGGGAAAACAATTGATCAGTAGAGTCATGAGGTGCAACATTCATCTCCTCATCAGAGCTCATTAAAACAACACTTTCAGGCTCATTCATGGGAACTGAACTTGGAGGAGGGGTAACTTTATCATCCGAAATAACGTGCCTTCTAGCCCGAGGCCTGCGCACTGAGGAACCCTCTTCTCGTTCCTCTTCACCATCAGAGCCATGAGCTCTCTCAGCTTTTCTCTTTGATGATGAATTTAAAATCTGTTGTTGAGCAAGAGACAAAGAGAGCCTTGATGAAGTAATAGACTGTTATACCCCGTAAGTTTTGACAACCTTGATACCGTTAGATACATTTTGATATGGTATTTTGAGTGGAACATTTTTGTAAAATAGTTTGTAAAAAAATAAAAAACGATTTTTTTATATAGTTATTAATATTACTACTTTCGATTATGTTTTAAATTATACACATAATATGAGAAAAATTTATGAGATTTTCTTTATTGTAAAGATATAAATTATTTTCTCACTAGAAAAGAATGTTATCTTTTTACTATTTTAAGAATTAAGCATACGAAATATGTACTCTTTATATGAGATTAGGAAAATTAGAAGTTGAGAAAATATATGTATTTTTACATGGATGTTTTAATAAAATAATAGTGTATATATTTATTTTATATGGTACCACATAACCATGATAGTAAATTATATAAAGTGTATTAAAACTGAGTAGTATTTTAAGTAAGTTGAGATAATTTTTAATTATGCGGGTAATTAGCAATTACCCAAAATATTTTGGATAAAGACAAAATGTGGCAAAAATTTGCCTTAATACACTTGTGACTCATGCATTAATTGAGAGGTGTGGCAAGATTTGAGAAATTTGGCAAGATCAAGTGTATGTCTTTCATTCCCACTTATCATATTCTTGGGTTTTCTATTAAACCTTAAAAAAGGAATGTGGATGAATAAAAAGGATATTTGTTTTTGACAATTAAGGAAAATTTAAGGGAAAATACTGTGTAGCCTAAGAATCCATCTGTATTTGATTCATGCCAGACATTACTGTATAGATAGACGTGTGAATCGGGATTTCTTGAAGGAAGCATGTGTGAGCACGTGATTTTTGTCCTATATGAATTACTCCCCTAAATTCAAGAAAATAATATTTTTCCATTATTTGCAATTTCGTAGATTTTTTTGTAGGATTTTTATTAATTGTTTGCATTTTTCTATGCATGTTTATTTTATTTAAATTATGAAAAATACAAAAATACCTTGCATTGAATTTGGGATTTGTTTTTACATTTTTAGGTTAATTAGTAAATTATTTATTTTATTAAAAAATGAAAATCACAAAAAATAACTCGCTTTTGCATTTTTTTACCTTTTAATTCTTCTTCTAATTTAGGAGTTAATTAATTTTTATAAATATTATGATGAGTAATTAGCTTAACTTTGGTAATTTATTTTAAGAGTTAATTTGGGTTGTTAATTAATTATAAAAGCAAAACAAAAAGAAAGGAAATTGTGAATTTGTTTTAAAACCTTGAAATTGGGCCAGTTTAATTGGAAATCCGCCCAAAATATTCCCCAATCCAGGCCCAAACTCGATCCCCACCCGGTCCAAACCTTTCAAGTATCAAGACAACTCAAACGACGTCGTTTTGAGTTCAATTGTGTTAAATTGATCTTGGCCTTTCATTTTACATCATCCAATGGCCCTAATACTTCCCCCATTTTCGTTTAAAAATGTCTGAAGACCCTTTAGAACAACCTAGGACCCCTGATGAGCTTCTTTTTCATCTCTCTCAAGTCTAACCCTAGAGAACCCGTCGCCCCTAAACTCCTAAGCTTCCACCGGGGCATGGCCCAATCGACTCCAAATCCCTACCACACAACCACCACCCACCCCTGATTCCTAATCCACCACCACATCTCCCAAAATTCCCATCAAATCCGGCTAGTTTTGGATCTAAAAGAAATAAGAAGAAAAAGAAAAATCTTCCAAGTCTTCGAGCTTCCAAGAACGATTAAGGTTGAAATTTGTATTGTTCGCTTGTTCTCAATGAGACACGCAATTAATACCAATTTCGGCAAATCGGAGAATGCCGACAGGTCTGTTAAAGCCAAAGTCTGTCTACTTTTTAGGTACCTCAGTTCGCTTCTTCTCCTTTTCTTTGTTTTCGTCTCTCCCCGTTCTTTCTATTTTCTGTTTCCTTTTCTCTTTGACAGGTTAAAAATTCGGATAGCAGTAGTTTGTGAGTAATTCTGAACTAATTTTGTCAAAAAGATTAGAATTAATTTTGTTTGTTTGCCTTTAGTTTCTAAATTTCAAGTTAGTATTCAAAGATGAACGAGTTTTTTTATACGCTATCGATTAGGTTTTAATCTGGTTGGGTCAGAATGTGAGCTTCAAATGATCATGTGGTTGGGTTAAGTTTAGTTTTGGGCTTTGGGTCATTTCTGACCCGCTCCAAAGCAGCCCAGGATTTTTGGTTTGGGTTTTGGGTTAACCTGACCCATGGTGGATTGCCTGAAAGTAAATACAGCGGTGTCACAGGTTGCTTTGGTCTTTTTAAATTGAGGGAATCTTTTAAAACTGCCTGGGAAACTTCCAGGAAGGTGGGGATGGAGTTTGGTTCAATAAATAGGTTAAAATTTGGGGGTCTAAAGTGAATTGATAAAGTTGGGGAAGGGGTAATTGATAAAATGGTGAAATCATTTCTGTTGTCCTAAGGTCCTCTATATAAGACTTGCCTTCAACAAAAATTGGGGGAATTGATATTAAAAAATCAGAAACGGCTGAAGGAAATCCTCTGAAAAATATACTAAAATTTCTGCATCATTTTGGGTCAAAAACTACTGGGAATTGGTCTTTAATCTCATTGTTAGCAGTAGTTAAAGAGTTACAAAGTTTTTTCTGCACTATTTTGGTATTCAAAATGGTCTAAGGAAGCTGGTTTTGCTGTGTTGATCTACTAAAGTGCACTTTTCTTTTGCTGCTGATCCCTTCACTTTTCTTTTGCTCTAATTTTCCCAGGTATTTCTTGGATCTCATTAACTTGTGAAGTGCAAAAAAAATCTGAAGTCATGTAATCAAGATGGAATTTAAGATATATGTTGTTCATTGAATGATGTTCTATGATCTTAAGATCATGCAACTCTGTAGTAGCTTAGTCTCTTTGATATGCTTATTTGTTCAATTTTGATTTTGGTTTGAATCATGTTCATAAGTCTAAACAAATACTCTAATTTAGTTTATGGGTGTTGTAAATTATTTGAAGTTCTGTTTGTATGTGTGGACTGTTGGGTTTATTGCAGTATGGGTTGATTTAGATGAGTAGCATCTTCTTTTGTGAGATTCTGATTGAATTTTTTCGAGCTAATAGTGATAATCATGTCTACAATGAGCTTTTCTCATAGTCCTGCTGTTTTAGATGTTGGTTTTAATATCCA
This sequence comes from Nicotiana sylvestris, assembly GCF_000393655.2. NCBI lineage: Eukaryota > Viridiplantae > Streptophyta > Magnoliopsida > Solanales > Solanaceae > Nicotiana > Nicotiana sylvestris. The sequence goes on along the minus strand of NC_091059.1, from coordinate 216,248,607 downwards.
AACAAACTTAGGAACTACTATTGTATTTTGATATTTAGTTTAAATGTTTAAAGTACTCTACTGTTAGAATTACTATGTGTATGAATTCAACATCGACGAGTAGTAGTTCTGAAATTTTTTATGCACATGATTTGTGTGAGCGTGTAGTGTTCTGTTCTGCAACTTAGAGTTAAATTAGATGGGGAATTTTCTATTTGGTTTTCATGAGATCAATTAGTCTAATGTAGATTAATGTTTGATTAATCCAAGTGTAATAGATGCTGAAGTATTAGACCATATCCCTTAGAACAGCCATGCCCATTAAATTGCCCAAGGCTGCCTGACCTAAATCAAGCTCATGCGTCCCATGCATCTTTCCCGAGACCCAGCTCTGTTGTCGATTTTTTCTTAGTAATTTGGCCATTTGATTTCCACGTCCAAGGGATTTGTGTGCTGGCCCATTCCTCTGAAACAATCCATGGCTCAATTGTGTTCACAATTAATAACCCTTTTAATTTCAAACCATCTCAAATACAAGTGTCTTTAGGCCCAGTAAAACGTGTCTCCCTTAATAGGCTTGAGGTGTGCCATAAGCAAAATAAAATTATTTATGGCCCTCACACATGAATTAATTTAGATATTAAAAATGAACTTTGTAGTTTGCTTTAGGCGCGCTAATTAATTATCACAGTTATTGCTAAATCCCGGGGTATATTTCATGTGACCCGGTTCTAATTTTCAACAAGGTTAAATAGAACGTGTCGTGAATCACGGGTGCATTTCATGTAGCGTGGCTTGCGATGTGTTTTAAATAACCTTAAAATAATCCTTTAATAATTAAAAGCGGTTTTAAAGTTAAAAATGCACATAGGTTTAAAATGTTTAATTAATCAGATAATTAGGCCAATGTAATAGTTGACAGACCGTGCTAGAACCACGAAACTCGGGAATGCTTAACACCTTCTCCTGGGTTAACAGAATTCCTTACCTGGATTTCTGTGTTTGCCGACTGTAAAACAGAGTCAATCTTTTCTCGATTCGGGATTAAAAACCGGTGACTTGAGACACCATAAATTATCTCATGTGGCAACTCTGAATTTAATATAAATAATCCCGTTTCGATTTTCACTTAAATTGAAAAAAAACTCCTTTATACCCTTCTGGGGTAGGAAAAATGATGTGTGACAATTGCAGTGAGTACATAGCTTTGAGAAGAATTCAAGGTAATAGAGTATTACATATATCGTCATTGTTGTGGGCATCATCCTATATAATTTAAAGAATGAATTTGGAACAAAACATACTCTACCCAATTCATTGGCATCTAACAAATTCAAATCCTCTTCTGTGCTCGGTTACGGATGGAGTGAATGAGCGTCCTTTGAGTTTAAAAGAAGCATTCTTTATCAAAATATTACAACTTTTCAACTAGGTAATTACTTTTGGATAAAGTTAGCATGCCCCCACTTAAATTAAAGCAATAGCATCAATATTTCGAAAATATCGGAATAGTGGATATCGAGTAATTAGTAACACTATTTATGCTAGTTTATCAGTTGTTTCTTTGTTCCCAGTGTTTGAAACTTTGGATATAATCGTTGTGGTGAAAGATGATGATAAATTAATGGGTGTCGATTATTATAGCTTGGGGGTGTACTTGACTTTGGTTTAAATCTATTAAGTGATCAAAGGATAGAAATTGAAGTAAAAATGTTACTGCCAACCATTTGAATGCAAAGCTTCTCTAATATGATACAAACTTTGGCAGAGCAATTTCAGTCATACGGAGAAAAGGATCACTTGGGACATGTGAACTTAATTTGTGCATATTGAGTTAGAATTCACAAGTTGGACATGTTAAGCCTAAATTCATTGAAATGTTAGAGGTACATATGTTCTTGAATTTCCATGTGTCATATTATTATATCTTTTGTTCATGGGTCTCAGAATAATATGCAATTGATAAAGTTTATCCAAAAGGAATATTGAGATTATTATATATTTTCATGCATTTCATTCATTTATACATATGCATTTACCCATGACTCAGACGACGTTATATATGCATATATATGTATGTATGTATGTATATATATATATATATATATATATATATATATATGATACGGGAAAAGGTTACGGCGTTATATACGCATCACCACCTGATCAGTTGGTATATGTTGATGATTTGTCTACAGTGGCCGAGATGATATGATGGGATGCCCTCAGAGGAGTGATAATGTTATGGCGTTATATACGTGTGTGTGTGTGTATATATATATATATATATATATATATATATATATATATATATATATGTATATGGGATAAGGAAAGGTTATGGTGTTATATACGCACCACCACCTGATCAGCTGGTATATGTTGATGATTTGCCCACAGTGACCGAGATGATATGATGGGATGCCCTCAGAGGCGTGATGATGTATCATGACCCCGGTTCGCCCTCAGAGGCGTGATGATGTATCATGACCCCGGTTCGCCCTCCGTGAACCATCGTGATGGCACCTAGTCCTCTATGACTAGGTAAGCCAAAATTACGGAAGATAACCAAAGTACCAAATAAAAACAAATTAAAACAGAATGAAGAGTGATAAAATAGTATTTAAAAGTGCCGCTCAGCATACACAATATTTAACTCTCAACCAATACATACTTCCAAGACCCAGAAACCTATGAATCACAAGCTAAGGATCACTACACAGTACTCTAACTCCAGAATATCTAACAAGGAAAAGAAATACAGAAAGGCAAATGTTTAAAAGCTAGAATAGAAAGAGACTCCTCGGTCTGCGGACGCGACAGATATACCTCGAAGTCGCTGGAGTAGTCGCCCCGCCTCAAGGGTGATAGGACTGAGTCGCAGTACCTGGATCTGCACATAAAAATCATGCGCGGAAGGGGCATGAGTACACCACAGCACTACTCAGTAAGTGTCAAGCCTAACCTCGGTCGGGTAGTGACGAGGAAGGTCAGGGCCCTACTAAGATAAAATAAAGAATATAAGACATGACAGTATAAGATAAGCAGTACAGTTAAAAACTAACGATAATAATCTAATATAGGAAAACAAGGAATTCAATAACTGAAATACAGGCAAAAACAATCACAAGGAAATAACTAGGGATCTCTAAGTATTCCGAGGATCTCTTAGTACCCTCAATATATGCCAGGGATCTCTTGGTATCCCGAGGATCTCTCGATATATGCTAGGGTTCTCTTGGTATCCCGAGGATCTCTTGGTATCCTCAATGTATGATAGGGATCTCTTGGTATCCCGAGGATCTCTCGGTATCCTCAATATATATATATATATATACTAGGGATCTCTTGGTATCCTCAATGTATAATAGGGATCTCTTGGTATCCCGAGGATCTCTCGGTATCCTCTATATATGCTAGGGACTCTTGGTACCTTGATGATCTCTTGGTATCCTCAATATACGTGTTGGGGATCTCTCGATATCCCGCACTTCAGCTCAAATCGTAAATGCGTCAGGAGATCTCCCAGGATGTTGTCCCGTAGTTCTAAAGTAAAACACACAACAATGGCACAAGAAATACTCAAATAAACTCAACTTCATAACAAGGTAACACAGACAATTCTAACCTAGCATGCTTCATGTAATACAAATAAGGCAGTTAAAGCAAATAAAGCAATTAAGTCAGTTAGACATTCTTCTCTAACTAACAATAGGTTTAAAAGTGCAGGTAGAATAAATAGAAAGGGAAAACACAATTAAAGTTACTTAATGAAAACCGAATTTTCAAGAATTAACACAAGTATGCACGCGTCACCTCATGTACAAGGCATTTCAATTATCACAATACCAATCATAAGGGAAAAGTCCCCCCACCCCACAAGGTTAGACAAGCCACTTACCGAGAATCGGCTCAATAATCAATCTGAAACCACGCTCTTGCCACGAGTACTCGACTCTAAATGGCCCAAATATATTGAATTAAATTGCATAATATAAATAATACTTCAAGTAACTGATTCTACAAAGAAATTCTAAGCTAATACGCGAAATTAGGTAAAATGACCAAAATGCCCCTCGGGCCCACGTCTCGGAATCGGGTAAAATTTACATTTTCAGAATCCTCATACTCTAATGAGTTTAACCAAACCAAAATTATCCAAATCTGATGTCAAATCCCCAATCAAAACTCAAATTTTTGGTCTAAGAACTTTCCCCAAATTTTCATACAAATTCCGAAATTTAAGGATGAATTCATGTTTGGATTAATGGGTTATAAGCAAAAAGGAGTTAAGAATCATTACCCAATCAATATCTCTGAAAATCCCTCAAAATCTCGCTCAAATTCGAGCTCCCAAGCTTAAGTTTTCTCAAAAATGGCTAAACCCTCGATTAGAAATTTTATATTCTTCGCAGCTTTTCCCTTAATCGCGATCGCGAAAGTCCAGACGCGATCGCGACGAGCAAAGACCACGCGCCTCATATTTTCTCTATGCGAACGCAGAACCCCATCCGCGAACGCGATGCTTAGCTCCCTCAGACCTATGTGATCGCGGTTGGCTTCACGCGACCGCGTAAAGAAACACTTAAAATCCACTGCCGCCATATTTCTTCTACCCGAACGCAGCCTAGCCCACGCATTCGCGATTAAGCACTGCCCATAACTCTGCATTTGCATTCCTCTTCACGCAAACGTGAAGAGCAAAATTTCCCTCCGCCTCATCTAAGCCTTGGCGATCGTGATCCTACCCACGCGATCGCGATGAAAAACAGTCTGCAATAAATACCAGCAAAAATCTGATCCTTCTCCAAGTCCAAAAATGGTCCGTTGAGCATCCGAAACACACCCGAGGCCCTCCTGGACCTCAACCAAACCTACCAACATATCCCATAACTTCATTTAAACTTTCTCCAACCTTCGGAACGCTCAAAACAACATCAAAACACCTATTTTTCATCGGATTCAAGTCTGAGAATTCCAAAAACTCTAATAACATACTCTCGATCAAAAAGTCTATCAAACCTCGTCGGAATGACCTGAAATTTTTCACACACATCACATTAAACACTATGGAGCTGGTCCAACTTCCGTAATTCCATTCCAACCCTCGCATCAAAATCTCACTATCGAACCGGAAACTTCAAAGATTCAACTTTCGGCGTTTTAAGCCTAAATTAGCTACATACCTCCAAAACACAATCCGAACACGCCCCTAAGCCCGAAATCACCCAACGGAGCTAACGGAACCATTAGATTTCTATTCTGAGGCCGTCTTCATATTATTTTGACTATTGTCAACTTTCTAACACTTAAGCTCTCATTTAGGGACTAGGTGTCCCAAAACTCTTTGAAACTCAAAACCGAACATCCCAACAAATCAAAATAGCAGAAATAAACTTGGGGAAAGCAGTTAATGGGGGATCGGGGTATAAATTCTTAAGACGACCTACCGGGTCGTCACATCCTCCTACACTTTAACATTCATTCGTCCTCGAACGAGCATAAAGACATACCTAAAGTAGTGAAAAGATGAGGGTAATGGCTACGCATATCCTGCTTGGTCTCCCAGGTCGCCACCTCGACCGGCTGGTCCCGCCACTGAACCTTTACTGCAGCGATGTTCTTTGACTTCTGCTTTCTAACCTGCCTGTCTAATATTGCCACTGGCTCCTCAACATAGGATAGATCCTTGTCCAACTGGACTGAACTGGAATCCAACACGTGCAACAGATCATCGTGATACCTCTGGAGCATTGAAACATGAAATACCGGATGAACTCCTGCCAAGCTGGGAGGTAAAGTAAGCTCATAAGCAACCTCCCCAACATGCCTCAATATCTCAAAAGGACCAATAAACCTCAGACTAAACTTTCCTTTCTTCCCAAATCTCATAACGCCATTCATAGGTGAAACCCGAAGTAGAACCCGCTCTCCAACCATATAGGAAACATCACGAACTGTCTGGTCCGCGTAACTCTTCTGTCTGGACTGGGCTGTACGGAGTCTATCTTGAATCACCTTAACCTTCTTCAAAGCATCCTCAGCCAAGTCTGTGCCCAATAATCTAGCCTCACCCGGCTCAAACCAACCCACTAGGGATCTACATCGTCTCTCATATAAAGCCTCATACGGTGCCATCTGAATACTGGACTGATAGCTGTTGTTGTAAGAAAACTCCGCCAATGGAAAGAATTGATCCCAAGACCATCCAAACTCAATCACACACGCACGGAGCATATCCTCGAGAATCTGAATAGTGCGCTCGGATTGTCCGTCTGTCTGAGGGTAAAATGATGTACTCAACTCTACCCGAGTACCCAACTCATGTTGAACGGCCCTCCAGAACGGTGATGTGAACTGAGTACCTCTATCTGAAATGATGGACACTGGAATACCATACAGACGAACAATCTCCCGGATATAGATCTCCGCCAATCGTTCTGAGGAATATGTAGTACACACAGGAATAAAGTGAGCTGACTTGGTTAGCCGATCCATAATCACCCAAATAGCATCGCACTTTCTCAAAGTCCGTGGGATCCCAACTACAAAGTTCATGGTGATACGCTCCCACTTCCACTCCGGAATCTCTATCTGCTGAAGTAACCCACCCGGTCTCTGGTGCTCATACTTCACCTGCTGACAGTTGAGGCATCGAGCTACAAATCCAACTATATCCTTCTTCATCCGCCTCCACCAATAGTGCTGCCTCAAATCCTGATACATCTTCGCGGCACCCGGATGAATGGAATACCGCGAGCTATGGTCCACCTCTAGAATCAACTCTTGAAGCCCATCAACATTGGGTACACAAATCCGACCCTGCATCCTCAATACCCCATCATCACCAATAGTCACATCTCTGGCATCATACTTCCGCTCCCTGATACGATCAAATAAGGAAAACCGAGAAACCACGCAAGCTAGAACCCGACTAGGCTTCGAAAGATCCAATCTCACTAACTGGCTGGCTAAGTCATGAACATCCATTACCATAGGCCTCTCCGATGCTGGTAAATAACCAAACTCCCCAAACTCTCTGCCCGGTGACTCAAAGCATAGGCCACCATATTGGCCTTGCCCGGGTGATACAAAATAATGATGTCATAGTCCTTCAGCAACTCTAACCACCTCCTTTGGCGCAAATTTAGATCCTTTTGCTTGAAAATGTGCTGCAAGCTCCGATGGTTAGTATAAATCTCATAAGGCACACCGTATAAATAATGGCACCATATCTTCAAGGCGTGAACAATGGCATCTAACTCAAGTTCGTAAACAGGGTAGTTCTTCTCATGTATCTTTAACTGAGAAGCGGTCTACGAGGTCTCCTTACTTCCCTATACTCTCTCTCCTGACCTCGTCTGTCCTCTCTCTCCTGGACCCACCCGTCCTCTACTCGAGAGGTCCTTACCACTCGCTAAACTGGGAACACAAGCTATGTCACTATGACACCTAGAACCCGACCAATGAGAACTCGCTGCTCTGGAGTTGGAGTATAGCGGAAGTCTGGGTCCCTTCCCCGATCTGTGAGGTAGTTGGTACAACCTAAATCAATCCCGCCTGAACTAATGTACCAAACATGCTCAGGAACTATGTTAATGTCTCCTAAAGTGCTGGAGCAGTAGTAGCAATAGGTGCATCCGGTGCCTGGACTCCGTCTAGAAATGCTGGTAGCACTTCAGTGGTAGCACGCGCATGTGCTCTGGCCGCACCACGTTCGCGTCCTCGACCTCTACTCCGGCCTCGACTTCTGGCGACTCTCGCATGGGCGCAGGTGCTTGATCATCTCTGGTAGCACATGTCCTCACCATTGGTGAGAGGATACAAGATAGAAGTTTAGAATTTTGATATCAAAAATCTCCCATGATAAGGAATTCAAATGAAATGGAATTTTCCTAACGGTTACATAGCCTCTCGTAGATAAGTACAGACGTCTCCGTACCGATCAGCGAGAATCTAATAAACTGTCTTATGATTCATGACTCCTATGAACCTAGAGCTCGATACCAATTTGTCACGACCCCTATTCGCCCTCCGTGAACTATCGTGATGACACCTAGTCCTCTACGACTAGGTAAGCCTAAATTATGGAAGATAACCAAAGTGTGGAATAAAAACAAATTAAAACAGAATGAAGAGTGATAAAATAGTGTTTTAAAGTGCCGCTCGACATACACAATATTTAACCCTCAACCAATACATAATTCCAAGACCTGGAAACCCATGAATCACAAGCTAAAGATCACTACACAGTACTCTAACTCTAGAATATCTAACAAGGAAAAGAAATACAGAAGGGCAAATGTTTAAAAGCTAGAATAGAAAGAGACTCCTCGATTTGCGGATGTAGCAGATATACCTCAAAGTCGCTGGAGTAGTCGCCTCGCCTCAAGGGGGATAGGACTGAGTCGCAGTACCTGGATCTGCATATGAAAACATGCATAGAAGGGGCATGAGTAAACCACAACAGTACTCAGTACGTGCCAAGCCTAACATCGGTCTGGTAGTGACGAGGAATGCCAGGGCCCAACTGAGGTAAAACAAAGAATATAAGACATAACAGTATAAGATAAGCAGTACAGTTGAAAACTAACGATAATAATCTAATACAAGAAAACAAGGAATTCAATAACTGAAATAGAGGCATAAACAATCACAAGGAAATAACCGGGGATCTCTCAGTATCCCGAAGATCTCTTAGTACCCTCAATATCTGTCAGGGATCTCTTGGTATCCCAAGGATCTCTCGGTATTCTCAATGTATGATAGGGATCTCTTTGTATCCCGAGGATCTCTTGTTATCCTCAATATACGTGCTGGGGATTTATCGGTATCCTGCACTTCAACTCAAATCGTAAATGCTTACAGGGGATCTCCCAGGATGCCGACCCGTAGTCCCAAAGTAAAACACACAACAATGGCACAAGGAATACTCAAATAAACTCAACTTCATAACAAGGTAGCACAAACAATTCTAACCTAACATGCTTCACGTAATACAAATAAGCCAGTTAAAGTAAATAAAGCAATTAAGTCAGTTAGATATGCTTCTCTAACTAACAGCAGGTTTAAAAGTGCAAGTAGAATAAATGGAAAGGGAAAACACAATTAAAGTTTCTTAATGAAAACCAGATTTTTAACAATTAGCACAAGTACGCACTCGTCACCTCAAGGCATTACCATAATACCAATCATAAGGGGAAAGTCCCCCACAAAAGGTTAGACAAGCCACTTACCTCGAACCGGCTCAATAATCAATCTGAAACCACGCTCCTGCCACGAGTACTCGACTCCAAATGACCCAAATCTATTCAATTTAATTGCATAATATAAATAACACTTCAATTAACTGATTTTACAAAGATATTCTAAGCTAATACGCGAAATTAGGTAAAATGACCAAAATGCCCCTCGGGCCCACATCTCAGAATCGGGTAAAATTTATATTTTCAGAATCTTCATACTCTCACGAGTCTAACCATACCAAAATTATCCAAATCCGATGTCAAATACCCAATCAAAACTCAAATTTTTGGTCTAAGAACTTTCCCTAAATTTTCATACAAATTCCAAAATTTAATGATGAATTCATGTTTGGATTAATGGGTTATAAGCAAAAAGGAGTTAAGAATTGTTACCTAATCGATATCTCTAAAAATCCCTCAAAACCTCTCTCAAATCTGAGTTCCCAAGCTTAAGTTTTCTCAAAAATGGCGAAATCCTCGATTTGAAATTTTATATTCTGCCCAGACCACGCGCCTCATATTTGCTCTATGCGAATGCAGAACCCCGTCCGCGAATGCGATGCTTAGAGAAACACTTAAAATCCTCTTAATTTTATGTGATCGCGGTTGGCTTCACGCGACCGCATAGAGAAACACTTAAAATCCACTGCCGCCTTATTTCTTCTACCCGAACGCAGCCTAGCCCACGCATTCGCGATTAAGCACTGCCCATAACTACGCATTTGCATTCCTCTTCACGCAAACGCGAAGAGCAAAATTTCCCTATCCTCATCTAAGCCTTGGCGATCGTGATCTTCCCCACGCGATCGCGATGAAGAACAATCTACAATAAATACCAGCAAAAATATGATCCTTCTCCAAGTCCAAAAATGGTCCGTTGAGCATCCGAAATACACCTGAGGCCCTCGGGACCTCAACCAAACCTACAAACATATCCCATAACTTCATTCAAACTTTATCCAACCTTCGAAACACTCAAAACAACATCAAAAACCTATTTTTCATCAGATTTAAGCCTAAGAATTTCAAAAACTCTAAAAATACGCTTTCGATCAAAAAGTCTATCAAACCTCGGCCGAATGACCTAAAATTTTGCATACACGTCACATTAAACACTACGGAGGTACTCCAACTTCCGAAATTCCATTCCGACCCTTGGATCAAAATCTTACTATCGAACCAGAAACTTCAAAAATTCAACTTTCGGTATTTCAAGCCTAAATTAGCTACGAACCTCCAAAACACAATCCGAACACGCTCCTAATCCCGAAATCACCCAATGGAGCTAATAGAACCATCATATTTCCATCCCGAGACTATCTTCACACTGTTCTGACTACGATCAACTTTCCAACACTTAAGCTCTCATTTAGGGACTAAGTGTCTCAAAACTCTCCGAAACTCAAAAACGAACATCCCGACAAATCAAAATAGCAGAAATAAACTTGGGGAAAGAAGTTAATGGGGGATCGGGGCGTAAATTCTTAAGATGACTGGTCGGGTCATCACATGATGTTATGACACATGTACCTATACACAACATGACATTTATACGTATATGCGTGACACTATAAGTATTTCATGATTTACAGAGTTATCCATACTTACATGTTGAGTCATTTACTCTATATTTCTTCATGTCTTTTATGTACTTATTTATGTGTCTTACATACTCGTTACATTATTCGTACTGACATCCTTTTTGCATGGGGACGCTGCATTCATACCTGTAGGTATAGACAATCAGTTTGACGAGCCCTCATAGTAGATGAGATAGGCATTCAACGAATGATCAGTAAGACTCCACCTCATTCAGGGTGTAACCGAGTCTATGAGTTATCTTGTCAGAGTTTTGCTACAAACTTATGGGTAGGCCGGTACCCTGTCCCATTTGAAGTCAAATAATCTTAGAGGCTTTGTAGACAGAGGTTCATTTTGTATAGTATATCAGAGGCCTTGACGACCCATATATATTCATATTTTAAGAAAAAATGATTTAGAGATACAATATTGTCCACTTACAATTGTACATTACGAGTTGTGGCAATGTTACCCCATGATAATTACAAAAAGAATGAATGCGTTTCAGAGTGGTTCGCTCGGGCCAGTGCGGCACCGGGTGCTAGCCACGCTTCCCAAGGTTGGGGCGTGACATAGATGCGGTACTAACACCTCGAATGAGAAATCCTAATAAAGGAAAAAGTTAGAAATCCCCAAGTAAATACGAAAGAAAGAAAAAATTAATTAAAGGAAAAGATACCATGAGTTTTGACTTTCCAGCAAACCTATGAGAAAGATATTTCCAAGATCTTCTTTCCATGGGGGCAACCGATAACATCTTCTCTACCCAAATACGGAAGTCTGGTATTTCATCAAAAACTTATATGGTTGCTAAAAAATGTCCATGAGATAATCAATTTCTTCCTCTTTTGTAAAATAAGAAAAATATGAAAAATAACTTACGTGCGAAATTCCACTTCTGTAGAAAAAGCATGATCTCTTCAATCACTAAACCACTTGTGAGAGAAGCAATAAAACGGGCATACCAGCCACAATCCTTATCATCTTCAGGGCTAACCAAAACCCTTTTGCTCCTGGCAGCGAGAGTGAAAACCCCTGAGCGGAACAAATTAGGGGAATATAGATGAAAGAAGTGTTGAGAAGTGAAGGGTAAAAAGGCCAAATTAGATAAGTATCTTAAATATGAAACGACTCTCCATATAATAGGACCAATCTGTCCCAAGCAAACATTGAAGAAGCGACAGAATTCTATGATAATCTGGCTGATATGGGGTTTGAAACCTAAAGTAAAAGGATATGTGTAAACGAAAGAATAACCAGACATGAACAAAGTTATCCTTTGGTTTGGACCAGGAATTAAAATTTGAAAATAAGGCTTCTAGTAGCATTCTCTTCGCACAAGAGAAATCAAACCATCAGTAATCTGAGAAGGATGGACATCAACACAATCATGGGAAGTCATAGAAGTAACTTGGTTCCTAATTGATTCACGATCAGTGGTGAAAGAAAATTCCGCAGGGATAATTTCATCTACTGTTGGTTCTCGAATTCACCTGATTCCCTATTTTTGACAGAAGATATATGGGTTGAAGAAGACCTAGTCCTAGATGAAGAAGGGGTAACAATATTGGGCTGAGAAGTAGAACCACAGATAGATAAAGACCCTAAGCTACGTAACCTACACCTTTTCTACTCCTAACAGGAGTAATTGAAGGATGAAGTTCATCTACAATGATTGTTTGAGGATTGGAGTTTGGTGAAGACATGAATGCAAGAAAGTAATATGAACTAAAGAATAAAGGAGAAGGATATTGTAGATTGAAGGTTTTCATGAAACTAAAGGCACAAGGTGTCACGACCCTAAAACCGACCCAGTCGCGATGGTGCCTATCGTGAAACTAGGCCAGCCGACACAACTCCCAAATTAACCATTTATCAATAAAATTCATTTTTAAGACTTTAATTATTCAAATATCTCAAAATGTAAGTCTAAATGAACAGTGCAGAATAAATACACAAGCCCAATATCTGGGTGTCACAAGTCATGAACATCTACTAAGGTCTGAATACAACGAAGAGTCTAAAAATGTACTAAATATAGTCTAAGGAAGACAAGAGGGAGAAAAGCAGTGCTGCGAACGTCGGGCAGCTACCTTGCTAACTTCGATGACTCTGCAATTGAGCAATCAACACCCGCCATCGGGTTCAAAAATACCAAAATCTGTACACAAGGTGCAGGGAGTAATGTGAGTACGCCAACTCAGTATGTAATAAAAGTAAATGAAAGCTGAGCGATAAGAAAACACGTAAACCACGTCATAACACTACAACAATGTAGATCATTTCCAAAGCAGTACACAAATCATTTACTTCGTAAATCAAGCTCAGTTTTAGTAAAAAAATCTTTTAAAACAGCCTTCAGTGGTTTCAAACGAGTGATAAAACAGTGAGTATAATGATAGAAAATGTAAACGGCCCCTCTGGCAAAATATGTATCATAAACTGCCCCTCAGGCATAATATTAACAGAACCATCCCCTCGGGCTATCTCACAATCACTCGTAATCAGCCGCTTGGGCATAACATGAACCAAGAACTGCCCCTCGGGCAACGATATAAATCAACAATAGCCCCTCGGGCAACAACATAAATCAACAACAGCCCCTCGGGCTACACCATATCACTCACACTGGGTACCCGCGCTCATTGGGGGTGTACAGACTCCGGGAGGGACCCCTTATGGCCCAAGCGCAATAATAAGCCATCTCGTGGCATAATCAAATAGGCTCTCGGCCTCATATCAAGCTACCTCGTGGCGTAACAAATAAGGTCCTCGGCCTCATAATCATGAATCAGTACAACACTGCTGCGGCGCGCAATCCGATCCTACAATATCCTCACAACATAGGCCCTCGGCCTCACTCAGTCAGAAATCTCTCAAGCCATTTGGGCAATAGTAAAACATGATGCTCAGCCCAAAATATCATAACGGAGTAAATATGGCTGAGTTATGAAAACAGTAGAATATAGCATGACTGAGCACAAGTATGAAGTAAAAATAGTGAGGAATAGTAGTAAAAATCCCCTAAGGGTTCAAAACAGTTGGCACGAAGCCAAATATGGCATTCAGTCCAAAGCATGGTAATAATTACCAAAACAAAATGATATCAAATAGTTTTCAATCAAATACGCGACTTAACAGTCATACGGGACGGAATAAGTCACAATCCCCAATGGTGCACCACCCCACGGTCATCGTCTAGCATGTGCGTCACCTCAAAGTAGCACAACGATGTGAAATCCGGGGTTTCATACCCTCAGGACAAACATTTACAATCATTACGTACCTCTATCTGGTCTAAACTCTAGCCTGCGATGCCTTTGCCTCTTGAATCAGCCTACGGATTCTCCAAATCTATCAAAAAATAGAGTCGTAACATCAAAATATACTAATGGAACAAAGCCCATGCGAAAATTATCAAATTACAACACAAATCCCGAAATTGACCAAACCCGACCTCCGGGCCCACGTCTCGAAATCTAATAAAAATCACATCAATAAATTCCTTATCCTCCCATGCGTCCATACATACCAAGAATGCCAAAATCCGACAACAAATGACCCCTCAAATCCCTAATCAAAGGTCTCCAATCCCAAGCCCTAGTTTCTTCAATATTTACCCACAAATTTTTCATAAATTTCAAGCCTAATCAATGAAATAACACCATAGGAACGAGTTTTTGGTTCAACAATCTTACCTCAATGAAGTTCCCTTGAATTATCTCTTCAAAATCTCCCAAAAAGCTTCAAAGTCGTCTTAAAAATGGTGAAATAACCAAAAATTTGCGAAGGGATCCTTTTATAATTTCTGAAATCATCCTGAGGCCCCCGGGACCTCACCTAAAAGTACAAACAAGTTATATACCACTATCCAAACTTATACCAATCTTCAAAAATACCTCAACCGACATCGAATCAACCAAATAATATCGGATTCAAGCCTAAGGTTCCAAAATCTTCGGAATTTCGCCTTTGATCAAAAAGTCTATCAAACCTCGTCCAAATGACCTAAGATTTTGTACACACGTCAAAATTGACACAACGGACCTACTCCAACTTCCAGAATTCTATTTCGACCCCTATATCAAAATCTCACCTATCAACCAGAAAATGCCAAAATTCCAATTTCACCAATTCAAGCTTAAATCTACTACGAACCTCCAAAATACATTCCGATCATGCTTCTAAGTCCCAAATCACCTAACAGAGCTAACCGAATCATAAAAATTCAAATCCTAGATCATATACTAACAAGCCAAAACTTGATCAAACCTTTCAAATTTTAAACTTCAATTGAGAATTATCCTTCCAAATCTGTTCCGATTACCCTGAAAATGAAAACCGACAATTTGCATAAGTAATAATACATTCACATGGTGCTAGACATGACCGAGAACTGGAAAAAGAAGTGCAAAATCTCAAAACAACCGGTCGGGTCATTACACATGGGGTATTTATAAGAAGAAGCAACCGTCAAGTAAAGTGAGTCATGATGGAAACGTCATTATGAAGTGGTCACTTCATGACGGATGCAGCCGCAAGAAAGCCCTAAAAAGCGCTAAAGAGTCGCAGACCCAGTCGGCAGAGGCCACGTGGCACATGCATTAGATGGAAGTGACATACGATGCATTGGTTATGAAGAAGACATAATGATACAAAGGAAACAACGACAAAAATTCCTGCCATAAATACATACAATATCCCAAATATTCAATTGCATAACATTCGACAAGTGGGGGGACTATTTGTATTAGTAAAAAAATAAATATGACATGTGGAATTATGTGTAGCTAACAAGACATGATACATGAATCACTAAGAAAATGACAGCTGGAATACTACATTAGAAGAGGCATGGGCAAATCACTCACGAGATGAAGGGATGCAGTTGCTCGTGTCTAAATCATTCAACAAATATGGGTTGAATGAATCAATACAGTAAGAAGGGGAATATTCACAAACATCTAGTTAATGAGGAATAAGAATTGAAACCGTTACAAAATCTTCACAAACAGTTATTATTGTTATTATAAAAGGATAATTAATGTCATTAATGACATAATGATTCGGTCATAAAAGGGAGGAAACATTATATTTGAAAACCCCTATAAAAGGGAAGAGAATTTCATTTGTAAAGATCATCTAATACTATATTGGAATATATTCACTTTACTCTTTTGCTATCTTGACTTTGCAATCAATTATTTCTTTACTTATTTTTGTCTTTTCCTTTCATATAACTGAGAAAGTACGAAATTTCTTGGTTATCAGTTACCTGAGTTCTTCTAAAAATAGGCTTTGACCGAAATACATATTTTTTGGTTAAACAAAAACCTATTTTAATTCCAGACTTTCTCTCTTTAGAATGAGAGCTTCTCTCAGCTAAGGCTGGATGGCGAAGAAGCAATGGACCGGAGGGAGAGGGCAAACAGGAACTAAGAATCATTAGAGGAATTTTGGCATGAGAGCAATCCCACAAACTAAAAACGCAAAAAAAAACTAGGAGTGTAAATGTGCTACAAGGAGTAATTCCACTGGAATTGAAGCAATCATCTATGCAGGACCATCAATGGTAACATCAATGGCAACACTGACGGCAATTACACAATTAACTAAGGAAATGGGCACTAATGATCAAGTACTGTCTACATGGAAGCAGTCGTAGGCAGAACAGGCCGAAACAGAGGAGAAATCCATAGATAAATCTCAAACCCTTGCTACAAATTTGAAGTCATGGAGTAAGGTAGTAGGAAGTGCACCAATAGCTGAGGGATTTGATCTAGAAAGTGAAACTAATTCAACTACAAATGTCAAAATAACTTTGGAAGATGTAAAAGAAGAGAGAGAATACTGGCAAACTGTGGTTGTGTGCTTTGTACTGGGGTCAAATCCTCCTTTGACAGTCGTGGAGGGATATTTCAAGTGCATATGGTACACATTGGAGGTGGATAAGGTATCGCAAATAAAAAAAGGAATGTTTATGATTAGATTTCACAACACAGAAGGGCGTATAAAGGCAATTGAAGGGGGAGTACAGATATTTGATAGGAAACTAGTAGTGGTAAAGCCATGGAAGCCTGTAATGGAGATAAACCTATATGGATCAGATTAGTGGGTTTAGATCTGAAATGCTGGGGGCAAGCAGCTCTAACAAAAATAGCTGAGCTTGTAGGAAAACCTGTGAAGGCAGATACTGAAACAACGATGAAAGAGAAGCTCATGTATGCAAGGGTAATCATAGAGGTACCATTGAACAAAATGTATCCAAAATCAGTTTTGTTTGAAAATGAAGTGGGGCAAATAATTGAACAAAAATTAGAATATGAGTAGAAACCTACAATGTGTAAATATTGTAAGATATTTGGCCACACAGAACAACAGTGTAGGAGATTACAACAAAATCCACAAGTGGAACAAGCAAAGAAAGAATGGAAGCCAGTAAAGGGAAAAGAGCAGATAGCAAAACCAGTACCAGAAGGGGAGAAACTAGATCAAAATGTTATACTAAAGCATAAGTTGTACAAAAACAACTTATCACACCAGTAAATAGCTCGTTTGCCACCTTGGAAGATCAATTAGAAGAGCATAATGCAGAGGAGATTGCAAATGAAGACAACCAAAAATATCAACAGAAAGGATCAACAAGTCTAAAGGTCCTACATATGGAGAAGGTGTCCACCAAAGAAAGGAAGGCTTAATGATTGTAACTAGCCATCAAAGGGGAATACAAAGGAAAATATGGATGGGTCCAGGAACTGGGAGGGGAGTTATAATCCCTCCCCCAAATGGATAAATTGGGATTTTGGAATGTGAGGGGTCTAAACAGGCAGGATAATCAGAGAGAGATAAATCTATATTTGCACAATGCTAAAGTAGGCCTATTTGGACTCCTGGAGACAAATATTAAGAGACAAAAAATATCTATGGCTTCTCTTAATCTTTGTAATGGATGGTCTTTTAGTCACAATTTAGCACACCATCCGGGTGGGAGAATCTGGGTGCTATAGAAACCAAATATTTTTAATGTGAATATCACTGGTGTATTAGCTCAAATGATGCATTGTGAGGTGGAACACAGGGGGACTCAACATAAGTTTAAGTTAACTTTAGTGTATGAGTTCAATGACCAAGCTCTAAGAAGAACATTATGGCAAGAACTGGAACAAATCCATGGTGTCACCAATAAACCATGAGCAGTTATGGGGGATTTCAATTGTGTTCTGCATAGAGATAAAAGGATAGGAAACCCAATCACAATTTCAGAAATAAAGGATTTCAAGGAGTGTGTAGGAAGATGTTCGCTACAGGAGCTTAGATCATCTGGATCTTTCTTTACTTGGAACAACAAACATTGAGATACTAGTCATGTATATAGCAGAATTGGTAGCGTACTAGTAAATGGAGATTGGGCGACCAAATTACCAGGATCAGAGGTTCATTTTGGTAATGAAGGCCTTATGGATCACTTTCCGGCTATGATTAACCGGGATAAGGCGCCTAAAAAATGGCAGCACAAATTTAGATACTTTAATATGTAGAGCCAAGCTACATATTTCTATAAAAAAGTGGAAAACAACTAGAAGAGGAGAATTGCAGGCACAATGTAGTACAGACTGGTAGGGAGGCTGAATAGACTTAAAGATATATTACAAGGAATCAATAAATCTCAATTTGGAGATATAGAAGGCAAAGCTGAACATGCAAATGAAGAACTGGAGGAGTGTCTAAGGGACCTGCAGAAAGATCCATTAAACATAATGCTGATAAATAAAGAGATACAACTAGCCAAGCAATTTCTACATTGGAACTTGGCAAGGAACTAATACCTCAAACAAAAGTGAAAAATCAATTGGATGAATTTAGCGGATATGAATACCAAATTCTTCCATAGTATGCTGAAAGCTAGGAGAAATGCTAATAGAATATTCACTATAAAGGATAGTGCAGGGGACACCAGAAATGATATGGAAGGTCTTGCTGAAGTTTTGTAGAGTATTACACTTCTTTGCTTGGTACTAAGTCTAGAAACAGAATGAGGTTATGCAATGCTACTGTTAAACAAGGTCCTGTAGTCTCAGCTAAACAAAGAGGTATGCTGGTAGAAGAAATTACAAAGGCAGAAATTAAACAAGCTCTTTGGAAAAATAGCAGGGGATAAAGCACCTAGGCCAGATGGCTATGGGAGCCATTTTTTCAAAGATTATTGGGAGATAATTAAGGAAGATCTTGAAGCAGGAGTAATGGAATTCTTTAAGTCAGGAAAGATATTGAAAGCATGGAATAGCACAGTACTGACACTAGTTCCAAAATCAGATCATGCAGACACAATTACTAATTACAGACCCATAACTTGTTGTAATACCATTTATAAGGTGGTGTCAAAGATGTTAACAAATAGGCTGAAGCAAATCCTACCAGAAATCATATCTCCAGACCAAAGTGCTTTTGTGGCAGGTAGAACAATTGTCCAAAATATCTTAATTTGCCAAGATTTGGTAAGACTTTATAACAGAAAACAGACTACTAGTAGCTACCTGATCAAAATAGACTTAAGGAAAACCTATTGCACAATAGAATGGGAGTTTGTAGTAGAGATGTTGCATGGGTTAGAATTTCCACAACAATTCATCAAATGGACTATGAAGTGCATGACTACAGTGCAATATACAATAACAATCAATGGAGGACTGTATGGGAATATAAAAGGGGAAAGAGGACTTAGGCAAGGGGACCCAATATCCCCATTGCTATTTGTCATATGCATGGAATATTTCACTATAATAATGAATGTAGTAGCACAGCATGAGGGATTTGGGTATCACACTAAGTGTAAGAGTCTGAAATTGAACCATTTATATTTTGCAGATAATGTACTGTTATTCAGTATTGGGGATTTCCAATCAGTGCTTCTTTTATTGTGGGAACTGAAAACATTCTCTGGTACCTCAGGCCTAACTACAAATGCCAGCAAGTCAAACATCTTCAGTGTTAATATGCCATCACAAAGTCAGAAGGATTTGATGGAAATGATAGGATATCAGAAAGGGAGCTTACTATTCAGGTATCTTGGAGTGCCTATATCAGCTAAGAGAATATCTAAAATGGATTGTGAGGTACTTATGGACAAGATAGCAGTTAGAATTAAAAGTTGGAGTACACAACATCTATCTTATGCAGGGAGAGTACAACTAGTCAATTCAGTACTACTACACCTACATAGCTATTGGTCAACCATTTTCTTACTACCAAAACAAGTGCTTAAGGGAATAATAGCTATGTGCAGGAATTTCATATAGGATGGGAAAGTAGTCACACACAAGCTACCAATAGTGGCATGAGACTTAGTGTGTAGGACTAAACATGAAGGAGGACTGGGGATAACTGACATAATAAAATGGAATGAAGCTGCAATTGCTAAATGTATATGGAATATTGCTCAAAAACTGACAATCTATAGGTGAAATGGATCAACAATGTCTACCTAAAGGAGAAGAACTGGTGGCAGTACAAATGCCCCAATGATGCTTGCTGGTATTGGAAGAAAATCAGCATGATCAGAGAGATGTTTGCTCCTGGATTTAATCAAAATAATTAGATAAGTGCCAATGGACAATACACAATTAAGGAAGGTTACCTATGGAGAATGGGAGAAAAGGAAGGCTGGCCATGGAGAAGATGGGTGTGGAACAGATTGAACCAACCTAAGCACAACTTTATTTGCTGACTCACTATGCACCAAAGATTGCTGACAAAGGCCAGATTATACCATATGGGCATAAGTCAAGATGATAGATGCCCAATATGTGGAACACAAGAGGAGACCATCCAACATCTTTTCTTTGAATGTGCATTCTCCAAACAATGCTTACATGGGGTGTTGAATTGGATGAGCATAGGACTACAACTGACAGATATAGCAGGGATTTGGAAGAGAATGACCAGGCTAATCAAAGGGAAGAGATGCAGGGAAGTTGTCATTGCTATACTGGCTGCCCTGGTATACTGGATATGGAAGGCTAGAAACAATGCTATATGGGACCTCAGAATATCCACCACTGCATACACGCTGAGCTAGATTAAGCAAGAGTGTAGATTGAGGAAGATTACAACTTGAGTAGCAGAACAAGTGTTAAAAAAAGAGACTGGATTGAGAAACTGCTGCAGAGCTAGAAGGCGAGATAGATAGAGTTATTAGTGTTTGACGAAATAGCAAAATGTATAGGTAAAGTATATATACAGAAAGAGATATGAGAAAATGAAAGAAGAAAGCATGTAATAGATCAGAGGTGAAGAATTAATAAAAAAAAATTGCTTCACAAAAAAATCTATTTTATAAATGACAAGGTAAGTCGTCAAGATTTTAGATGATTTCAGTGTTGGAAAATTTGAATGACTTATAAATGTCCAAGTTCTTTGAATATTAATCTTCCTCTTTTCTCACTTCTCTCCCTTTCTCTTACTCCTCGGAGCTCTCATGTGTCAGCGTTCAAATCTGAACAGTACACACACGTAGGATGGCAATGGGGCGGTTCGCGTGTGGTACGGGACGGGCGGAGCGGAATGGGCGGGGCGGGTTACACCAATTTTTTTATTAAATAAAAAATAAAAAATTAGACGGGACGGGGCGGGTTGGGAAATCCAATCTGAGACACATGTCTTAAACTAGAACCTTATTACCTTATGCGTCTCTCCGATTCTCTATCCACAAATAAAGCTAGTTGAAGAATAAGTAATATGTTTTCAAAAAGTTCTTAGACTAACTGTTATTGGATTAGTAAAAATATCAAAGTTAAATTTTGATTAGTTAACCAACGAGCCTTGTTTTAGTTAAATGAACTTCCACGTTCTAGAATTTGTGAAGATATAAAAATAAATAGTTTATTTATAAAATTTTAAAATATTTTACCACAAACCAAAATTGACGATGCGGAAAGATAAAATAGTAATTTAATTTTTTTTATTCTTGCTATGCTTTATCTATAAATATCTCATCTGGAAGTCAAACTACAAGCTAGAAAAATGGCTAATAAAAAAATTAAGTACTATTGTAAAAATAAAAAAATTATTTTAAAAATATTAAGCGGGCGGGTCGGCACGGGGTATGTCGAAAACATACAAAGTGTTGCGCGGGGCAGGGTGGGTGAAGGCTCAACCCTCCCGCACCCCCTGCCATCCCTACACACATGTTAATGGCCTATGCTTTTGCTTTTCTTTTTGATAACTTAGTGTAACAGAACTAGGTATTGGAAAATAGTTCATATGTTATTCCATGAAGCAATCTGTATGTATACATGTACAGAGAATCCTAGTTACGGAAAGAATAAAAAAAAGGAAAATCCTATAGATCTCCTATCTAATCCTTATAATCATGCTATCATGTATTACACAAGGATTATGAGTACAATCATTCTTTATCCCCCCCTCGTCCCTTCCCCTCCTAAGTTGGAGCATAGATATTGACCATGCACAACTTGTTACAAAGGTAATCCACTGTAATTCCATTCAATGTCTTGGTGAACAAATCAAGTAGTTCTCTCTTGTCTTCACGTAGCTAGTGAAAATCAAGTTTTCCTGAATCTTCTCACAAATAAAATGATAGTCAACCTCAATATTTCCATTTCTTTCATGATACACTAAATTTGAGGCAATATGAAGAGCAACTTGATTATCCCACCAGAGTTTTACTTGTGTGTGATGTTTCAACTCAATTTCAGTTATTAGATAATGTATCCATATAATCTCAGACATAGATTGTGATATAGCTTTATACTCGGATTCTACATTGGATCAAGATACAATATTTTGCGTCTTACTCCTCCATGATACCAGCTTCCCTCCAATAAAGATACAATAACATATAGTAGATCTTCTATCAATTTTACATCCAGCCCAGTCAGCATCTGCAAAACACTCAACACGAGTATGTCGGTGATTGTTATACAATATTCCAAGTCCAAGAGCTCCTTCCGAGTAACATAAAATATGTTCTAAAGCTTCCCAATGTTCGACCGTAGGTGCGACATAAATTGACTAACAATGATCACAACAAAAGAAATATATGGACGAGTCACGGTGAGATAGTTCAACTTCCCAACTAATCTCTTATATCTATTTGGATCATCGAAAGAATCGCCATAATCTTTAATAAAATGTACATTAGGAACCATTTGAGTACTTCAGGGTTTGGCAACCAACTTTCAGGTTTCTGCAAGTAGATCAATAAGATATTTTCTCTAAGATAGAAGAATTCATTTCTTGCTTATATTCACTTCTACTCCTAAAAAGTATTTCAACTGGCCAAATCATTCTTATGAGACTTAATATGCAAGAAAGACTTGAGGGAATAGATCTCCGCATTGTCACTTCTTGTAATAATAATGTCATCAACATATACAACAAGAAGAATAATGTCAGCTGTTGATTACGGATAAAAGACCGACTGATCATACTTGCTCATTTTTAGCCCAAATTCCTAAACTACCTCACTGAACTTGCCAAACCAAGCTCGAGGATTCTGTTTCAAGCCATACAAGGACTTTTTCGAATGGCAAACTTTTTCATACCCTCCCTGAGCAAAAGAATTGAGTGGTTGCTCCATATATACTTTTTCCTAATGATAACCATGAAGGAATGCATTCTTTATGTAAAGGACAATTTTCGGAAGCAACTAGAAAAATAAATAAGCGGATAGAAGTGAATTTGGCAACCGAGGAGAAGGTATCAAAATAATCCACCCCATAAGTTTTTAGCATACTCTTTAGCCACATGTCTAGCCATAAGTCTTGCCATGCAACCATCTAGATTAACTCTAATTGTGAAGACCCACAAACATCCCACTGGTTTCTTTCCTTCGGGTAAGTCCACCAAATTTCCCGTGAGATGATCCTCTAAGGCATGTATTTTCTCAAGTATTGCATCCGACTATCCAGGACGATTCAAAGCTTTATTTACTATTTTAGGTATTGAGATAAAGTGCAGAGAGGCAATCATAGATCTAGACATAGTGGATAGGCGGTCATAGGAAACAAAATTAGCAATGGAATATGTGAATTTTCAAGTACCAAGACCAATAGAAAGGTCAAGGTTTTATGAAGGATCAAACAGAGGAAGATCTTAGTAGACTTGAACAATTCTTGCTAATATAGTTGGAGCAAGTGTTGAAGGCACAATAGCAGATTGGTGCTCAATAGAAGAACTAGGAGATTGAAGAATATCATCTGATTGTTCTGTCAAAGCACGGGTAACCTGATAGACTAACCATTCATTTTCCTCCCCACCTCCCCGATTTATAAAAATGAGAGGTGCATAGAAAAATGTTGTAGTCTCTAAAAATTCCACTTCAAGTGCATCTAAACACCTTAGATTCCGCCGATAAATATGAGAATAACCTAGGAAAACACACTTCAGTGCATTGGGGATCCAACTTGGTAACAGATGGTCGAACATAGCATGTGCATCCAAACACCTTAGGTTTCACCTGAAATAATGACTTGTTTGGAAAAAGAACATTGTAAGGCACATTATTACTAAGCACTATAGATGGCACGCGACTAATTAGAAAAAAGTCATAGAGACCTCACTAGCCCAGAAATATTTAGGAACCTTCATTTGGAACAAAGGTGCTCGAGATGTCTTAAGTATATGCCTATTCTTCCTCTCAGCAACTCCATTTTTAGAGGATGTATCAATACGTGAAGATTCACATTTATCATTTTATCTCATGTACGACTTTCAGATATTTTACCACAAACCAAAATTGATGATACAGAAGGAAAAAATTGTAATTTAAACTTTTTTAATCTCTTTGAGCGTTATCTAAATATCTCATTTGGAAATCAAACAATAGGCTAGAAAACGGGCTAACAAAAATAATTAAGTACTATTGTAAAAATAGCAAAATTATTTTTTTTTAAAATTAAGAAGGGCAGGGCAGGTTGATGCGGGGCCGGGCAGGACAGGTTAAAAATATACAAAAGTGCTATGGGAGGCGGGGAAGGTGAAAGCTCAATTGGTCCCCACACCCCCTCCCCACTGCCATACCTAAGCAAATGTTAATGGCCTATGCTCTTGCTTTTCTTTTTGATAACTTAGTGTAACAGAACAAGGTATGGGAAAATAATTCATATGTTATTCCATGAAGGAATTTGTATACATACATGTACAGAGAATACAAGTTATGAAAAGAATCAAGAAAAGAAAAATACTATAGATATCCGATCAAATCCCTACAATCATGATATCATGTATATTACAAGGAATATGACTCTATTCACTCTTAGATCTTCTATCAAATCCCTATAATCATGTTATCATGTATAATAATAGGATTATGACTGCATTCATTCTTTAACAGAAATCAAGTGAGTCGAGTACGATTCAAAATTCGATGGCAGGGTTCAAGCATGTGGTGTGCGCCTAACTCTTATAGTAAATATTACGCTATTATCACAAGATCAAAGCTTGGGGCATGATCTTTACTTGTCTCACCATTCTTTGTTTATAGACTAACGATAATGCTTAAATAAAACCTATTTGGAGTCATAAAGTCATCAAAGAAATTACGCTAGCGTTTAGCCATAGATTCTCAAATTTATTTTAAAAAATCTGATTTCGGTGAAGTTTGGTTTGAAGATGAAAATATGTTTGGACATAATTTTGCAAAAGATACTTCACTTTTTTTTTTTGTTGAAAAAGCATGAAATGTGATCTATACCCTTAAATTTTAAAAACTATCAAAATACTCAATAACTCTGAAGAAAATTCATACAAATCAAGCGAAAAAAATCTAAAAATAAATTCATACAAAACAAGCGAAAAAAATCTGAAGAATATTTATACAAACATTAGCAGATTTTAATAAATTACCTTCAAATTTTGTCTTTGTGTTGGATTGCCACAGATTGGCACAACAACTTTGGCGAAGGTTTTCTTCTATTTATAGAGAATGGCAAAGTCGCGTGAGTTTAATGAGGAAAAAGTAGGTAGATATGGATTAGTTGGGTCATAATAATAAAAAATAGATTTTTTATAAAATTAAAAAGTTTGGGGTAATTTTTGAACTTTTTTAAAAAACGAAACGGTATTATTTTGGGCCAAAAACATCTCTTGATATGGTTTTGGGATTTGAAAATTTGCCAAAATATGAATAAAATCTATTATCAAAATAGGTATTTGTCAAAAAAAATTTAGAAAATATTTGGCAAATCTATGGCCAAACGGGGGGCTAAGTGTATGATTATGATTTTATGTAGAATCACCAAAGATATTCTTTTCTTTAACTTCTACTTTCTCATATTCTAATATTTCGTTTCAAGAATATGAGGATCACTTGAGCGACATTATTTTATTTGCACTTAGACTTTTGTCACCTTTTAATTAATAACTGTATTATGGCAAGAAAATATGAGTAGATATGTGGGCTCAGTAGCATCACACCTGAACATGGTTTCTAAGTTTTAACACCACACCACTTAGTGTTGCTCCTTTTTATCGATAGAGTATACTATTTGATGGATGAAACCGGAAAAAGGAAAAAAAATCGTCAAGGCCGATTAGCGGTTACTATATACTATGTGACTTGGTTCTCTTAAAGGTGGATTTTCGTGCTCATTCCATACCCAAAACCCAGAAACCTCTCGAACTCTATATGAGAAAAGGATAGCAGATGAAAATTAAAACCAAACCACAATCAACAGCAGAATGAGAATCAAAATTGGCAAAACCAAAATCCTCTTTACCATTACCTTCACTGTCAGAAAAAGAATTTCCTCTTTTGTCGGGAATCCACACGCACAACAAGCAACGATACTGCTACAATCGCTATACATGTGTTTTCGTTTTATTTTTTGCGACTTTGTATTGCGATGCAGATCGAGAATTTAGTATGCATTCTGTTTTCTCTCTTCTTTTTTCTCAGGTTAGTTTCTAAATTTGCGATTGTTATTCTGTGTTACAATTTAGGTTATTTAATGTTTCTCTAGTTAGGCTTTTTTTTTTTTGGAAAAGTAAAAAATTCTCTCTCTTTGAAAAAGCTTGTTGTCCTAGACCCCCAAATATCTGAATACATTTAGGTGATATTGCGTCCAAATCTAAAAAGGCTTGTTTTCATTTCTTTTCCCTTCAATTTTTGTAAAAACTATTTCTCAACCAAACATCGAGAAAGGAAAAAAAATTCAATCTATGCAAAAACTTAAAATTTTTTGTTTTGGTTATTTGGTTGACATACACCTTTTTGGAGGAAAAAAAAGAAATTGGTTCAAACTCTTCTTTATTTTTGAAGATTGTTTGTTGAAGAGACCTAAAGAAATTCTATCGAAAAGTCTTGTACTTGAATAAGAGTTTGCTTGATGGGTCTACAAGCTTATGCAATACAATAAGCTCACGGGCTGGACCAACCCAGCCTCCGTCAAATCTCATGAGCCACATGCTTAGTTGGGTTGGGTTTAAAAGCATCATTTTTAAATGGTCTCCAAAAATCTTCCCCCAACCCTATTAAACCAAGGGCTGATCTAGGCTAGATTGGGTCGGCCCAACGGGCCAAGCCCATATTGATGACTCGATACCTACCCCCACTCACCATTCACATGTAGTCTCCTTCACCAGCGACGGTATTATAACATCTTTTTCATTTTAGGTTTTACCTTGTTCTCTCCAGTTTTTAGCCATCAAATATTCGAGACGAAACCAGTAATTACCTCACTTGTGAGAACCATGTGGACTTCCGAATTGTCATGCAAATCAGAACTAGTGGTATTTCACTGTTTTTAACTCTGCCAAAATTGATTTCTCATCTAAAATTTGAAGAACTGAAGCGAAGTTTGAACCATACCTAAAATTTTGAGTTTGAAAGCCAGACTCCAATTTGAGATTTGAGATTAATCCGAAATGGGTATTGTTGGTTTTCTTGAAAACATCATTGAATGTTGGTTTGTCGAACTAATGAGTCACATTCGGAGACTTGTTAGAAGCTTGAGTTTTTAAATAAAAAATAAATATCGATTTCAAGAACATAGTTCGAGTTGGATATTGAATTTTGGGCTATTATTTTTGCTTAACACTTATATGCCACCTAATTGCAATGTATATGTGTGAACTATGCTTATGTGTAATTTTTTTTCCTTTTTAATGGGTTCATAATTTTGCCTATCCTAAATATATCCGGATTATTACAAAGATTGATATGAAGTAGAACTCGTAAAAAGAAGTTCGTGTATGGACATTGTTTGCAATAAATTTGTACAAAAAAATAAAACAGCAATCACAAATAATAGTAAAGAAAAAATAATTTTATTGATAAACATTGTGTGGTACAACTCTATTTTTTCCTTGATTCTTCCCTCTAATTTGTTATCCGTAATTTGAAGGCCTTAGCGATTTTTTTCTCGAACGTAGGATGATCTGCATCTCCTTGATGTATTTGATGATCAAGAAGCATGTAACATCATTCCATTTAGATATTGAATGTTACTAGAACTTTGAGCAATATATATTTGACATGACTTTCATTTCTTAATGAATATTCCAAAAATTTTATGGAATTATGGAGATCGTATATTTGATCTTGTGCATATTTCGAGAGTTTTTGAAGGACAAACGCAATCTTATTTTTAGGCATAAATTAGGATTATAGCGGAGTAGCCCCCAATTTATCCTAATGGGCTCAGGACCAAATAAGTATTGTCTAATTTTTAAATAGTATACTTGAGAATGACTATTTATGCACTTATCCCGATAGTATTGGGTTCAAGCCCATGAAGAGAAAGCAAGACAAAACAAATGTGTTGCATGGTCACTTTGACCTATCCAACATTAATTAACATTAGAATATGAATCTGGATTAATGTACTGGGGAAATTATATACTATAGCCGCTCTAAAAAATAACAAGAAGCACATAATATATAGCATATTTAAGAATGACTATTTGTGCACTTACTCCGATATTATTGAGTTCAAACCCATGTAAAGCAAGTGTAACGATCCGACTGATCGTTTTGCCTTTTCGGACCCTGTTTCCCTAAATAAAACTTCTCACACTTGCTTCAGCTAATTTACGACTTGCGGGGGCGGTTTGTTCGGGAATTGGAAGAGTTTTGAGTGAAATATGTCCATTTGATTCTTTAGGATTCCCTTAAAAGACTAAGTTTGACTTTGGTCAATATTTTGAGAAAACGGACCCGGATTCGTGATTTGACGATCTCGAAGAGTCCGTGGGAAAATATGGGACCTGGACGTATGCCCGGAATCGAATTCCGAGGTCCTTAGCTCGAGTAATGAATTTTTATTAAAAATTGTTAATATAAAGTTTTAAGGATTTAAAGAAACTAAGTAATGATTGATTTCATGGGTATCGGGCTCGTATATTGGTTCCGAAGCCTGGTAAAGTTCCGAAATATCATTTAAGGCTTGTCCGTAAAATTTGGTGTCAATCCGAGTAATTTAAGGGCGTTTTGGCCCATTAGAGGAAAATTAAGAACTTGAAGTTCACAAGTTTGATTCATTTGGTTTTAGGGGGGATGATTCCAAGATTTAGCATTATTTCGGGTGTTCCAAAGGTTTGAGTAGGCCCGCCTCGTGATTTCATACTTGTCGGTATATTTGGGTGGGCCCGGAAGCCCCGAGCGTCAATCGGACGAGGCTCTAGTGAAGTGGAAAATTTGAGAAAAGGGCTAAAGGTTGTTGCTTCTGCCATAACCGCAATTGTAGTTGGTGGACCGCAGGTATGAGACTGGAGAAGCGGTCCAAGCATCGCAGAAGCGGCCCAGGGCAGGCCAGGCCAGGAACCGCAGTTGCGGCTCCCTAGCCACAGATGCGGGCTTCAGACCGCAGAAGCGGTCCCAGCATTCCCTTCCCCTTTTCGTAAATGCAGCCTCATTCTCGCAGATGTGGGATCGAAGATACGGTCCCTTGACCGCAGATGCGGATATCGCTGGGCAGTGAGGTTCATTTAATACGAGTTCAAGACCATTTTTATCACTTATACCCTTTTTCATTGGAGATTTTGGGAGCTTTGGGGGGAAGACTTCCACTTAGCATTGTGAGGTAAGTTTATTCCTCCTATCATTAGTTTAATACTTGTATATTAGGTAGATTACACACTAGAAATTAGGTAAAATCATATATTATTGATCCTTAGGTTGTAGAGAACAACCTCCTTTGAAAAATCTCGGAATTCAGGCACGTGGGCCCGGGGTCGGAATTTAGGAAACTTGTGTTAATGGTTGAGAAATTGCTTAAATAGCTTGAATTCGATTTTGTGAGCCTATACTAGCTAGTTCTTACTTTGTTTAACTAGTTTGGGATTGTTCGGCTCTGAATTGAGGGCTTGGACTTGTTCTTGGTATTTGGAAGTGCACTTTGGAGCGAGGTGAGTCTCCTTTCTAACCTTGTAAAAGGGAATTGTCCCCATAGGTATAATAATTGGGTAATTGCTACTAAATGCGGGGGCTACGTACACACTAGGTGATGAGAGTCCATGCGTAGCTACTATATGTTAACTGTCCGGGTAGTCTAGGACCCACATCATACCTTATTTGTGAATATCTCTATATTTCCTTGTTAATGTGATCACGTAGGATATGCTAGAGACTTGGAAAGGAATAAAGGTGAATATGTATACTTGTTGAACCCTTGTAAGAATTTATTGAATGTAAATGCGCCTTTGTGTGTATTCTTGATGTTTCACGATATTTATGGAGCGGGCCGATCGCCTCGGTATAAATAGATGCATTTATGGTTCGCGTCATTCGACCCTCAACAATGCACAATTTATTTTCTGTTGGAGCGGGTCGTCGACCTCGGCATAATGAGCACATGATATCTATATGAAAAGCTTATACCCGATTTGTTATGCGAATACCTCGAAATGTAAATAGCTAACTGGAATATTGTTAAGAACATGATTTTACCTCTTGCTATAAACTGTTGATTAATGGTGACCCACATGCTAAGCATAATACTTTATTACATTATTTGACCCTAGTAAGTATCAAGTCGATCTCTCGTCTATACTTCTTCGAGATTAGACGAGATACTTACTGGGTACATATTGTTTATGTACTCATACTACACTTTTGTACTTAATTGTACAGGATCTGAGACAGGCACATCTGGCTATCAGTCTGGTGCGTACCCCTGATTCATAGACCGAGACTTCCACGATGAGCTGCTCTCTCCCTATGTCGTTCAGCATCCAGATGGAGTCTTTTCTTACTTTTGCTGTCTTTTCTATCTCAGACAGTAGGATAGAGATATTCTTTTGTATATTCTACTAGATGCCTATTACTTGTGACACCAGGTGTTGGCACACACTCGAGTAGACACTTATTTTTGGATTGTATTATCACTTTGATACATTATTGATCATTTTCCTATCTCAACTTTAAATCGGAGGATATGTTGCGCCTAAATTTTGGTAAAAGTAAAATGAGAAATAATTATACTTCTGCGTCGGCTTGCCTAACAGTGGTGTCAGGCGCCATCATGACCTATCCTGGAAATGGGTCGTGACAACATGGTATCATAGCACTAGGTTCACGTATGTCTCACAAGTCATGGGCAAACCTAATAGAGTCTTGTAGATCGGTACAGAGACGTCTGTATTTATCTTCTAGAGACTATAGGGTATTAGGAAAAGCTACTCGTTATTCACTTCCTATCGTGTAGTAGTTGTTGTACTAAAATTCTCCCTTCTATTGTCTCCCAGATGGTGAGGACACACACGGCTGATGTTCCAGACCTGGTCGAGCTGTTCCCCTCGTTGCTAGAGGATGAGGCAGAGGCCGATGGAGGGCACCGACTCGTGGTAGGGGATGAGGGCGTCCCAGGGCTATTCTAGTAGCACCACCAGCAGATCCCGTGGGAGATCCTATCATTGAGGAGCAGGGTGAGGTGCCAGCGGCTGAGCCTACCCCGACAGACTTTATGATAACACCGGGATTTCAAGAGGTCATGGGTCGTACGTTGCGGTTCATGGATACTATGACTCATGCTAGTTTATTTCCAGCAGATCCAGTTACCTCACAGGCGGGAGGGGGAGAACAGACCCCTACTGCCTAGGCTACTGGTCATGCAGCTGTAGTGTATTAGACTCCGGGTGCACTACCCGCGGGTGGGGCTCAGCCAGTTGCTGCAGTGGCACCCCATCCCAGGCCAGTTGCGGATGGCGATTCGCAGAAGTTATTGGATAAATGGACTAGGCTTCACCCTCCCATATTCGGGGGTGAGCGTCATTAGGATGCTCAGGACTTCATAGACAGATGCATGGACAGACTTCACAATATAGGGATATTGGAGTCGCATGGAGTTGACTTGACTACTTTTCAGCTTGAAGGCAGGGCCCGTAGATGGTGGCAGTCCTACGTTTTTAGCAGGCCAGAAGGTTCTCCTCCCATTACTTGGGGTCAGTTCACATAGTTATTCTTGGATCGGTACATTCCACCCTCTAAGAGGGAAGAGTTGCGGTATCAGTTTGAGCATCATGAGTATGGTCAGATGTTGGTGACCGATTATGAGGCGAGGTTCTTTGAGTTATCTCGCCATGCACTCATGATACTTCCCACAGATGCAGAGAGAGTGCGGAGATTCGTTGTAGGGTTGCACCCTACTATTCGAGCAAGCATGGCCCGAGAGGTAGAGATGGGTACAGGGTATCAGCTAGTGTCGATATTGCTCGCAGGATCGAGGGATATCATCAGAAGGGTAGAGAGCAGATGCAGCAGGATAAGAGGGCTAGATTCTCTGGAGAGTTCAGAGGTGCCCCGGCTAGGGGTAGAGGCCAGTTTGGGAGGGGTCAGCCCAGCAGGCCCCCGTATTCAGCATCAGCACCTGCTCGGGGTGCTCCAGCGCGCCCCTATTTTAGCGCTATGCCAGAGAGTTCTTATCGCCCGCCAGCTATTCAGGGTTCCTCCAGTGGGTATTCAGGTCCCATAGATTCTTCTGGTTCCTATTTCAGTGCTATGCCGGAGAGTTCATACCGCCCACCGACTATCCAGGCTTTCTCCAATGGATCTACGGGTTTTCAGAGTCAGCTATCAAGGCAGCAGGTCACCGCAGCACGTGGTTGTTTTGAGTGTAGAGACCCTGGCCTCATGAGGAGATACTGCCCCAGACTTTGGGGCAAGGCAGTGCAGCAGGGCCAGCAACCTATGATTTTAGCACCAGCTGCTCAGCCACCTAGAGGTGGAGGGCAGACTGGTAGGGGTTGTCCTAGAGGTGGAGGTCAGGCAGGGAGAGGTCAGCCGGCTACTGCACAGTCAGGTAGAGGCCAGCCAGTCGGCACTCATGCCAGATTCTATGCCCTTCCAGCCAGACCAGATGCATTGGCCTCAGATATCGTCATCATAGATATTATTTTCGTTGGTGGTAGGGATGCTTTGGAATTATTTGATCCAAGGTCTACTTATTCATATGTATCATCTCTGTTTGCTCGTTTCCTAGTTATTTCTCCTGAGCCTTTGGCACTCCTGTTCATGTGTCCACCCTTTTGGGCAATTCTGTGGTTGTGGATCAAATATACCGGCCCTATGTGGTCACATTATGTGGTTTCAAGACTAGAGAAGATCTTTTGTTGCTTGATATGATCGATTTTGAGGTCATCTTGGGCATGGATTAGTTATCTCCATATCACGTCGTCCTCGATTGTCATGCCAAGACTGTTTCACTAGTGATGCCAGGGTTGCCAAAGTTAGAGTGGAAGGGTTCCATAGTCGATAAACCTAGTCGGATTATTTATTTCCTGAAGGCTCGACTATGGTCGAGAAGGGGTGTCTGGCTTATTTAGCTTACGTTCGGGACACCACCGCAGAGTCTCCGACGATTGATTCAGTTCCAGTGGTTCGAGAGTTCGCCAATGTTTTTCCTTCTGACCTTTCTGGCATGCCTCCGGATCGTGATATTGATTTCTGTATTGATTTGGCTCCAGGCACCCAGCCTAAATCTATTCCACCGTACCGTATGGCTCCTAAGGAGTTGAAAGAGTTGAAAGAGCAGCTTGAGGAGTTGTTGGCGAAGGGGTTTGTTAGGCCCAATGTATCGCCATAGGGTACACAGGTGTTATTTGTAAAAAAGAAGGATGGGAATATGCGGATGTGCATTGATTACCGCTGATTGAACAAAGTCACCATAAAAAACAAGTATCCGCTACCTCTTATCGATGATTTGTTCGACCAATTGCAGGGTGCTAGGGTGTTCTCAAAAATCGACTTGAGGTCAGGGTATTATCAGCTGAAGATTCGGGACTCGGATGTTCCAAAGACTGCATTCCGGACTAGATATTGCCATTATGAGTTTTTGGTGATGTCCTTTGGTTTGACTAATGCCCCAGCAGCATTTATGGATTTGATGAACAGGGTAGTCAGGCCTTATATTGATTCATTTGTCATCGTCTTCATTGACGACATCTTGATATACTCAAGTAACCTGGGGGAGCATGAGCAGCATTTGAGAGTAGTGCTTCAGACCTTGCGAGAGTAGAAGCTATATGCTAAGTTCTCCAAGTGTGAGTTTTGGCTAAAGTCAGTGGCATTCTTGGGGCATGTTGTGTCAAGAGAGGGTATTAAGGTGGATCCTAAGAAGATTGAGGTGGTTCAGAGTTGGCCACGCCCTACTTCAGTGAACGAGATCAGGAGTTTCCTGGGGTTAGCAAGTTATTACAGATGATTCGTGCAGGGGTTTTCATCTATAGCATCACCTCTGACTAGATTGACCTAGAAGGGTGCTCCATTCCGTTGGTCTGATGATTGCGAGGAGAGCTTCTAGAAGCTCAAGATAGCTTTGACTACAACACCAGTCCTTGTATTGCCTTCAGGCTCGGGGATGTATACGGTATATTGCGATGTTTCATGCGTTGGCTTGGGATATGCATTGCTGCAGGAGGGGTGAGTTATTGCATATGCGTCGCATCAGCTGAAGGTTCATAAGAAGAATTATCCTGTGCACGATCTAGAGTTGGCCGCCGATTATTCATGCTCTTAAGATATGGAGGCATTATCTGTATGGGGCGTCATATGAGGTTTATACTGATCATCGCAGCTTACAACACTTATTCAGGCAGAGGGATCTTAATTTGAGACAGTGTAGGTGGCTTGAGTTACTGAAGGATTATGACATCACCATTCTTTATCATCCGGTCAAGGCGAATGTGGTCGCGAATGCCTTGAGCAGAAAGGCGGAGAGTATGGATAGCTTGGCATTCATTCTAGCAGCGGAGAGGCCACTAGCTTTGGACATTCAGTACTTGGCTAACAGACTTGTGAGGTTGGAAATTTCAGAGCCCAGCCGAGTTCTGGCATGCATGGTTGCCCAGTCTTCACTATTGGGGCAGATCAAGGCCCGACAGTTCGATGATCCACATTTGGCAGTTCTTAGAGAGACGGTACTTCAGGAAGGTTCCAAGGAGGTTTCTATTGGCGAGGATGGTGTTTTGCGATTCCAGGTTCGTCTATATGTTCCTAATGTTGATGGTATGAGGGAGAGGATTCTAGAGGAGGCCCATAGTTCGTGGTATTCCATTGATCCGATGCCACGAAGATGTATCGTGACTTGAGGCAGCATTATTGGTGGCGGAGAATGAAGAAGGACATAGTGGAGTATGTAGCTAGATGTTTGAATTGCCAGCAGGTCAAGTATGAGCACCAGAGGTCCGGTGGCCTACTTTAGTAGATGCCTATTCCGGAGTGGAAGTGGGAGCGCATTACCATGGATTTCGTAGTTGGATTGCTGCGGACTTTGCGGAAGTTTGATTCAGTATGGGTCATTGTGGATATGTTGACCAAGTCGGCTTACTTCATTCCAATAGCAACTACTTATACAACGGAAATGTATGCTCAGATTTACATTTGGGAGATAGTCAGGTTGCACGGTGTGCCTGTTTCCATCATATCAGACGGAGGCCCTCAGTTCACTTCCCATTTCTGGAGAGCCGTTCAGAGTGAATTGGGGACCCGTGTATAGCTTAGCACAACATTCCATCCTCAGAC
Source organism: Nicotiana sylvestris (assembly GCF_000393655.2). Lineage (NCBI taxonomy): Eukaryota > Viridiplantae > Streptophyta > Magnoliopsida > Solanales > Solanaceae > Nicotiana > Nicotiana sylvestris. The sequence continues at coordinate 216,212,826 of NC_091059.1, read as the reverse complement.
CGACGGGCAGTCGGAGCGGACAGTTCAGATTTTAGAGGATATGCTTAAAGTATGTATGATTGCCTTTGGAGGGCAGTGGGATCAATTCTTGCCCTTGGCGGAGTTTGCATATAACAACAGCTATCAGTCCAGCATTGAGATGGCTCCATACGAGGCTTTATATGGTCGCCATTGTTATTTTCCTATCGGGTGGTTCGAGCCTGGTGAGGCCAAGTTGTATGGTACAGACTTGGTATAGGATGCCTTGGATAAGGTGAAGTTGATTCAGGAGAGGCTTCGCTTAGCTCAGTCCAGACCGAAGAGTTACGCGGAACAGAAAGCGCGTGATGTATCATTTATGGTTGGCGAGAAGGTTCTCTTGAAAGTCTCGCCAATAAAAGGTATTATGAGGTTCAGGAAGAAGGGCAAGTTGAGCCCAAGGTTTATTGGTCCCTTTGAGGTGTTGAAGAGAGTTGGGGAGGTTGCTTATGAGCTTGCCTTATCCCCAAGCTTATCAGGAGTTCATCTAGTTTTTCATGTATCGATGCTTCAGAAGTATCATGCCGACTTCTCCCATGTGTTGGACTTTAGTAGTATTCATCTGGACGAGAGTCTGGGTTATGAGGAGGAGCCGGTTTCCATCATTGATAGACATGATCGCTAGTTGAGGTCCAAGAGGATTTCCATGGTAAAGGTCCAGTGGGGGGGCCAATCAGTCGAGAAGGCGACTTGGGAGTCCGAGGAGGACATGCGGAGCGGATATCCACATTTATTCAGCAGCTCAGATACTTTTCAATGTCCATTCGAGGACGAACGTTTGTTTAAAAGGTGGAGAATGTAAAGATTCAACTGATCGTTTTGCCTTTTCGGACCCCGTTCCCCTAAATAAAACTTCTTACACTTGCTTTAGCTAATTTACGACTTGCGGGGGTGGTTGGTTCGGGAATTAGAAGAGTTTTGAGTGAAATATGTCCATTTGATTCTTTAGGATTCTCTTAAAAGACTAATTTTGACTTTGGTCAACATTTTGAGAAAACAGACCCAAATTCGTGATTTAACGATCCAGGATGGTCAGTGGGAAAATATGGGACCTGGGCGTATGCCCGGAATTGAATTCCGAGGTCCCTAGCCCGAGTAATGAATTTTTATTAGAAATTGTTAATCTGAAGTTTTAAGGATTTAAAGAAACTAAGTAATGATTGATTTTATGGGTATCGGGCTCGTATATTCGTTCTAAATCCTGGTACAGGTCTGAAATATCATTTAAGACTTGTCCGTAAAATTTGGTGTCAATCCAAGTAGTTTAAGGGCGTTTTGGCCCGTTAGAGGAAAATTAAGAACTTGAAGTTCACAAGTTTGATTCATTTGGTTTTAGGGGGTGATTCCTAGATTTAGCGTTGTTTCGGGTGTTCCAAAGGTTCGAGTAGGCCTGTCTCGTGATTTCAGACCTGTCAGTATGTTCGGGTGGGGCCCCGGAAGCCCCGAGCGTCAATCGAACGAGGCTCGAGTGAAGTGGAAAATTTGAGAAAAGGGCTGGAGGTTGCTGCTTCTGTCATAACCACACATGTGGTTGGTGGACCGCAGGTGCGAGACCGCAGAAGCGGTCCAAGCATCGCAGAAGCGGCCTAGGGCAGGTCAGGCCAGGAACCGCAGATGCGGCTCCGCAGATGCGGACTTCAGACCGTAAAAGCGGTCCCAGCCTTCCTTTCCCCTTTTCGCAGATGCGACCTCATTCTCGTAGATTGGGGACCGTAGATGCGGTCCCCTGACCGCAGATGCGAAAATCGCTGGGCAGTGAGGTTCATTTAATACGAGTTCAAGACCATTTTTATCACTTATACCCTTTTCCATTGGCGATTTTGGGAGCTTTGGGGAGAAGACTTCCACTTAGCATTGTGAGGTAAGTTTATTCCTCATATCCTTAGTTTAATACTTGTATATTAGGTAGATTAAACACTAAGAATTAGGTAAAAGCAAGGGGCTAAAGCAAGACCTAGGATTTTACTAAAAGTTAGATTTAACTACGAAAATGGTTATGGAATTAATTAGAAATCATATATTATTGATCCTTAGGTTGTAGAGAACAACCTCCTTCATAAAATCTCGGAATCCGGGCACGTGGGCCCGGGGTCAGAATTTAGGAAACTTGTGTTAATGGTTGGAAAATTGCTTAAATAGTTAGAATTCGATCTTGTGGGCCTATATTAACTAGTTCTTACTTCGTTTAACAAGTTTGGGATAGTTCGGCTCCGAATTGAGGGCTTGGACTTGTTCTTGGTATTTGGAAGTGCATTTTGGAGAGAGGTGAGTCTCCTTTCTAACCTTGTAAGAGGGAATTATCCCCATAGGTATAATAATTGGGTAATTGCTACTAAATGCGGGGACTACGTGCGCACTAGGTGATGAGAGTCCGTGCGTAGCTACTATGATGTTAACTGTCCGGATAGTCTAGGACCCACATCATGCCTTATTTGTGAATATCTCTATATTTCCTTGCTAATGTGATCACGTAGGATATGCTAGAGACTTGGAAAGGAATAAAGGTGAACATGTATACTTGTTGAACCCTTGGAAGAATTTATTGAATGTAAATGCGCCTTCATGTGTATTCTTGATGTTTCACGATATTTATGAAGCGGGTTGATCGCCTTGGTATAAATAGATGCATCTATGGTTCACGCCGTTTGACCCTCGGCAGTGCACAGTTTACTTTCTGTTGGAGCGGCCCGTCGACCTCGGCATAATGTGCGCATGATATCTATATGAAAAGCTTATACCCAATTTGTTATGCTAACACCTCGAAATGTTAATAGCTAACTGGAATATTGTTAAGAACATAATTTTACCTCTTCCTATAAACTGTTGATTAATGGTGACCCACATGCTTAGCATAACACTTTATAATATTATTTGACCCTAGTAAGTATCAAGTCGACCTCTCGTCTCTACTTCTTCGAGATTAGACGGATACTTATTGGGTACATATTGTTTATGTACTCATACTACTCTTCTATACTTAATTGTACAGGATTTGAGGCAGGTACATCTGGCTATCAGTCTGGTGCGCTCCCCTAATTCATAGACCGAGACTTCTACGGTGAGATGCTCCCTTCCTATGCCTTTCAGCAGCCGGATGGAGTCTTTTCTTACTTTTGCTGTCTTTTCTATCTCAGACAGTAGGATAGAGATATTCTTTTGTATATTCTACTAGATGCCTATTACTTGTGACACCAGGTCTTGGCACACACTCGAGTAGACACTTATTTTTGGATTTTATTATCACTTTGGTACAGTATTGATCATTTCCTATCTCAACTTTAAATCAGAGGATATGTTGCACTTAAATTTTGGTAAAAGTGAGAATTTAATTATACTTCCGCGTCGGCTTGCCTGACAGTGGTGCCGGGCGCCATCATGACCTATCCTGGAAATGGGCCGTGACAACAAGCAAGACAAAACAAATATGCCGCATGGTCACTTTGACATGTCCATCATAAATGAACATTAGAATATAAATCTGGATTAATGTATTGGGAAAATTATACAGTATAGCCGCTCGAAAAAATAATAATATGCACAATTTATACATACATACATACATACATACATACATACATACATACATACATACATACATACATACATACATACATACATACATATATATATATATATATATATATATATATATATATATATGTGTGTGTGTGTGTGTGTGTGTGTGTGTGTGTGTGTGTGTGTGTGTGTTACATATTTAGCGAGCGGGTATAATATTTTTGATCGACTGGCCAAATGTATCACTTGCTAGATACTACTAGTCGATTACCAATAAAAGAGCCTGTTTGGATGGGCTTGTTTTAAATGACTTTTATGACAAAAGCCATAAGTTAGGAATGAATTTTTACCTAGCTATACTATAATAGAAATGTATTTACTACCTTTATTTAGGCTCCTTATTAATTACTTTATATACCTATATTTACTAGTTTTATTCAAAACCATAAAAAAGAGGAAATGCAATATACCTTAAATATAGCATATCAGTTACACATAATCCCCCTACATTTAAGATTCTCCTCCTTTTCCAAAGGATTACAAAAACACATCTTCTCTCTTTCTTTAACAATTATCCAAATTTGTACTTACCCACCGTACGAATTCTCCCTTACCCACTGATACCCAAAATCTTTCTAACCCAAAAATCTCGCTTACTCGCTCCTCTTCCAAAGTTATTCTTTCTTCTTCCAAAGCTTTTGATATTCAATTTCTCTCTTTCAATCATCCAAAATCTCTTTTTTATTTATACAATATAGAAGAAATTCGAAATTTTTCTCTACAATCAAGTTGTGGGTAAGTTGTGGATACAATAATAATACAATTATAATATTATTATAATAAATTTTTAGTGTAGAGTTGTGATTGAAACTTGAGGAAGATGAAAATAATAATTGTATCACAATTTTTCAGAAATGTCGATGTATTATAATTGTATATGTATCATAATTGTTGCAGGAATTGTATTACAAATGTGTGATAATTGTATATTCGTTGTATGTTGTTACGAGCAGTTGTGAATCCGTGACGAATTTCATAATTTGTATCACAAATATGATAATTGTATATTAATTTATTAGTATCGTATCAGGTATTGTTTTGGGTATTAATGTACCAGATATAAGTTAGATACAATTGCGATACAAGTATGATACATTTATGTTTTAGGCATTGATGTATCTGATACAATTCAACTACAATTATGATATAGCTATCATACAATTTCTGAATATTTTTTAATAATATAAAGTTGTAGGCAATGGTGAAGAGAGAAGATGGAGATTCTGGACGCGGATTAAGGAATTTTGATTTTTTTTAAAAAAAGAGAGAAGAGGAGAAGGGGAAAAAAGGAAAGGATGTAATTGAAGGCACTAATAATGGGTGGGAGCAGCAATGTATACAAGTTGTAAGAAAACCCTAGATACTTATTAAAAATTGTAAAACATAGAGAATATAGGTAAATAAATTTTTAATATAGTATAGCTAGGTAAAAATTCCGTTAGGAATTCTAGTTTTTGGCCGTCCACATGAATAAGTATTTTGACCAAGTGAAAATTATGCAACAGATTGTGGTTCTTTCTTTCTCCTCATCTTTTTTTGTGGCCCAAGGTGGAGAAATTAAAGAGAGAAAAAGGGCTTTTATTTTTATTTTTAACACGCGATATAAATTATTTATATAAGATATTCGGAAAATGTGTATAAAATTTATATAATTTTTGTATATAACATACATAATATATACATATACAAAATAAAAGTTTGGCTATTATTTTGAGAACGACTATATAATGTCATTTTCCCAGAGAAAAACGCATAGCAAGAACCGAACAACGTACGTTTGGAAAAGCTCTACCTGATTTCTTTCCTTTGCTATTATCTTCCCAGCTAAATAGTTAATTAGTCAATTAATAGAAGACTTCAATTAAATGTAAAAAAGATATGTAATGACGCCCAAACAAATACGTTCTATGGAAACACGTCGGTGTTTATCGAGTGTTGAGTCTCAGGTTAAGAGATAGAAGGCTTGCACGAGAGCTGTTTGCTTGATAACAATTCCATTGGTAACACTCAAGTGCTCAACTATTCAATACTCCGACGTGGAATCGTTCTTTAACATTGCACTTAGGGTGTGTTTGGTAAGAAGGAAAATATTTTTCGAAAAATATTTTTTAATTTTTCCATATTTGGTTGGCTTAAACTTTTTGGAAATAATTTTCTTTATCAATTGGAGGAAAATGTTTTCCCTATCAAGAGAAGCGAAAACATTTTCCAAAACTCTTTTCCAATCTTCCCCCATTCTCCATCCCCACCAAACCCTACCAACCCACCCCAACTCTGCTCATCCCGACCTCAACCCACCCTCGCACTCACCTGCATCCCCATCCTAAACAAAAATATTATTAATAGTACTTTATTTTCATGTTATAGATAAATATTTTTTTTTTCATTTCAATAAATGAGTATTTTCTTGAGAAATTCTCACTTTATACCCATTAATCCTAAACTATTACCCTTTAATGCAGGCCCAAACTATATACTACTCCTACCCATGGATATAAAACTAGGGAATTTTTCATAAAGCACCATCTTTTTGGTCTAATGAGTCATTTATAGATACCTTTTGCTAATTACGTGTTATAGATACCTTTTATGTTTTTATACAATGTATTTCATGTATTTAAGCTGTTGTATTCATTAATACAACCAAAAAGATAGGCGTAAAATCTGGAATTCCAGCTAAGTTTGACATGTATTTAGCTGTATTCAAGCGACATTAACATTAAATACAGTAACGTATCTGCGCTAAAAACGGAAGGAAATAAAATCACATGATATTCTCCTAATTTAACTCAACGAACTAAAACGATCCCTCATTAATCTGTATTTGAAAGATACATAATAAAGATTATAGCTGAATAAAGAGAAATACATATGAATAATACAGTTGAATACAACAAAATACACCTTAATTCATCTGAATAAAACACTTGAATACAACAAAAATACAACTGAATACAACTAAATAAACTCTTGAATGCAACAAAATACAACTAACTTCTGCTGAATAAAATAGTTGAATATAACTAACTACAACTGAATACAGTTGTATAAAATACTTGAATACAACTAACTACTACTGAATAAAATAGTTAAATACAGCTTATTAAACCTGAATACAAGTGAATACAGCTGAAGAATACATTCGAATACAACTGAATATAAATAGGCGATTTGGGCGATCTAGAGAGAGAAACAACCCTATGGCTTCGCCGGCCGGCGGCCAGCCATTAATTCGGGCTCGTCAGCCCCCTAACACATCTACAAAAACTCCAGCCTTGGAAGTTCTGGTGCAAGAAATCGCAGCCGCTGCTACTCGGCTTCGTATCCTCATTCCTATTTGTCGCTCAGGCTCTCAGAGGTGGTTCAAAATGCTTACTAGCCACATCAGGCGGTAATGCATCATCCTCTCCGGGGAGAACAACTAGGCCTTGTTCTCTAAGAGAAGAAGACTCATTGTAGCCGGTATTCCAGAGGGAATCCACAAGCTGCCGCTCTTCTTTGGCAGCACCAAAATCTTCAGGTGACATAGCGGAAATCCCCTTAATTCGCTCCAGGAGTATTTGCTTGAGTTTTTCATCATCTTCACTTGACAAGCCATCTGCACGTTCGTGACGCAGAGCAGAAAATTGAGAATTTGGGTGGAAGAAGAGTTAAGAAACTAGGGTTTGTGGGAGAAGAGAGTCTGGTTATATGCAAACAGAGAGAGATTGTATTGGGGTTTACAGATACGCGGTAATTATGTGAGAGAAAATACAAAAAAGGAGAGAGAAAAATAATATTTAGCATATATGGTGCCTTAATTGTAGGATGTAACTATATTTAGATTTTTTGCTATAAAGGATAAAGGTATTTATAGGATGTAATATTTTAAAATGGTATTTATTTAAAATAAATAGGGTATTAAGATTTTCTATAGGGTGTAAAAATTCCATAAAACTATTTACCCGGTTTTTTCTTGTCAACCATCTTTCTTTCTTTTATTGTCCAGTTCTGGGTCAGTCCCATCTACCACATTTTAATGCGGAATGCATCTCTCCTGTATTTCATCTTTAATTTTCCACGATTTGATTGCCTTCCCCCCCTCCCTCCCCCCCCCCCTGACTATTCTACAATTTACACCCCATATTTTTCTTCTTCTTCTTCTTCTTCTAATTTTGTTCACTTTTGACAAATCGCGGAATGAAAGTTAAGAGTCCGTTTGGCCATGAATTTTTTTTAATTTTTCTCAATTTTTTTTTTGCTTTTTTTCAAAATTAATGTTTGGCTATAAAATTTTTAATTTTCACTTGAATATAAATTTTAGAATTTTCTAAAATTTGAAAAATTCCAAAAAACTATTTTTTAAAATTTTCACTCAAATCATTTACAAAAATTCAAAAACAACCAAAATTATATTCATGTCCAAAAACAACTCTAATTTTTAAATACCTTTTCACTTGGAAAAGTGTTTTTTTTTTTTTTGAAATTTTACGATTCTTATGTCTAAACGCCCACTAAGTTTATGTTTAAGTTCGAACTAAAGTATTAAATTTAGTTGAAGTGCAACTTTTATGTCTGTGTATGTTCTTGTGAATTGAATTAGAAATAAATTCATTTATGAGTCAATTAGGATTATCTACTACTGCAAGTTGACTGACGAAAAGTTAGAAAGTTATACAAATTGCAACTATTGTTTATTACCTTAACCATATTCAAAGTGGGCGTTGTTAAATATTGTTTATAGTACCTTCTGGAAGTTCATATTGAAATTTGAAAGCATTTGGAGCTGATTTGTGGTGATTGAGATCGAAATTTTCAGTTGAAAATCAAAGAAGAACACAGCTATGGTATACAATATGATGTAGGAGTATATAGCTATACTGCAACAGTATACTGCTACGGTATACAATATACTACAACAGTATATTGTAATAATCGAACAAGAACATAGTTACCTAACAATATAGCGTTACAGTATACAATATACTATAGGAGTATATAGTCATACTGGAACAGTATACTATTATAGTATACAATCTATTTTTATAGTACACTGTAATAATATGCAATATACTGTAACAGTATGTTGTAATAGTATACAATTTACAATAATAGTATACTTATTACACTTAAATTCACTTGCCTTTTCCCTTTTAATTTGCTTTAAGCTTTTACCCAGCATGAGGGGCATATTGAAAATGCAAAAAATAAAATAAAATTATAGTGATATATAATATAATGGTATACTCTTACAATTAGTTCCTTTTAGAATTTTTTGAATTTTTTATTGACAATTGATTTTATTTCAGTGTAATAATTGAATTAGATTTTTTTTAACTCTTTGCGTACAATTGTATACCCTGTTGGTATAACTATATATTATACTGGTATCATATGTTAATTAATATTTTTTTTGGTTGTATTAGCTACATTTAATTGGTACACAATTTGATTTTTCTTTAGTAATAACATAAAAAAAAGAATAATAAAAAATAGTGAAAACAACAAATGAAATTAGATTATGAAGAGAAAAAGAATATAAAAAAAGAAGTTAACTGAAACTAGAAAAGGAAAAAAGAAAAAAATAAGAAGAAAACGAGAAAAAAGAAAAGGAGAAAAGAAAAAAAATAGAAAAGAAAAGAAAAGAAACATAGAAATAAAAAAGAATTGGAGAATAAAGAAAAAATTTCCCACAAAACTTACTATGGGTAGACAAGGATAAATAGTTTTATTTTTGTGGATAACTGTGTTAAAAACCCTATTTTCTTTTCAAGATATAAAAAGTACTTTCTTTTCATAATTTAGAAAAAGTATTTTCATTCATTTCAACAAAATGAGTATTGTTTTTTGCATGACGTAGAAAAAGTATTTTCTTTCATTTTAACAAAAAAAGTATTTTCTTTTCATGATGTAGAAAAAAATATTTTTTTCATTTCAACAAAATGAGTATTTTCTTTTCATGATGTAGAAAAAGTATTTTCTTTTATTTCAATAAAATGATTACTTTATTTTCATGTTGTATAAAGAGTACTTTCTTTTTCAACCAAAAAAAAGAGTATTTTTTTTATAATCATGGAGCATAAATTCCAACGTTGTTTTGCGTAAAAAAGTAAAGCAGCACATTAGTTCATTTGAGTTTGTGTGAATTTTTAGAAGATTAAATTATTGAAGAAAATAGGTCATGAAAACATTGGGTATTTGGGGGAGGGGGGAGAGCAAGAAAACACGGGGATGGGGAAGGGGAGGGGGGTGAGGAAAGTAGTATAAAAAATATTTTCCTTTAAAAAATATTTTCTACTTTCTAACCAAACACTAGAAAATTTATCGGAAAATACTTTTCAATCACCAACCAAACAAGAGAAAATATAAGTGATAAAATCACTTATTTTTCATGAAAACATTTTCTAGAAAAACGTTTTCCTTAGTACCAAACACACCTTTAGTGGTTATTCATAAGAATACCGAACAGTAACATGACTTTGTAAGCATTCGTATATCTTGAATAATTGCAGTTCATCGAATTCTAATACTATTAAATTAAAGAAAAATGATCACCTTATAGTCATAGAGATGCAGATTGGTATGATTTTTTGCACTATTAATTACTTAAGGTCAATGGAAACAACTGTTTAAACGAAGTTGAAATTGAAACTTAAGAGGCAGAATTAAGTGGGTCTTTTATCTCATCACGCAGTGTTAAAACCACATAAACCAACCACAAACAACCACATAAGTGGCCTCATGTCAAATCACCCGGCGGCGTCGTATCAATTAAATTTTGTTGCTTTATCTGTAAAAAAACTAACCAAATCATCTCCAACATTTCTTTTTCTTTCAGCTTCTAGCTTTAGCTTTTAGGAAATTAAGAAAAAGACAAAACTTTTTCATTGTTAGCATACTGTAAAACGTGGTGTAAAGTTTCATCCTTTGTTTTTCATATCGAATCCAAGTCCTCATATAAGACAATTCACAGACTTGCTGAAGACGAGTTATATATATATATATATATATATATATATTTTCGCTCATCTAAGTCTCTTGTAGGACTACAAGAGGATCGCACAAACCAAAGTGAAAAAATATTCAGCAATATGTTCAGAATGTAAGTATATATTGCCAAGATAAGTGGAAAAACTTAGTTTAATCCATTGTCGTAAATTGCAACATGGAGTCATGCTCAACTACTCACTTTTCTTTTGAGTGACTCCACGCCATTCTTTTGTACAGTGCCACAGTTTCTACAACACAACCAAAATAAAAAAAGTTCGACATGACACCAAAAAGAAAAGGGAAAACCTATTTTATAAATGACAAGGGAAGTCGTCAAGATTTTAGATGATTTCATTGTTGGAAAGTTTGAATGACTTATAAATCTCCAAGTTCTTTAAATCTAAATCTTCCTCGCTTCTAACTTACATGTTAAGCATTGCGCTCTTAATCACTAGGATTCAAATACGTGATATGCGCCTAACTTACATATTAAGCATTGCGCTCTTAACCATTAGATCAATGCCTGGGGCATGATCTTTGCTTTGTCTCATCATCCTTTCTTTGGAGATTAATAATGCTTAAATAAATCCAATTTTGAGTCAAAAAGTCATTAAAGAAATTAAGTGTATGATCCACCATGATTTTATGTAGAATCACCTAACCTATTCTATTCTTTAACTTTTGCTTTCTCATATTCTAATATTTCGTTTCAAGAACATGAGGATCACTTGAGCGAAATTATTTTATTTGTAGTTAGACTTTAGTCCACTTTTAATTAATTAGTAGGAAGACTTGCATTATGGCAAGAAAGCATGAGTAGATATGTGGGCCTAGAAGAATTGATAAAGAAAACGTTCACTTCTTGCAAAGCTGAAATGATGCAACTTGATAAAAAATTGTGTTCCTCCAATTGTCTGCCAGAGAGTTTAATGGAGGAATAGAATATGAGCTAAGGATTGGATTATTATTTTACTTATCTGTCTTTTGGTTCCTTGGAGTACCAAAAGCACCAAAAACTCACTCTATTATAATGCCTGGCTGAACTGGAAACTATCTGTTGCAGCTTCATAAAGGAGACATATTATCTGTCTTGCACACCATGGAAGTGATAGAGATGAAATTTCCTCCTGATTCATCAATATTCTTTAACAGCTAGATATTAAATTTTAAGCAGCAAATTAAGGTAAAATCATAGTGCTATTGTTTGACTCAAAGATATCAGAACCTTTTTGAGTAAATCAATCAAAAAAAATAAAGGGGTAAATCTTAGTCAGACATAATAAATTCAAGATCAAAGAACTAACAGAATAGATAATATTATAAGATGAAATAGATATAATCGATCTTATTGAAATTGTGGCTCCCATCAACCGATGGGAGAGGTAGCTTTACATGTGTTTCTGAGGATTACTTCTTTCCTATGAAGATTGAAGAGAGCTTGGGGAGAGAAAGGGAAGGAGACCACCCCACATCGAGGGTTTTTCCCTACTATATATAATCAAGGCACCCTTGTTATTTACTTGGTCTGACGCTCTCTCGTACCAAGTGAGCCTTGATCGTTCTTTAGACATTGCTCCTTCTGACTCAACGGGTGTCAAGAATGGGATGTAGAGTGGACCATGTTATCTTTTATTGCCCTGTCACTTGGGCGGGACGTTGGTCAGCTCAGCCATGACGATCAGATTTTGACCAATACATCTATTTTTTTGAATTACCCAGGGTTTTATCTTCCCTAAATAAAGAAGGACGCTAATTAAGTTTTGGCTCAAATGTACATGCAAAAGGTGCTAATGAATTCGCGCACTTAGGCCCGTTGGGACAATATTAGGTTGCAATTGGAAAAGGGATATTTGAAGTCAAGTTAATAAAGATTGTTTGGAACTTGAAATTGGCATTAGACATGAATTTCCATTGGAAATAAAGTTAGAAGGTTCGTAAATGAAAATTATTCCAGTTTTAATATTTTTTCCAAATAAGTTTTTCAATATCTCTATTCCAAGTTGAAGTCAAAATAATGTAGAAAGAATTGCAAAACAATTTTCAGTACTCTTGTGTATATTCGGATTTAATTATTGGAACTTGAGGATCAGTTTCTAGCTTGTTCTTTCTAACTCCTAGATACAGTTATTAAAGAAGTTACGATTTGATCATTATTGGCAGAGGAAGCAAGAGAAAAGAAAAAATAATCAAACACATCAATATAAAATCTTCTGATAAGAGTATTTTATATATCTTGTTTGAGTTACAAGAAAGATTCTTTCAGCTGGAATTCATCAATTTTGTACAACAATTATACACAAACATTCAAGCTCAAACCACAAATAATAAACTATAATAGACTGATCTGATACATAAAAAATTAAACTCACCTTTCCTTTTTTCATATAATCTTGGACGAAACATGATCATCATAATAAATCATCAACACTCAGAAACAACTTCGCCGCCATCGACTTCTCTCCTGTGGAAATTCCGGTGGCAGCCGCAAGCAGCGCATGTAAGAGCGGCGGTCGTCCCATCCTCTCCGCTCGCCATGAATTCACGGCAGCCGTCTACGGCGTAGCCTCCGATATTCGCCGCATGGTTCCTTTGGCACTCAACGTATCGTATGTTCCTAGTCGAGGAACCTCCGATGTTCCTTCTGGATCCGTCTGTTCTCACAACCACTTGCCTTTTTTTCATCATTCTGAAAAAACCCTATTTGAATTTTGACTTATATAGATAAGGATACTGATTTTAGATTGAGTCCTTCTACGGGATTCTTTACTTTGAAAGGATCGAGAGCTAGAAAATAAAGCTTAGTCTTCTGAATATAAACCTAACCCTAGCATGTTAATATATACTAGCAGCCTTGCTTGTTTCAACATCAAAAAGGAAAAAAAAGATGGTAAAGGGACAAGACTTAGGAGAGGTTGGGCTGGGGACTGGGGCCGTGGGTGTGGGAGGAGTATATGCTAGGATAGACAATGGCCTTTTTCAATCATTGTTTCTATACTCCTTGGTCCAAAAATTAGGCAAGATTCTCTGATCACGCATACTACAAATTTCACCTCACCATATAAAAAATAACACATATGTGTAAACTTGACTTCTTTTTATTCTCTCTCCAAATTTTTTTTTTAAAATTATTCCCTCTAGCTCTCCTCATGAGCTCCCCATTTTTTCTGGATGACTCGAACTCACAATTTTTAATTAAAAATGAAGGGTGCTCACCACTTGAACAACCTAGTTTTATCATTTTTATGTTTTTATTTTCCGATTTAGACGGGGAGGAGCGGAAGAGATTGATATGTCTTAAAAAGTTGGACAGGGATATACTTTTATATTGTTTCAAAAGGGGAACAATTAAGCATATAACAAGGTAAATAAGGTTTCTCTATCCTTAATTAGAGATTTGAGATTTGAACTTTGACAATAAACCAATTCCTCGTAAGGAACGCTTCCGCTATAAATTGACCCTACGGACCGGAAGAGTTGATGGATTCCAAATACCGAGGAGTCGTTTGGTTAGAAAGAAGTTATACAAGGATTAATTAACCCGTGATTAGTTATTTTACCTTTTTATGGGATTAAAAAATATTACAATCCCGGGATAATTAATTCCGGGATTAATTATACCGTAATTTTCTCTCAATTAAACATGGGATAAACTCTTCTTAAATTTAATCCTGGGATTAATTATTCTTTATTCATCATACCAAACGAGCCCTAAAAGACTAAAAAAAGAATTGCAAGGTTAGCAAACCACAAGTCAATTAATAAATTGTATTATTCCTTCTGTTTCAATTTAGATGAGCTAGTTTGACTCGGCACGAAGTTTAAGAAAAAAAATATGACTTTTGAAACTTGTGGTCTTAAAAGCTTAAACGGTAAAAGTTTTATGGAGCCATGACATTTATGTGGTTATATATAAAAACTTATCATTAAGGGTAAAACAGGTAAAATGAAGAGTTTAAAGTTGAATTATTTTTAAATTTAGAAATGTGGGGAGTACTAAGTATTTGAATCTTTTCTTTTTTCCGAGTACAATATTAGACGTTTTTTAGAATTTGAATCTTTTCTTTTTTCCGAGTACAATATTAGACGTTTTTTAGAAAGGCATCGGTGGAGACGTTAATGATGGAAATCTTGGAATGAGGATTGGAAATGATCGCTCAACTGCTTAGTAGTTAGTAGAATATATATAGAAGAGAAAGATGGTGATTTTTATGTTAATTAGTTCGTCGTTAAGCTGATGGGAAATGCCTTGCTTTACTGGCAGAGAGAAAAAGTGATTGATTTAAGTTTAAGATATGTGCTAATTCCACAATCTGTGGGTCCTTAATGACATTTAAATGCCAGGTTACTATGGCCCTTTTCCACTGTGTCAACAACTCTTCCCTATTAATTTTATAGTAGCATCCATAATCACAAATTCTTCAACCTAACCATAGATCGCCAGAAACTAATATTCTTATTTCTAGGCTCCTCTGACCCATCAGGAAAATATATCGTAGGTTTTTTAGACAGAAATTACTTGCATTTAGTATTAACACTTAAGTAGTTTCCAAAAAATAGCTTATTTTAAGGTTTCTCAACTTTGTGACGTCACTTTGCAAAAACTTTCAAGCTAAAAGTTTTTTTTTTTTTTTTTTTGTGGATTGTAATGGTTAGGAATGTTTGATACCTAATATTGTATACATACAATAATAATAAACTCAGTAAAATCTTATCAGTAAAGTCTGTCTGTCAAGGATAATATGTAGACATTATTTATTCCTAGCTTGAGAAAGGACCAGGTATCTACTACCTTATATTGTATGATACCGCAAAAAGGCCAGCACACATTCTTTGATACACGTGAAATATGCTTATGTAACTAGTTGTGGTATGTAGAATTATGGTTTTGCTAGGACAATAAGAAGGGTGCATACCGATGACATCGAGCCCATGTGACACCTCGGTTTTTTATGAAGTAAATGGAGCAATAGACATAAAGGTAAGGAACTGGAATCGAGGCAAGAAACCCCTCGAAGAATCGGGATAAGAGCAAAACATCTGCCCTCGGAAATATCGGGACCATGGCCCCCATGCCGGTTTGAACCCCAAAGTCCATGGAGAGCATTACCAGGTAATCGAGCACGACCAACAAAAGGTCGTGATATCCGTGACCAGCCGAATATCACGACGTGAATCTCTGCACGTATCGACAGAGAATTGGTGATTAGTTAAACGGAAGATTTTTACCTTTTATACGTGAGATAAAACTCCCCTACGATATAAATGGGAGCCTGATTATTCATGAAAGACATCGTAACACGCACATTAATGCAATATATTTTTATTTTCTTTGTTATTAAAAGTTCTCACTTTTGTTCATCAAGTGGTTCGTTATTGTGAGCCCGGGATCGAAAACAGGTATTTCATTAAGGCTGTTATCGAGTTCGGTTTCACCCCCCACAATTGGTTTGATATTTTATTTACGTCTTTTATTTGTCTAATCTAATGTAATTTATCATTTGTATTGAATTAATTCACATATCATTAAAATCACGTATAAATTCAATTGTTATCCGCTTTGGCTATTACGAAAGATTGAAAAAACCAATAGAAAGCTTGAAGAAGGAACAAATTATGTTTTAAATTCTGATTGGGTGCAATGATCGGTGAAGAATTATTCAATTGATATATGAACGATGGATAGACTAGTAGCATCGAGAATCACCTCCACCATAGGTGCAAATGAGCAGACAATAGACAAAAAATAAAGAGAAACATACGTTTTCAAGAAGCACGTGCCTTTATTAAGTGATATTGGACGAAGGGTATTGTTTACACAACAAGGGGCCACTACAAGATCAATCAAGAATTCTTAAAAGAAAACTCCCTCCAGTTAATTTTTTTAAAACAAAAACATAAACTTTTCCCTTCTTTTTTCATGTTAAAAAGATGAAACTGAGGAAATAGGAAAATCGACGAGTTGAAAAGGGATGCCATTGCGTGACTATGTAATAAACGTACTGCTTGCAGTTTTACTCTGCACGATACTATCATAGATCCAGATTTTCTTGATCCCCTACCCCCACCCCCACCCACCCAAAAAAATCAATAATTGAAATCATCTTTCATTTTCCAAGCCAGTCAATTCAGAGATTTCTCTTTAGTCATGAGAAATTCCAAGCAGTGTCCCAGTTGTACTCTAGTTATCTCCATAAAAAGGTAAAGATTATGATATGAAAATTATGAAGAGTCAACAACACATCTCGATGGAGTAAGTCATAGGGAATTAACAATTATTATCGAAAATAACAAGTCTCGAGAGAACCATAAACAAGGGCAGCAGGATGAGTAAAACTAGGGAATATTTCCAGAAAAGCTAATACAAAAAGGGAGTGGGGAACCATACTATTGTTAATTTTTACTAAATAGACTAAAATAAGTGTAAAAAAAAAAAGTTACCAAAGTATATATAACGCCACTAATAGTGGCGCTATATAGTAGCGTTAACTGTACCGTTACTGTATAGCGCCACTATTAGTGGCATTATACTGAGAAACTTACATAACGCCATTAATAGTGGCGCTATATGTCTTTTATCCTGACCCCACCAATAATGTCTGGGTTCAATAATTTAAATGTGTATAACGCCACTTTTTGTGGCGCTATATTCCAAAAAAAAAAACGGGCTAGCCATTTTCTATATAAACATCTTATAATCGCTCCAACATCATCCGGGTAAATTTATTTTTTAACTCTTCTTGCTTTCTATTGTTGTTAAATTCTCCAGCATTTTTTCATTATGTCTGAAGAACGTAGAATAAGAGTATCATTATATTGGGGGGTGAGGTTGTGATGGAGAATAACTCTGTGGGCTACAGTTTACCTGCTAAGTGTAATGTTAAATTGCCACTTTCAATTGAGTACGAAACATTGATATCGTTGTTATGCAAAAAAATGAGTGTGAGAAAACGTTCAGTGATACTCAAAGTAACCGGAAGATATCTGTATTCCGTTACGCCACAAGGGGTTGCTTTTTACTCAGAGTTTAACATCGACGATGATGACACTTTGAGTGATTTCTTGAGGACTCCCGATGAATGCCGGGAATATCGAGGCACGTGAGAGGGACGGAAGCCCTCCAAATATGGCGATCGTGCGTGCAATACGCTGGCAGGGTACCTATCAGCTCTTCGATGTACGGCGTCCAGATGAACTATCAAATAATAACACAAACTGTTAGTTTGCGCAACACCTAGTTAAAAATAAATTGGTAAGTTTAGTTAGATATTCACCTGTGCATCCTCCAGAAAATCCAACACATCCCTACAGAACGGGAGATTATGATGGCCATGATACTCTCGTGCAAGTCTACGACGCAATACCCACCTACAAGCTAGAGGGAGATCAGGAATATGTACATTATCCGGTATCTGCCCCGAAAAGTCTGCGTAAGCAACTCTCCCCCCATATATGCTCGGATCTATGCTGGGGCTGTAGGGGTAGTAGCTCCGACGTCCGAGGGCCGGGATGTATAGGTGCATCCATGTCGTCAACTGAAAATTCATAATTTTTAATAACTATCATTAAAATTTATGTGTGTTTTTTATAATTTAAATTCATATTTTTTAACAACTTAATTGTATAAAATTATATATAAACTTATGGGTTTCGTGCCCAGTGGTACAAAACTATCATTAATAATCTTATGTTTTTTTAATAATTTAAATTCATATTTTTTTAATAACTTAATTGTAACAATTATATATATATATATATATATATATATATATATATATATATATATATATATATATATATATATATATAATTTTTATAATTATGGGTTTCGTGCTAGATTTTCTAAAACTCAGTGGTACCAACTATCATTCATAATTTTATGTTTTTTAAATAATTTTTATTCATATTTATTTAATAACTAAATTGTAAAATATATATATATATATATATATATATATATTTATAATTATGGGTTTCGTGCTAGATTTTCTGTGGCCCAGTGGCACCATAATTAGATATATATGGGTTTCGTGCTAGAATATAATATAATTAAACAATTACTACACAATACTATGCTACAAGACTCTACATTTTACTACGCTAAAGGGGTCTACGTTTTACTACGCTAAAAAGGTCTACGTTTTACTACGCTAATAAAGTATACATTTTACTACGCTAAAAAATAATCTAAACTAAACGGCATAAAAACACATAAATATACATGAGGATATTAACAAACACATTTTTAGACTAATTTACATATTTTTATACAACACTAAAATTAAATCCGGATAAAATTTAACATGCTAGTTTCGGAAAAAATAAACACAAACCGAAATAGAACACATACAAATCAAGTAATATGCATTGTTATAAAAGTTTCAACTTAAAATAAATCGAAATACCTCGATTTAGAATTTTTGAAATGTAGATAGATCGAAATTTTGACTCCGGAAGAATGAATCCACTAAAACACGAAGCTCTACTCGACAGTGGGACCTCAAATATTAAACTTTTATGTGACGGGGGACCCAAAAAAAAATTTAAAAAAATTTGGGGTAGATCGGTGGTGTGGGGGTGTGGGGGGGGGGGACCAGAAGTGAAAAGAGGTGGAAGACGGAGATGGAACGAAGAAGAAGAAGATGGGGAATTTGTATTAAGGGGTATAGCGCCAATATTAGTGGCGCTATGTCTTCAGATATAAGACATATAGCGCCACTATTAATGACGCTATGTAAGTTTCTCAGTATAACGCTACTAATAGTGGCGCTATACAGTAACGGTTCAGTTAACGTTACTGTATAGCGCCACTATTAGTGGCGTTATATATACTTTGGTAACTTTTTTTTTTTGCACTTATTTTAGTCTATTTAGTAAAAATTAACAATAGTATGGTCCCCACTCTACAAAAAGGGACTTCCACAACAGAAGCTACATTTGGTATAATGCCACTATGATTGGTATCTTAAATTAACGAGGGATTGGTGGGGTTGGGGTTTACATGTGATGGTAACATCTGATCCAAAATGTTTGTTTTCTTCTGGATAGGTCAAATCTTACTGACATTGTCAAAAATATCTTTACAATTACCATCAATTTGTTACAATAACTTTTCACATCTTATACGTAATAAAGGATGCACTTAGAATTATTATTTCTCTATCTTATGACTCGAACCCAAGATTTCATATTAAGAAATTGGAGGAGTTTCATTCGTTCCTTGGCATTCCTGAGTGGTTAATTAAAATTGTTAAGTTTACCTTGATCACATAAATAATTCTACCTTACTCTTCCAGAAAAAATAAGAAGTTCAAACATTATTTTCCTTATAAAAAAATAAAAAGGAAAAAGACTCACTTTCTTAACTGGATTTCCATATCATATGTCTCTTTGTTGTTTTCTAGTGTTGGATTTATGACGAAGCTTTTAGGGGTCGTATGGTACAATAGTGAAATATCCAAGGATATCCTACGGGATGGGATATTCTAACGTGATTAGTTATCTCACCTTCTATGTGGGATAGTTAATCTCACTATTTTAGTGTAAAAGTTAGTTTGAGGTTAGCTAATACCTTAAATCAAACATGGAATAAAGTTAATTTAAATTTTATTCCAAAATTATTATTCTTATTCCATGTACCAAACAACCCCTTATAGTCCAATACAGAATTCGGCTGAGTCTCTTCCTTTCTCTTCGTATAATAGTTAGTGGCAAGATGATCCCCTAAAAGGTCATATAGTAATTTTTTTTTTAACTAAAATTTCTGTCTAAATATTTTTGGGTGCGATAATAAGCTGTACGACACACCAATGGAGACACGTGTAACATATCATTTCCTGTAGTACTATTGGGTGAAATTATAACGTGAATTTGGTTAAGTGTTAAAAGGGTTGACATAGACTTTGAAGAGATGGATGATTGGCAAGATGTAGAAGTTTATGCAAGACGAGACATTCTGTTTCTCACCAACCGTACCCTACCAATAAGGAATACATAGTCCACAGTACAATAACCTATGACTTTGGATTTCTTATGCCCTCAAAAATTATCGTGTCATTTAAAAATATTTTCTTTTCTTATCGCAACTGATCGTCAGAAGATGATTTAGTCGACAAGGAAGAATGCAATTGTGAAAGTCAAAGAGGAGATCTAGGCTTGTAAATTGAACAAATTAGAAAAATTCCAAGTGGACAAAAGCTCCACCATCATGTTAGGCTTCACATGGTTCTTTCTTTTCACCATGAGATAATATGGCTTAGAAAATATACAAGGAACACATTACCCCTTATTCACTCACCCCACCCTCACCTAGGAGTAAATCCAGAATTTTAAAGTCGTAGGTGCTCAACGATAAAAAATTTAAAAATAAAGGAAAAAGAAATTTAGTTCAAGTGGAAGGAAGAGTCCGGAACCAAAACGTGGTTCTTTTGGACAAGTAGCACCTTAATAGGTGTAAAAAAAATGACATTTTTATATAAAGCGCCCAGTATTTGGGCGCTATACATTAATGTTAACTATGCCGTTAATGTATAGCGCTCAGTATTTGGGCGCTATATATAAAAACTGACACTAACAGGTATAGCGCCCAAAAACCCGGCGCTATACATATTTTTTAAAAATCGAGCCGTCTTCCTCAAGATGACGATTCTTCTTCTTCTTCTTCCTCAATATTTTACATATTCTTCTTCTTGGTCCCCCACTCCCATACCCGCTGCCCCACCATTTTTAAATTTTTTTTTTTTTGGGTCCCCCGTCACATAAAAGGTGAAGAACGTAGGTCCCACATTCGAGTAGAGCTTCGTATTATTGTTGATTCACACTTCCGGAGTCAAAATTTCAATCTATTTACTTTCCGAAAATTCTAAATCGAGGTATTTCGATTTATTTTAAGTTGAAACTTTTATAATAATGCATATTATTTGATTTGCATGTGTTCTATTTCGGTTTGTGTTTTTTTTTGAAACTAGTATTTTAAATTTATCCGGATTTAATATTAGTGTTTTATAAAAAAAATATAAATTTGTCAAATAAATTTGTTTGTTAATATCCTGATTTATATATATGTGTTTTCATGCCGTTTTGTGTTTTATTTGCAATTAAATTTATTTGTTGTTTATGTTTATTTTAGATTATTTTTTAGCGTAGTAAAATCTAGACATTTATAGCGTAGTAAAATGTAGACCCTTTTAGCGTATTAAAATTTAGAGCCTTGTAGCGTAGTAATGTGTAGTATTTTAGCTTAGAATTCCTTTTGTTTAAGTATCTTATACTGATAGTTGAAAATGCAAACTTTGTACAATTAAGTTAATAATTGTATCAACACACATAATTACTAATGTTAATTTGGTGTCACTGGGCTTCAAAATATCGAGCCCGGAACCCATAGGTATATATATATATATATATATATATATATATATATATGAATTTAAGTTATTAAATATGAATTTAAATTGTACAATTAAGTTATTAAAAAATATGAATTTAAATTGTAAAACAAACACGTAATTATTAATGATAGTTTGGTGCCACTGGGCCTCAAAATATCGAGCCCGGAACCCATAGGTGTGTGTATATATATATAATTTATACAATTAAGTTATTTAAAAATATGAATTTACATTATAAAACAAACACATAATTATTAATGATAGTTTGGTGTCATTGGGCCTCAAAATATCGAGCTCGGAACCCATTGGTATATATATATACAATTAAGTTATTAAGAAATATGAATTTAAATTTTAAAACAAACACATAATTATTAATGATAGTTTGGTGCCATTGGACCTCAAAATATCGAGCCCGGAACCTATATATATATATATATATATATATATATATATATATATATATATA
Source organism: Nicotiana sylvestris (assembly GCF_000393655.2). Lineage (NCBI taxonomy): Eukaryota > Viridiplantae > Streptophyta > Magnoliopsida > Solanales > Solanaceae > Nicotiana > Nicotiana sylvestris. The sequence goes on along the minus strand of NC_091059.1, from coordinate 216,190,407 downwards.
TATATATAATTTGTACAATTAAGTTATTAAAAATATGAATTTAAATTATAAAACAAACACATAATTATTAATGATAGTTTGGTGCTACTGGGATTTCAAATATCGAGCCTGGAACCCATAGGTATAATTTTGTATAACGCTAAAAATTGTGTATCTCAAAAAATTAATATTTAATATACAGAATAAAATACAATTAATGTTGTTTTAATTTACAGTTGACGACATGGACGCGACTATACATCCCGGTCGTCGGACGTTGGATCTATTAGCCCTACAGCCCCAGCATAGATCCGAGTATATATGGGACGGACAGTTGCTTACGCAGACTTTCCGGGCCGGGAGAGTGGATCTATTGTGGGAGTTTTTGAGTCATAGAGTTCTACATCCCCGCGTGGTCCATTACCTGGAGGAGATGGGATTATATAGGATTGGCCGGATACAGCTCGACTGGGCTTTGATCACGGCCTTGATTGAGCGGTGGCGACCGGAGACGCACACTTTCCATCTACCCATCGGCGAGGCCACCATCACACTCCAGGACGCTGAGATTTTATATGGCTTGTCCGCTGATGGCTTGCCAGTTTTACTGTCTGCGACCATAGATATTATTCGCGACAGTCTTATTGGGATATGCTACACATGCTCACGAGTTTCAGGCCGGAGGACGAGACTATAGCGTCTGGGTCCAATCGTATGTAGTTGGTCCACATTAGAGACCACCTGGAGCAGATCCATCATACTATGACCGACGGACCAGCGGAGGTGGATATACAGCGATATACGAGGCTGTTGTTGCTCCTTATACTTGGGGGGGTCTTGTTCCCGTACACTTCGGGGAACCTAGTGAGCCTCCATTTTCTGCATCATATTGTCTGGTTCTAGGATACAACCATCTACAGTTGGGGTGGTGCAATCATCTCATATTTGTACAGGCAGATGTGTCGGGCTTGCATCGGCACATAGAGAGACGTTGGTGGCTTTCTGCCTCTTCTACAGGTGACAACATATTCAAATAATATGTCCATTAGTTACAATTCTACCTAGTTATAGTTAATCTTATACTTTACATCAACTTTGTATGTTAGGTTTGGGCCTGAGAGCGATTTCTGCAGTTTCAGCCACCTCTACCACAGCTATCGGCTAATGTAGAAATTCCGCATCTCCTTCTAGCCTATAGGTGGTTTATGCGTCGTACTCTTGCACGAGAGTATGATGCCCATCATAATCTCCCCCTCTGTAGAGATGTGTTGGATCTGCTGGAGGACGCACAGGTGAATATCTAACTAAACTTACATGTTATAGATTAACATAGTGTTGCGCATACTAACAGTTTGTGTTCTTATTTGATAGTTCATCTGGACGTCGTACATCGATGAGGTGATAGTTACCCTGCCAACATATTGCATGTTCGACCGACATATTTAAAGGGCTTCTGTCTCGCTCATATACCTCGATATTGTTGAGCATCATGCCTCCGAGCGGGTATTTCGTCAGTTTGGCCTGCCGCAGCCTATACCGAGTCCACCTACATGGCTTGCTTTACATTATGAGAGGGATGATCGGTCCAGGGCGGACGACACATTTATGGCATGGCTTGACGAGCAGTTGGGTACTTGGGACAGACGAGGGGACTTGACCCCACCTCCGCAGCACTTTCCTATTCAACATTATATGGCATGGTACAGCACTATTTCCCGGCTTTTTATCGGGAACCCAGTTCATCAGGCACACGGTCGGTACGTCCCATACGCCGGGAGACACAAGGCCCTGGTATGTTTTCTGTTATTATTAATTATATACTTGTAATTTAGTGCCAAATATGTAGTTTATATTTTTACTTTGTGCAGGCGATTGGATTGCATACCGTCTATCATATGGGGCAGCAGATGCAGAGTCATGCCCACGATCATGTGTCCATGTAGGATTATAGTTGTCGATTCATGGATGTGGCTGGCCAGACACTGCAGTGAGCCCGATTGGATCAACGTTTAGCACACGAGGCTGATTATATGAACCTAGCGCAGTACAAGCGAGGTCGTGGTATCCCACGAGCTGAACGTGCCCGATGAGTTGGTGGTGCCGGACGACGTGGTCGTGGGTGGAGAGGAGGTGGTCCCCAGCAAGGGGGAGTTGAGGCTCCTGCTGATGATGTTGTTGCTGATATGGCAGGTGGCATGCATGAGACGGACATGCTGTCTTACAACCTTGGAATTTATCGCACTCCAGTGCCATCGCAGGTGAACCCATCGGGACAATTATTGATCACGGGCTTGGATATTCAAGGAGTGGATTGGGGTAGATACTTCCCAGGCCCGTCTACCACTGATGAGGAGTGACCGACTCGAGATTTTTATAGTGGGCGCCGACTGAGTTATGGCTCCACATCACATGCGCAGGTATGAGTTTATTAGTATTAAATTTGAATTTATTTTAACTGTAACTCATTTATTTTCTTTAACTTTATTAATTTCCTTTTTAAGGCTTCATGCGATGCTGCGACAGATGACTACATTTAGGATCCAGACACGATGATGGTAAGACAATATAAATTGTTATGAATTGTTATGTAGTTTTCTATACTAAGTTTCATATTATTATGTAGCTTTCTACTGGACCTGACAGCACCACCGATACGTGTTATCCTGCGCCGCATCTGGCTATGAGGAGACAACTTGATGATGATGATCCTGATAGCGCACCCGGGTGGGAGGGGATGCTGCTCAGGCCAGCGGCTGCGTTGAGACACACCGGATGCGGGACACATTGATTTGGCCTTCCCTTTTTTTATTTGGTGTAAATAATATTTTTGTATACATTAACAACAATATTTAATCGAATATGCCCATTACTTGTTTTAGTTCCCCATTCATTTGATAGTTTCATATAACAACACAAGCACTTAAACTTAACTTCCACTTCAATTAAAATAAAATTTAGTACAACAAACAAGGAAAACATTACTACAACACAAACACAAACATAACAGACCAACATAATAAAATACATGAAATATAAAAAATACACTAAACACATACATGCCAATGTTTAGCCCCGATTGTCATTTATTCTCCGCTCCAACCACTTAAATCATTCTTCCAGTTATTCTTTTTCTTCTTCTACCTCTTTCAGTTTCGCCTTCACCTCCGCAAGTTCCCGTTTATATTTTTTTTATCGTTCTTCCAGTTGTTCTTTTTCTTCTTCTACCTCTTGCAGTTTCGCCTTCACCTCCGCAAGTTCCCGTTTATATTTTTTTTATGTTCCTTTTGTGCTTCACAATTCCATTGTGTTTTCCATTTTTCTTCTCCCACCTCCTTCAGTTTCACCCTCAAGTCTGCAATAATTCTATTACTTTCTTTTTCATGTTCCCCTTGTCTTAAACACACATTATGAAGATACTGCAGCTGTTCTCTGTAGCATTCCTGATAACATGGTTCATCAACCCATTCCTCAAATCACAAATAGGTTCCCCGGGAACCTTGTAAAACTGGTTCATACAGTGCCAGTAGCGGCGTTCAACTTCACCACCGTCCCAAAAATTTTGCATCAAGCATGCTTTTCCACACTTGCACTTTGGTGGACAAAGAAGTTGAGCCATTTGTGAAATATTTGCTTTTAGTAAAAAACCCTTACTTTTAATGAAATATTTGCTTTTAGTAAATTTTGAGCACACAAAATAACTACAATGATCCCGTTATTTATAGGCGAGACAACACACACATAACGTAGTGTTCAACCACGCTAAATACATAACGTACTTTCTAATGGCACTATATTTTGCGTGTTAAATATCATGATGTTGACAAGACAACTTTATGTCAGCTGGTCAGTTTTTTCAGTTCGACAAGACAACACACACATAATGTAGTGTTCAACCGCGCTAAATACATAACGTACTATCTAATGGCACTATATTTTGCGTGTTAAATATCATGATGTTGACAAGACAACTTTATGTCAGCTGGTCAGCTTTTTCAGTTTGACAAGACAACACACACAAAATTGTATATTTAACCACGCAAAATATATAGATAATTTTATTAAATTATTATTTAAATAGGAAAAATGGAGAAGTACAAATCATAATTAACAAGCATAATTTTATTTCATAAATCTTGCAACATAGACATAACAACTAATTATTACAATATCAACTCAGGGGTAGTTAGGTACACTAGAAGAACACCCACCACGAGCTTGATTAGTTTTGCCACCCAAACCAGCTGAAGGACATTTACGACGGTCTTGTCCTGTTTGCGAGCATATACCACATTTGCGCGCATAAACGGTATCACTAACATCCATTTGGTTCCGTATATGCGTTCTCTTCTGCACCTGTATTTTACGCAAATAAGACTTGTTACACACCATTTTAAATGGTTCCGGAGGCCAATAATGCTCAGCACCCACTGGCTGCAACTGAACACTATATGTGTTTAGGTACTTGGAAACACTATATTGTTGATCAACATAGTTGGTCTCCGCATAACCAACACATTGAAAATACTTGATGGCATGTGAGCAAGGCATATGGTAGATGGACCATTTCCCATAGGAGCATAACCTTGCTGATTCATTTATAGTATGTACATTATTACTCCGATTATTATGGATAGCGGTGCGAACTTCAAAATACCTCTTTCGTTATCATACTACAAAAATAAATGCCAATGTGCTCGCCGTCTGTATTTCTCAAATCTCTGTATCGGCACTGGCATAAATTCAACACCCTTTTCCATCAATTTCGTTGCAATTGCAGACTATTCAACAAACCTTCGCCATCTACTTGAACGACATCCGCACCATGGCATTGATGGGCAATCCTCTTGCCGACTTCAATAACCCATTTAAGGACTCTGACACGTTTGTAGTAAGAATTCCCTATCGTCTGCCACCATCCGCATGCAAAGTCCACTTTTTCAGGTGATGTCGCATTAACCAACAATAGGCTGCCTCGTCTTCTTGCCTGATATAATCCATATGCCTCCGGAATTTATGTTGTTGGTGGTCTGTTGTTGCCATCCACATCAAATCATGTAGATTCTTGTTGGGATGTGCCTTCTAAAAATTGGCCTTAAAGTGCCTCACACAGTAACGGTGGTATGCATAAGGTTCTTGCCATTCAGGCAAGTTCTCCACAGAACTTAATATACCACCGTACCGATCAGATATTAGATAAATAATTGAACGCTATTTGACAACGTGCTCTTTTAGGTGGTTCAAAAACAACGTCCATGTCTCTGTGCTTTCATTGGCACAAACAGCAAAAGCTAGAGGAAATATCTGTCCATTAGCATCCACTGCCTCGGCTATCAATAGCTTGATATCGTACTTTCCATAGACATGAGTTCCGTCTATGGATATTACGGGCCGGCAATGGGAAAAACCATCAATTGCTTACTTAAATACCCAGAACACGTAATTGAATATGTATTCTAGTGTTCCCGAACTCTGCTCAAGCTTCCATTCAACAACTATCGCGGGGTTAAAGTGCTGCAGTACGACCATGTACTTTGGCAGAGATGCAAATGGCTTATCCCAATTACCGTAGGCAATTTCAAACGCTCGTTTGCGCCCTAGAAATGCCTTTCTTTTTGTAATGGTATGGCCATATTCCTGGTGGACTGATATAATGCACTCTTTGATTTTATACCTTATGGACGCTTCGAGGTGCGGAATAAGTACTAGAGAAATCAAGTCAATATCCAAGTTGAAGTGATTCCCGTTGAATGTGTCCATTTCGCATGTGTGGATGGGAATGTATTTACCCACTTTTCACATACCTGTCTTCTTCTTGGTCGCACGCAACATCTAATTACATGGCCAAAACCACCTGCGTCAAACAACCTTGTATACCATCGGACTTGACTCCCATACCTGCATCTCACGACACTCTTTTACGTTGTGCATTTTACAAGCCCTGCTTACGCGCGCTTTATCAGGAAAAAGTATCCCCTTTGCAAGCACCGTTGGTCTAGACTCATCCCACATTGCTATCCAGATTTCATCAAAATCCCTTGTGAGTGCTTCCACATCCGGCACGGTTGGCAAGTTATCAATGTAAGGAATATCCCTTGAATAAAACGACACTTCAGACTCGTACACTCTTCATCTAGGGGGTATCTCTTCAAATCAGGTCCTTCCTCCTCATCTTGCGCATCACCATCCTCACGAGGAAAAGGGTGTCTCGTCTCCGGATTCATCGGCATTGTTATCGTAATCACTGTCAGATCCCGATGTAATGCGTCATTTTTGGGAAATTGAGTATGTACGGGTGGTTCAACTTGCTCGTTTTCACTGCACAACCAACAAAATATAAGCTACTGAACTAATAAATGTTTTCTATATGGCTATATCACTACACTTACAAGTCGTAGTGTGATGAAATTCCATGATGGATGTTTTCAATTAGGTGATGACTATCGGATGGGCCACTTGTAAAATTCATATCCGGCCGGTATCCCCTATTAAATACATGAGCATTAATACAAATTCAATACACCAAAATATACATAATTAACACAAATGAAAATTAAAGTTTACTACTCGTATTGTGAATTATGGAAAGCAGGGTATAAATTATTTTTTCGCTGCTCATTCGCCGGCAGTGATAAGTTTAAATCAAGGAAAACTCTTTCATCCGGAACCTGTCCGACAAAAACTGTTCCAGAATAACCACCCGATGACTGGGGGTTATCTCTACTACGCACAACCTCATTTTTTGGAATGTCTTTGACCTTCACGTACATCTCCAACATTGTGATTACAAGAAATTACCGGCATTCATCCGGAGTCCTCGGAAAATCACTCAAAGTTTCATCATCATCGATGTTAGACTCCGAGTAAAAAGCAATCCCTTACGGAGTGACGAAATACGGATATCTTCCAGTTACTTTAAGTATCACTGAACGTTTCATCACACTCATTTTTTTGCATAACAACGATATTAATTTATCGTACTCCATTGTAAGTGGCAATTTAACATGACACTGAGTAAGTAAACTGTAGCCCACGGAGTTATTCTCCATCACAACCTCACCCCCCCCCCAATATAATGAAACTCTTATTCTATGCTCTTCAGATATAATGAAAAAATGCTGGAGAATTTAACAACAATAAACGTTTCAACAAGAGTATGGAAATGGCTAGTCAGGAAATTTCTACGCTATACACCTTTTGAATGAATTTCTATACAATCCTAACCTCTTTATATAGGAAATGGCTAGTCAGGAATTTTTTTTATATATAGCGCCCAAAAAGTGGGCATTATACGCTTTTGAATTATTGAAGTCAAGAATTATTGGTGGGGCCACTAAAAAGGTATTAAGCGCGCAAAAACTGGACGCTATACATAAAGTTTTATGTATAGCACCGGGTTTTTGGGCGCTATACCTGTTAGTGTCAGCTTTTATATATAGCGCCCAAATACTAGGCGCTATACATTAATGGCATAGTTAACGTTAATGTATAGCGCCCAGTATTTGGGCGCTATATATAAAAATGTCATCTTTTTTTACACCTATTAAGGCGCTACTTGTCCAAAAGAACCACATTTTGGTTCTGGTCTCGTAGAAGGAAGACATGGTACAAGTAGTCCAAGCAGGCAGACAAAATAGGTAGCTCCAACAGAGCTACAAAAGCAAACTGGAACAGGCAGGGATAACAAAAATGGGAAAGCTACAAATGACCCAGTGATGCAGGGTGATAGGAGAAATAGGAAACAACAGGGTACAGGGTGGAATCAGCCGTAGAAACATGCTAATGTCCCTGTAGTTATTAAGGATGTAGTGATTGTTACTAATACATTCCAAGCATTGGAGAAAGTTCGAGAGTATAAGGAAAAAGAAAGTCAGGGGAATGTGGGTAGCCAAATATCTCTCCCTGTGAGAGATGGTTAATATCCTTAGTTGGAATATTAGGGGCCTAAATGGCCCTACAAAACAGAAGGAGGTCAAACTCCTCTGCAATGAGTTGAATGTGGGATTAATTGGTCTATTGGAGACTAGAATTAAGCATAATAAAGTAGAAGAAGTAGTTAATAAAATATTTGGTTGATGGAAGTTTCATTCAAATCATGTCTCACACTACAATGATAGAATTTTGATACTATGAAAAGCAGACTATTATAAACTTAGAGTCCTCAGTGAGAATGTTCAGGTTGTCACATGTGCAGTAACATGTGTCCCATTACAAATGGAATTCCTAGCAACATTTGTGTATGCCTACAACTTAAGAAAAGAAAGGAAAGAGTTATAGAAATATCTTTGTCATATATCTGGAATGTGGCATAAGCCATGAATAACTATGGGAGACTTTAACTCTGTGCTACATGTAGAGGATAGACAAGGAGGCAATCCGATCACACTTAATGAAGTAATTGATTTCCAATCATGGTTGATGTAACAAGTTTAACTGTATTGCCAAATAATGGATGCTCATACACCTGGAATGATAAGCATAAGAGTGGAGGAATTTTCTCTAGAATTGATTAGGTGTTTGTAAATGGTGAATAGATGGGCATTGTGATAGACTGTAAAGTAAAATTTCTACCTGAAGGTGTGAGTGATCACAGTCCTATTCAGATCACAATAGCAAAAAATAACATCCAAGCAAAGAAAATATTCAGCTACTGTAACATGTGGAAATTGTGGAAAATGTATGGTCTCAGAGTATTAGGGGTATAAAATATTCCAAGTAGTTAATAAATTAAAGCTGCCTAAACGACAATTGAAGACCTAATATAGGAACCATTTTAGTAATATTGTGGAAGAGGAAGCAAAGGATAGAGTTAATCTACTGAGAAGTCAGGAGGAACTTCAAAAGTTCCCGCTGAACACTGCTTTACAGCTAGAGGAGAAGGCTATGGGGGCAAAATTCAGAAGGTCAAGCTATTTAATAGAGATGTTCCTTCATCAGAGAAGTAAGACAACTTTGATTAGGGCAGGAGATGACAACACCAGATACTTCTTCTCAGTAATTAAGTATAGAAAGCTAATGCAGGCAGTCACACAACTACCAGACCATAATGTTCAAATACTGTATGAACCGCATACAATAACATACATTTTTGTTGATTACTATAAGAATTTATTGGGTGAACAAGGAGAATGTAGATGAGTTATTTTCAGCTGGTTCTTCGAAAATGGGTAAACGTTGACTGCCAATCAACAAATGTAACTGTTGGGACCCTATACTGACAAAAAAGTAAAAGAAGCTATGTGGACATCAATGTGAATAAAAGTCCAGGACCAGATGGGTTTGGAAGTGGGTTTTTAAGGAAGCTTGGGATATTGTGGGCTCAGATGTTATTGAGGCAGTATTGAAGTTTCTTATAAATGGGAAACTCCTTAAGCAAATAAATGCTATTGTAATTACATTGATCCCAAAGGTTGCCAATCCTTTAAATGCTGGCCAGTTCAGGCCCATCTCATGTTGTAATGTAGTATATAAGTGTATTTCAAAGATGTTATGCAAAAGGTTGAAGCAAGTACTGCCATACCTAGTGAATGAATCACATGCTGCATTTGTGCAAGGTAGATCTTTGGTCCATAATATCCTCATATATCATGACCTTTTGAGGTACTACCAAAGGAAGATTACTCCTAAGTGATTAATGAAGATAGACCTAAGAAAGGCCTATAACATGGTTAGATGGGATTTCTTAGCAGAGATGATGTTAGGATTTGGTTTTCCGAGCAGCTTCACATAACTAGTTATGACATGTGTGACCACTACTATTTTTTTCAGTCAAAGTGAATGGTACTCATGGGTATTTTGAAGGAAAGAGGGGCTTGCGTCAAGGGGAACCAATCTCTCCACTGTTATTTTTCATGGTCATCGAGTACCTCTCAATGACCATGACATTGAGGTATTATGGGATTTGTCGTAGTCATGGAGTACCTCTCAAGAAATATAAATAGGATGAGCCAACTACCAAACTTCAGATATCACCCAATGTGTAAAAGACAGAAGCTTAGACATTTGGTTTTTGCTGATGATCATAAAGAAAATGATAGCTAAGTGAAAAGGGTAATGGAAGCATTGCACCACTTTTCAGAAGCATCTAGGCTAGTGGCCAACATTGATAAAATCACACATATTCATAGCAGGAGTTGATGAGGAGACAAAAATAAGAATAGTTCAAATGAATGGCTTCACCCTGGGAACTTTCCCTATCAGATACCTGGATCTTCCCCTATCCCCCAAAAAGTGGAATAAAATGGAGTGTCACCAATTGATTGTGAAGATCACCAAGTAAATTAGGGCCACTTCTGCAAGACATCTATCATATGCTGGGAAGCTGCAGGTAATAAACTATGTGCTATTCTTAGTTCATAATTTTTGGGGTACAATATTTGTGTTGCCTCAAAGTGTGTTAAATAAGGTACATAGGAAGTGTAGGGAGTTTTTACGGGGAAGCTTAGAAGAGAAGAAGAAATTGTCTTTAGTAGCATGGGAGAAAATTTGCAAACCTAAGAAGCAGGGTGGTTTAAATATAAAATGATGTAAAAACTAGAATAAAGCTTCTGTAGGTAAAATGATCTGGTTGATAATGGAAAAAGCAGATAACCTATGGGTAAAATGGGTACATGCTTTTTATATGAACAATGGAGTGGATTTTTGGAGTCACATACCTCGGGCTGATAGTAGTTGATATTGGAAGAGGTTACACAAACTGAAGTTGTGCATGATAAACTGGTATAAGAATGGAAGACATAGTCTAAATGCAAATGGTAAATATTCAGTCATGCAAGAACACCTAAAACTGATTGGGGACACACCAAAAATAAAAATTGCAGAGCTGGTGTGGAACATAATTAGTCTACTAAAACATAGGTTCATCCTGTGGTTGGCTATTCAAGGTAGGCTATTGACAAAGGAAAGGATGTTGACAATAGGACTACAATGTGAAAATACTACGTGTGTACTATGTGATGAAGCTGGAATGGAGAGTGATATACATCTTTTTCTGATTGTGTATGGTCCACACAGCTGTGGGAGATGTTAAACAAATAGAATGGTACTAGACTTCAGCAATATGATGCTCTACAATCCTTAAGTAGAATACAGAGTAGGAGATGGAGTGTGATGAAGAAGAGCATTATTGCAATAGTATGTGGAGCAGGCTTATATCAGATTTGGCAGGCAAGAAACTGGAAGATGTTTAGGGACTCTATTGTACAGAGTAATATTATAGTGCAAGAGATCCAAAGTGTAATTAGATAAAGAGTGGACATGATAAAGAACTCAAAACGAGCTAGGAAGGCTAGATACATAATAAATAAGTTGTGTATCTAGTGATAGCACTACTGAAAAATTGGTCTATAACGCTTGAAAAATTGTTCCCACAGACTGTCAAACCATTGCCATAGGGATATTGGAACGGTTTACAGCCCGTTACATCAGTCCACGTGCCCATAGGTCTGTTGGAATGGTTCTTGCAACGGTTTGGATCGTTGTGACTATAGATATGTCTATCGCTACAGGTTTTCCTTTCTCTGTTGGAACGATTATTTTTTCAATTGGAACGGTTTAAAACTGTTATTGTATTGTTTATACAACGGTTCTTAACCGTTACCATATTATTTAAAGTAACACTTATGTTAGCTATTGCTACGGTTATGTTGGATATAGCAACAACTTCTTTAAGCTATCTTAACGGTTATATTTGTATTTGGAACGGTTTATAGATCATTTTGGAACAGTTTATAGAACCTATTGCAATGGTTTATATTGTCTACTAGAATGCCATTTGTGTCCTATTGCAACTGTTCTAGTAGGATGTTGTATCAGTTCAGTTAAAACCAAAATATAGCACCTGTTATAAATGAATATTTATATATATAATAAATTATAATACCACTAAAATTTAAATACATCATAAAATGAAACTATTAATAATATAAAATTATCCATCAAGCAAATAATATCCTGTGATAATCCAAAAGGTCATCACTTGTTTTACAAGTCGATTCTGTGATCCGAGACCTTAAAAACTTTTGTGTCTTCCCTCAATTTGCGTGCGCAGTCCCGACGTGTATCTGTAAAGCCATTATGTGAAAATCTGTGAAAAATGATAAATTTTGCTTTTAAAATGAATTTAAGTTGACTTCAGTCATTATTTTGGATAAACGAACCCAGACCCATGATTCGACGGTCCTGAAGGGTCCGTAGGAAAATATGGGACTTGGGCGTATGCCCGAAATTGAATTCCGAGGTCCCAAGCCCTAGAAATAAATTTTTGAAAGAAATTGTTTAACTAAAATTATAAGAGTTTTTAGAAATTGGAATGTGTTTGAATTTGATGGTATTGAGCCCGTATTTTGGTTCCGGAGCCCGGTACAGGTCTTATATGGCATTTAAGTGGAGCCTGTAAAATTTGGTAAGAAACGGACTTGGTATGACGTGAATCGGACCATCGGTTGTTAAATTTGGAACTTAAGAGTTTATGAGATTTTTCTTTGATTTTGATGCTAAATTCATAGTTATTGATGTTATTTTGATGATTTGATCACACGAGCAAGTTTGTATGATGTTTTTGGACTTACGTGCATGTTTGGTTTGGAGCCCCGAGGGATCAGGTGAGTTTTGGATAGGCCACAGAGTGTTTTGAACTTAGGAAATTGCTGGTGTGTTGCAAGTTTTGTGAAGCCTGGCTCGCAAATACGAAGATGTATCGTAAATGGGAAGATCTCCTGGGCCTTGATCGCAAATGCGACCATTTCATCGCAAATGCGACTTATTCTTCACAAATGCGAAAGTAGCAGGTTTCTTAAGGGTTCGTAATTGCGAACTCTGGTCGCAATTGCGACATCTGCAACCTGCTAAATCATAACTTAGCCGAAAATTTCTGCATTTTTCAAACCTTTTCAAAACCTAAACACCTTTGGCGATTTTTCAAGGACAAGTACTCTTCAAAATCGATTTTAAGTCATTTCTAACTCATTTTCATTAATCATTAACATCTTTTCACATGATTTCAACTCAAAATCAAGGGTTTTCATGGGGAAAATTGGGTGTTTTGGGTAGAACTTAGGTTTTTCAAATTTTGGGAATTTGGACCTCGATTTGAGGTTTGATTTTAAAATAAATTATATATTTGGGTTCGTGGGTGAATAGGTAATCAGGTTTTGGTTCGAACCTCGGGTTTTGACCATGTGGGCCTGAGGTTAATTTTTGACTTTTTGGGAAAATCATTGGAAAACTTATTTTTATGCATTAGAATTGATTCATTTAGCATTTATTGATATAGTTAAGTAACTTGTGGTAAGATACAAGCGAATTGGTGGTGGAAACAAGAGGTAAAGCGGTAGTTGAGGCTTCAAGTATGTTCGTGGCATTGAGGTAAGTGTTTGGTCTAACCTTAACTTGAGGGATTAGGAGTCGTGTCTTATTTTCTATGTGTTAATTGTTGAGTACGACGTATAGGCATGGTGACGAGTATCTATACGTTGGTGTCAAGCATGCCCGTGAGTCTTATACTATGATTAATGTGACTCTGATTCATATTGTTCATGCTTTTTATGATGATTTCTTTTGTTGAACAAGGCTTGTGGAAGTATTATTGGTAATTGAACATTGAAGAGCGTTGGCTCAAGTGGTAAAATGATTTGTGGAAGTATTATTGGCAATTGAACATTTTAGAGCATCGTCTCAAATTGTGAATTGAGTTGTGAAGTAAATGTGGAAAAGGGAAGAGGTTTATGATATTGTCCCCTTTCCTGGATGTTGTTACTTTTGATGTTATCTCCCTTGCCGGGATGTTATTGTTTTGATATTGTTTCCCTTACCGGGATATGGTTGTTATACTATTGTTCTCTTGCCGGAATTTTATTGATTCCCTTGCCCTTATTGATTTGTGATTGTTGTTTGGGTAAGGAAGAGTGTTAAAGCACAAAGGGTAATGACGTGCATGATATTTGTGAGAGAGTGTTAACGCACGAAGGGTGATGCCGTACCGATTTTGTGAGGTTAAATCACGAAGGGTGATGTCGTGCCGCATGATGTACCATTCCGTGCCATGATATGAGTGATAATGCAGGAAGGATCATTCTGTGCCATAATTATGTGAGGTAAAAGCACGAAGGGTGATGTCGTGCCGATTTTATTGATTTTATAATGAGGACGAGAGTAAAAGCATGAAGGGTGATGTTGTGCACTTGTCTTTTATTTCTAATTCTTGTTGATAATTGAACTTTGGTGTTTCTTATATTTATCTGTTGTTCTTCTGTTATTACTTGATGTTCCCCGCAGCATGCTTCCCCCTCTTATCCTTAATAATACATTTTTGCCTTTATTTTCCACTGTATATGATTTAACTACAAAGGTTTATTTGGTAGTCTAGAGGCAGGGATTCTTTTGGTAGGGGCCATCCTCCCAGGCCGTTTCATTCAGCACTTCAGGCTTCTCACGGTGCTCCAGGTGGTCGTGGCTCTCGTATGCAGTATTCTGATCAGTTGCGCTACAACGTACCGCCAGCTCCTATCAGTGCACCTCCGCTCTAGAGTTTTCAGAGTGGTTATTTAGGCCGTCAGGGTCAGCAGTGTCAGCCACCGAGGGCTTGTTATACATGTGGTGATACAGGACATATTGTTAGATTTTGCCCTCGGGCACCGAGCAACTCTCAGCATTAGGGTTCCCGTGCCATGGTTCAGGCACCGAGTGTTCCACAGCCCGCTCAGCCAGCTAGAAGTGGAGGTAGAGGTGCTAGAGGTGGAGGTAGAGGTATTAGAGGTGGAGGTTAGGCCGCTAGAGGTGGAGGACAGCCAGCAGGAGGCCGTCCTAAAGATATAGTTTAGAGTGGTGGGGCTTAGCCCCGATGTTATGCTCTTGCAGCCAGGCCTGAGGCTGAGGCTTCCGATGCACTTATCACAGGTACTATTCTGGTTTATAGTAGAGATGCTTCAGTTCTATTTGATCCACGGTCTACATACTCCTATGTGTCATCTTATTTTGCATTGTATCTGGTCATGCTTAGTGATTCTTTGAGTGCTCTTGTGTTTGTGTCTACACCGTTAGGTAATTCTATTGTGATAGATCGTGTCCATCGTTCATGTATAGTTGTGATTGGGGGTCTTGAGACTCTAGCATATTTGTTACTATTGGACATGGTTGATTTTGATGTCATCTTGGGGATGGACTGGTTATCACCTTACCACATTATCTTGCACTGTCATGCCAAGACTATGACTTTAGCCTTGCTGGGTTTACCTCGTTTAGAGTGGAGAGGGACTCCTGGTCATTCTACCCGTAGTGTTATCTCATATATGTGGGCTCAGTAAATGATCGAGAATGGGGTGTTTGGCCTATTTGGCATATGTTCGCGATTCTAGTGCTGAGGTTCTTTCTATGGATTCTGTGTCTGTTGTTCGTGAGTTTCCTGAGGTGTTTCCTTCAAACCTGTCGGGTATGCCACCCGATAGGGATATTGACTTCTGCATTGATTTGGCTCCAGGTACTCGGCCCATTTCTATTCCGCTATATCGTATGGCCCTGCCTGAGTTGAAAGAATTGAAGGAGCAATTGCAAGACTTGCTTGATGAAGGTATTATTAGGCCTAGTGTCTCGTCTTGGGGTGAGTCGGTGTTGTTTGTTAAGAAGAAGGACGGATCGATGAGGATGTGTGTAGATTACCGGCAGTTGAACAAGGTTAAAATCAAGAATAAGTATCCATTGTCGATGATTGATGATTTGTTCGATCAGCTTCGGGTTGCGAAGGTAGCAGGTTTCTTAAGGGTTCACAATTGCGAACCCTGGTCGCAATTGCGACATTTGTAACCTGCTAAATCATAACTTAGCCAAAAATTTCTGCCTTTTTCAAACCTTTTCAAAACCTAAACACCTTTGGGCGATTTTTCAAGGACAAGTACTTTTCCAAATCGATTGTAAGTCATTTCTAACTCATTTTTATTAATCTTTTACATCTTTTCACTTGATTTCAACTCAAACTCAAGGGTTTTCATGGGGGAAATTGGGTGTTTTGTGTAGAACTTAGGTTTTTCAAATTTGGGGATTTGGACCTCGATTTGAGGTCCGATTTCAAAATAAATTATATATTTGGGTTCGTGGGTGAATGGGTAATCGGGTTTTGGTTCGAACCTTAGGTTTTGACCATGTGGACCCAAGGTTGATTTTTGACTTTTTGGGAAAATCATTGGAAAACTTATTTTTATCTATTAGAATTGATTCATTTAGCATTTATTGATATAGTTAAGTAACTTGTGGTTAGATACAAGCGAATTGGTAGTGAAAACAAGAGGTAAAGCGTTAGTTGAGGCTTGAATTGTGTTCGTGGCATTGAGGTAAGTGTTTGGTCTAACCTTAGCTTGAGGGATTAAGAGTCGTGTCTTATTTGCTATGTGTTAATTGTTGAGTACGATGTATAGGCATGGTGACGAGTATCTATACGTTGGTGTCAATCATGCTCGTGAGTCTTATAGTATGATTAATGTGACTCCGATTCATATTATTCATGCTTTATATGATGATTTATTTTGTTGAACAAGGCTTGTGGAAGTATTATTGGTAATTGAACATTGAAGAGCGTTGGCTTAAGTTGTAAAATGATTTGTGGAAGTATTATTGGCAATTGAACATTTTAGAGCATCGGCTCAAGTTGTGAATTGAGTTGTGAAGTAAATGTGAAAAAGAGAAGAGGTTTATGATATTGTCCCCTTGTTGGGATGTTGTTACTTTTGATGTTATCTCCCTTGCCAGGATGTTATTGTTTTGACATTGTTTCCCTTGCCCTTATTGATTTGTGATTATTGTTTGGGTAAGGAAGAGTGTTAAAGCACGAAGGGTGATGTCGTGCATGATATTTGTGAGAGAGTGTTAATGCACGAAGGGTGATGTCGTGTCGATTTTGTGAGGTTAAAGCATGAAGAGTGATGTCGTGCCACACGATGTACCATTCCGTGCCATGATATGAGTGATAATACTCGAAGGATCATTCCTTTCCATGATTATGTGAGGTAAAAGCACAAAGGGTGATTCCGTACCGATTTTATTGATTTTATGGTGAGGACGAGAGTAAAAGCACGAAGGGTGATGCCATGTACTTGTCTTTTATTTTTGATTCTTGTTGATAATTGAACTTTGGTGTTTCTTATATTTATCTGATGTTCTTTTGTTATTGCTTGATGTTCCCTGCAGCATGCTTCCCCCTCCTATCCTTAATTGTGTATTTCTGCCTTTATTTTTTGTTGTATATTATTTAACTGCACATGTTTATTTGGTAGTCTGGTCCTAGCTTCGTCACTACTTCGCCAAGGTTAGGCTAGGTATTTACTAGCACATGAGGTTGGTTTTGCTGATATTACACTCTGGCCTGTGTGCAGATCTCGGTGCTGTAGCTTTTGGACTGCAGTGAGGATGTTGTCTTCAGTCTATTCAGGCGACCTGAGGTAGTCCTGTAGGCATCCGCAGGCCCTGATGTCTCCTTCTATCTTTCTATACTGTTTCTACTATGTATTTCTGAAACAACTTGTATTTACCTTTCAGACCCTTATTTGTAGTACTCTTAGACCGTCTGTGAAATTGTGACACCATATCTGGGTAGCTTTTTAGTTTAAGAATTGTATCAGTGTTAATATTAAACGGTTACCTTTCGGTTCTTCCGCTTATTTAATTCCGCTGTTTTTATGATGTTTGTTCACCATTGTTAAAGGATTAAAATATATGAAAAAGGTTAAGTAATTGGAACAATTGGCTTGCCTAGCTTTCATTAGTAGGCGCCATCACGACCCCCAATGGTGGAAAATCATGGTCGTGACATATCCATAAAGCAAATGTTCTACCCCATGAGTGCATAAGTTTAGTACATTTCAAGAGAGTAAATATGTTTCAAAAATGTTGGTAACAAAAGATTCCT
This sequence comes from Nicotiana sylvestris, assembly GCF_000393655.2. Lineage (NCBI taxonomy): Eukaryota > Viridiplantae > Streptophyta > Magnoliopsida > Solanales > Solanaceae > Nicotiana > Nicotiana sylvestris. The sequence continues at coordinate 216,172,538 of NC_091059.1, read as the reverse complement.
AGAACATTTATATATAACAATTCAAAATTCATCTCAAGTAAGGTCTAGTTCTTCATTGTCTTCATCATCCATTTCTTGATCTACTCCACCTACAAAAGAGGATAAATAAAGTTATTACCCTTCAAGAGAATTCAGTCTAAGAATACTCATAGCACAAATTGCCATGAAAAAAGAAAAGAACATAAAAACTCCAGAACCAACAATAGTAGTTGCAAAACAAAAAGAAACTACAAAAGAAGTTCAAGTCTTCCAAGTTGGCCATAAGATGCCAAGCCATGAACTGTTTGCTAATGCAGTTAGGATCGTAGTACCTTCTGGACTGGTATATTTCATTTTGTTTTTCTTATATCCTATAAAGAATGATGTTAATATATGCTTTAAAGTATGTGCTATATTTATATTATATCAATATAATCAGGAGAACAACTGAACAACCATCTCTGTGCTAAAATTAGTTAGATCTGGCTTGTCCATATTAGTGCAGATAGGTATATCATATGTTCTTCACCTACTCAACAGTATTATATCTCACCATCTTTATCATTTTCAAAAGCCATTTATAAATTAATTAAGAGTACAAACTTTTATTCATTTGGTCTATAATTAGTTCAGTTCCTTTTATTAGTCAAGGAAAATAGGTTGGAGCATTTAACACTACAACTTTTTTTTCTCTCTTTTACGCTACAGATAGACTGGTATAATCATTTCAAAATATATCATGGCATCAGAGGGCTTCTACTCTCCCTTGCAATCAAAGAAACAGGGTATCCACAACCTTGGTACCATATCCTAGAATCTGTAGCACTGGAAAATAGAGCACAACTATTTGTGAATCTAGTTAATTAGTCAAATTTCAAAATTATTTATCACCTAGAACTTGGTAACACCTCAGATAGTTACCCAACTTATATGAGCTCTCTAGAAGGGAGCCACTCATGCATTTAGTATTCACTTGGTCCCATATAAAAATGCGCAAAATCGTACCATAAAGACACATTATATGCTACTCATAAAAAATGAACATTTTCATTTAAAATAAGGCCTTTGATATGCACAAAATCAGTCAGTTGTTGTTCACTGCTGCACACTAGCAGGAAAAAGTGACTAGCGGTGACAGCCACATAACCTTCCATTTTCATGAAGAAGGAAAAGATCTAGAACAACGTTTGATATTTAACCATCGGATTTGGCTCACATAAATTTGTGGCAGCCACCTCATTCATGCATTATGATATTTGGATAGTATATAGTATAAAAATGACCAAGAATCTAAAGAAGACAGTATATATCATAAAAATCAACCAATACAGAAACAGAAGTTGTTATAAAAGAAGTTGGATACCAATAATACCAAAATATTCATATCTATAGGAAGAAGAAAGGATATTACCGTATCCACTCTGCCTTGAACCAAAACAAAATTCCAACTAAGGAACGAGTCAACTATTGGACAACAGCTCACAAAGTGCAGAATTTTCAACTATAGGAATAGCATAACTGAAGAAAAATCACAAAGCAATCATTGGACAGTAACATATGAAAGGTTCAACAACCTTGTTTCACTTGAAACTGCAGTTCCTTCCTCAATTGCAAGTCAATTTGCCTTCAAAATGCATGCCAAACAGTTACTGCCAAGCAATTTTCTCAAAACAACCAACCAAACAATTCATTTTAACAAAGAGAAACAATTTTTGCCACACTTGGTGCAAATTAAGAAGTACATGACTGAAGAATTAAGCAGGCAATTGTACAGAAGTTAGATTGTAACTAAAATTATGCAGAAGCTTGAAAAATTGGTACAAAAGCTGTAGAATCAGTGCCAACAATCAGCTTTTAAACTGGTAGAAACTTTTCAGCAGCTCAAACAGTGTAGAAATCACACTCAAAACTCCCAAGAATAATCAACCCAGCAACAACTTCAAACTATAACACCAAATTCAAGCCATTTGATACTTCATGAAACCAGCAGTAGCAATTTTCAAGGGGATTACAAGCTCGCAAAGATGATGGCATTCCAAGCCATTTTAGAGATAATAGCAGCAACTTAACATTTCAGAAACAAATCTGATCAATCTTTCAATCAATAGTAGCTATTCACTCGATTCAATTCAAACAGTCAAAAACTAGTATTCAATGCAGTAGTAGACACTATCAAATTCAACTAAAAACATGACGACAAGATCTCGATCAAAATTCAACAACAACAAAAAAAGAAAAATAAATTTAAGTCTTTGATTCAAGTACTCAAGCTCCAAATGAACAGTACCAGATAAGATACATAAAGGAATAATGGCACATAAGAGGCATGTGAGCTGAATAACTCATCATTTGACCTAGTATGTGTTACCTCCCTACGTGTAGTTTATTTTATATACTCATATATTTTGAATACTAATGTGTAAATAACCAAGTTATTTAGCAATTGGAAAGATGGTTTGCAAGTTTGATGTCACTATTGCATCTAGCTTTCCTTATACCAACACATCATGCTACGTTAGAAATAGTCCACTCAAAATGTTTCAAGTATGTAATCATAATTACAATGTTGTTATGGTTCACTTACCGAAGACTAGACAAGAGATTTGGAATATAATTACCTTGTGAGGATCGGAGTTTCAATATTTAAGAAGATCCTTAAAGTGAGATTCCGGAACATCTACTAGCCTATTCTCCATTCGAAGATCATCATTTTCATAGGCTTTGAAGTGGTTTGTCTTCATTTGACTCTTATACTTTCTCCAAGCACTACAAACTGATTAAAAAATCCATTGTTTTGCCTTGTCGGAAATGTTATATTTTTCCTACAATTTAGTGCAATTGGGTTAGTGTAAGAAATAAGAAATATCATCCATGTTTATTGGACATTAGGAACTTCATATCTTGATATATTTTCATATATCATCTTTTGTGTCTAGTTTTCTCCAATTAAATACATTAAGAGGATAAAAGAAAATAGAAGAAGAGTTATACAAGTGTTAGTCTTCATGATAACTTCTCTGAGGCTCTATTCAAATTATGCTTAAAAGATATACACCTAGGAAACTGATCTTTACTTAAATATAGAACTTAACCAGCAACATTCATGGTTTTCAAACTATTGTTTAAGACTTATCACGACTTTTAATAGGTAAACTGAAGCAGTCTTTGACAAATTTTTACAACAATAACAGAGAAACTCACATTCTTTACCAATTATTTTCAGACAATGAGCATGATATCTATGTCCGGATGATACTCTTTTAAATACAGATTCATATATGAAGCTTAAGCAAATGTATTCACACTTATTCACATTATTCTGATTAAATGTGAATTTTTTGCATCTATATGATCAGGAATTTATAGAATAAATAATTGAATTCTTTGAAAAATGGAGTCTTGGAACTAATTCAAATGAACATTTAAGAAGAGAAGTGTTGTAAAGTTTCTTTGTCCATTTCATTGTTGATCAATCTATCACTCGATGTAAGTCGCTGTTATTCTTACTACAAGTTAAGTAAAAACTGCTGCCACTTTGGAAATAAGCCTAGTTAATTGATTATATTTTGTAATCTGATTACACACAAATTAAATCTCGCTCTATATTTCTATTAGTGCGTTAATACTGATTTGTTTCTATAATATTATAAAATTATTATAGAGACCAGTACACATACAAAATCAGTAAGTTTGTTAAATTAACATCACTTGAAGCTACCAAATAATGAGTCTTGTTACATTAGCTGTTGACAAATTACAAGGAATACAAATATTTGACCTATTCAAGTCAAAACAAACAAGGAAATCACAAATGAAGCATCGTCCGTTCAACTCCATAGCCAAATTTGCAAGTCAAAATCAAATTTTCAATCAGTAAAACTCAAAGTAAAAGAAATAGAGTGGGAAAGGGGAACAAACCAGATTGCTATTATAGCTATCGAGATCCAACCTTAAGAAAAACAAAGAATTTTCAGGCAAAAAAAACTTCAGTTAATCTCAGTATGGAAAATTCCCTGCAATAAAATTAAGACGAAAATTGTTAGAATATAGTATTATAAAAAGTTAAAGCGATATAATACAGAAATTAGTGAGTTAAGACAAAATATTAGTTAAACAAATCTGTTGTTGTCACGACCCTAAACCCGGACCCGGTTGTGATGGTGCCTCTCGTGAAGACAAGGCCAACCGATTCTACCCATTTCAGTATTTAACAGTTAAGCATTAAGAAACAATCTAAGCATGATCAAATATACCAAGATTTAAACAGTTAATAGCATAATTCGCGGAAATAAATAACTCAACACAGCCCGATACCGGGGTGTCACTAGTCGTGAGCATCTAACAACACAGAATACTCCAAATCAAACTACAGAGTTTAATACAAAAAACTAAGAACATAAAGGAATAAGATAGGGAAGAGCTTCAGGCTGCGAACGCCAACAACTACCTAGAGACTCCTCAGATACGCCTGAGTCGGAAATGATCAGCACTCGGGAGCGGGACCAGATACGCCTGAATCTGCACACAGGGTGCAGGGAGTAAAGTGAGTACTTCAACTCAGTAAGTAATAATCATAAATAAAGACTGAAAGCAGGAAATCACGTAAGGCACAAAGCATGCTCTAATGGAGTAGTAAAACCATTTCTAAACAGTAAACCAGTGAAAAATAAGTAAAAATCCCTTAATTCAAATTTAACTTCATGAAAAGCCTTTTTCAATGATTAAGCAGGTAATTGACAGTCAATTATGAAAAATAAACACATAAAGGTTCTCCCCTCGGGCACAGTATCAACAATTCCGCCCCTCGGGCAACATCTCAGAACAATACCAGCCCCTCGGGCTCAATCTCACATCACAATGGGTACTCGCGCTCACTGAGGGTGTGCAGACTCCTGGAGGAGTCCCTTACGGCCCAAGCTCAATATCAAGCCATCTCGTGGCATCATTATTAGGCCCTCAGCCTCGTATCAACAAGCCACCTCGTGGCGTATATATCTCAGGCCCTTGGCCTCATAATCAATATCAAATGTTTCCTCACAACATAGGCCCTTGGCCTTACTCAGTCCAAAACTCCTCACAAGCCACTCGGGCAATAGTGAAACATGATTCTCAACCCAATTATCATTTGAAAGATCATTTAAGTAATAAAACAGAGTAAACATGGCTGAGTATGAAAACAGTGGAAAATAACATAACTGAGTTCAAGTATAAAGTCAAAGTAGTGAGGAAATATCAATAAAAATCTCCGAAGGGTCCAAATAGTTGGCACAAGGCCCAAATATGGCATCATCCCAAATCATGATGATAGTAAATAGATTTCAATCAAATACGCGGTAAAATAGTCATTCAGGACGGACTAAGTCACAATCCCCAACAGTGCACGACCCCACACTCATCATCCAGCTTGTGCGTCACCTGAATATAGCACAACGATGTGCAAGTCCGGGTTTCATACCCTCAAAACATCATTTACAATCATTACTCACCTCAATTCGGTCAAATCTCTAGTTCGCGATGCCTTTGCCCCTAGAATCGGCCTCCACTCGCGTCGAATCTATCCAAAATCAGAACAAGGACGTCAAAATATGCTAAGGGAACGAAGCCCAAGCAAAAATAATCAATTTACAACATAAATCCCGAAATTACCAAAACCCGACCCCCGGGCCCATGTCTCGAAATTCGATAATTTTTACATCAATAGATTCCTTATCTCCCTATGAGTTCATACATATCAAAAGTTCTGAAATCCGACCTCAAATGGTCCTTCAAATCCTCAAGCAAAGGTTTAAGTTTCCAAGCCCTAGTTTCCCCAATTTTACCCCTTAAATTCCATTAATAATAGCTCTAATCCGTGAAATAATAGCATAGGAACGAGTTTTAGGTCCAAAATCTTTACCTCAATGAAGTTCCCTTGAAATCCCTCTTCAAAATCGTCTAAAAAGCTCCCAAGCCGAATTAGAAATGGTGAAAATAGCTCAAAATCGCGAAGGACACAATTTATACTTTCTGTCCAGGCATTTTTGCATCTGCGGCCCTATTTACCGCTTCTGCAATACCGCATATGCGTCCAACTAACCGTTTCTGCAGCTCTTCACTTAAAGGCCAAAATCGCATCTGTGATCCACATTCCGTGCCTGCGCTTTCGGAGGTGCGGTCCCACAACCGTATCTGCGGTTCCTGCCAACATCCCCCATTTCCACTTCTGTGACAACTCCTCCGCATATGCGGCATCGCACTTGCGATCCCCAAGCCGCAAGTGCGGAAATACCAGAAGCAGCAAATATGCAGCATTCTTAAAAATCCAAACTCACCGTCAACCATCCGAAATCACCCCGAGACCCACGAGACCTCAACTAAAAGCAGAAACATATCTTAAAACCTTATTCAAACTTATTCCAATCTTTAAAACACCTCAAACAACATCAAATCAACCCAAATACATCGGATTCAAGCCTAAGTTTCAGAAATCTACCGAATTCCGCTTTTGATAAAAAAACCCAACCAAACCACGTCTTAATGACTTGAAATTTTGTACACACATCCCAAATGACACAACGGAACTACTGCAACTCTCAGAATTCCATTCCGACCCCTATATCAAAATCTCTCCTACCAATCGGAAATGCCAAAATATCAACTTTGCCAATTCAAGCCTAAATCTACTCCAAACCTTCAAAACTCATCTCGATCACGCTCCTAAGTCCCAAATCACCTCCCGGAGCTATCCGAACGATCGAAACTCACATCTGAGATCTCTAACACCTAAGTAAACATCCAGTTGACGTTTTCAACTTAAGCTTCCTCAAAAGAGACTAAGTGTCTCAAACCTTACCAAAATCATTTCGGATTCGATCTGACCAACCCAATACCACATAACACGGATAAACAAAGCATAGAGAAGCAGAAATGGGGAAAATGGAGCAGCAACTCATGATATGACTGGCCGTGTCGTCACATCCTCCCCAACTTAAATAAACGTTTATCCTCGAACGAGTCAAGAAACATACCTGAATCCTCAAACATGTGAGGATATCTGCTCCGCATCTCCCACTCGGTCTCCCAAGTAGCCTTCTCCATGGGCCAACCTCTCCACTGCACTTTTACTGAAGTTATATCCTTTGACCTCGGCTTTCGAACCTGATGACCCAAAATAGCTACTGGCTCCATATCATAAGTCAAATCATCATCCAACTGAACCGTGCTGAAATTCAAAACATAAGACGGATCCCAATATACTTCCGGAGCATAGAAACATGAAATACAAGATGCACACTCAAAAAGCTGGGTGCAAAGTAAGCTCATAAGCCACCTCCCCAATCCTCCGAAGCACCTCAAAATGCCCAATGAATCGCGGACTCAATTTCCCCTTCTTCCCAAATCTCATAACACCCTTCATAGGTGAAACCTTCAACAACCTTTTCGCCAACCATATATGACATATCTCGAACCTTCTTGTCAGCATAACTCTTTTGCCTCGACTGCGCCGTACAAAACCTCTCCTGAATCACCTTCACCTTTTCTAAAGCATCATGCACCAAGTCTGTCCCCAATATTCTAGCCTCACCGGGCTCGAACTAACCAACTAGAGATTTACACCGTCTCCCATACAAAACCTCATATGGAGCCATCTGAATACTCGACTGGTAGTTGTTGTTATAAGAAAACTCTACAAGCAGTACAAGCTGATCCCATGACCCTCCGAAATCAATGACACAAGCACGCAACATGTCCTCCAATATCTGAATAGTGTGCTCGGACTGCCCGTCCATCTGAGGGTGAAAGGTTGTGCTCAACTCAACCTGAGTACCCAACTCTCGCTACACAGACCTCCAAAACTGCGATGTAAATTGAGTGCCCCTATCTGAAATAATGGAAACTGGGACACCGTGCAAGCGAACAATCTCCCGAATATAGATCTCTGCCAACCTCTCTGAAGAATAGGTAGTACACACAGGAATGAAGTGCGCGGACTTGGTCAATCGATCCACAATCACCCAAATAGCATCAAACTTCTTCAAAGTCTGTGGAAGTCCAACAACAAAGTCCATAGTGATCCGCTCCCACTTCCACTCTGGAATATCTATCCGCTGAAGTAAGCCACCCGGTCTCTGATGCTCATATTTCACCTACTGAAAATTGAGACACCGAGCTACAAATCCCACAATATCTTTCTTTATTCTTCTCCACCAATAGTGATGCCTCAAATCCTGATACACCTTCGCGGCACCGGGATGAATGGAATACCGCGAGCTATGGGCCTCCTCCAGAATTAACTCCTGAAGCCCATCCATATTAGGCACACAAATCCAGCCCTGCATCCTCAACACCCCATCATCACTAATGGTCACATCTCTGGCATATCATGCTGAACTCTGTCCTTAAGGACAAGCAGATGCGGATCATCATACTGGCACTCTCTGATGCGATCATATAAGGAAGACCAAGAAACCAAACTAGCCAATACCCGACTGGGCTCCGAAATATCTAACCTCATGAACCGATTGGCCAAAACCTGAACATCAACTGCAAGAGGTGTCTCCCCAACTAGAATATATGCCAAACTCCCTATACTCACTGCCTTTCGGCTCAAAGCATCGGCCACCACATTGGCCTTTCCTGGATGGTACAATATGATAATATCATAAACCTTAAGCAACTTCAACCACCTTTGCTGCCTCAAATTAAGATCCTTCTACTTGAAAAAGTGTTGGAGGCTACAATGATCAATAAACACCTCACAAAATACACCATACAAGTAATGCCTCCAAATATTCAACGCATGAACTATGGCAGCCAACTCCAAATCATGAACGAGGTAGTTCTTCTCATGGGGATTCAACTGACGAGAAGCATAAACAATAACTCTACCCTTATGCATCAATACACAACCAATGCCAACTCTCAAAGCATCACAATACACGGTATATGAACCTGAAGTTGATGGCAAAACTAACACTGGAGTTGTGGTCAATCTGTCTTGAGCTTCTAAAAGCTCTCCTCACACTCGTCTGACCATACAAATGAATCACCCTTTTTAGTCAACTTGGTCAAGGGAGATGCGATAGATGAGAATCCCTGAACAAACCGGCGATAATAGCCTTCCAAACCAAGAAAGTTGCGAATCTCTGTAGTTGAGGACAGTTTGAGCCAACTCTAAACTGCCTCTATCTTCTTCGGATCAACCTAAATACCCTCGCTAGACACTACGTGCCCCAAGAAAGCCACTAAACTGAGCCAAAACTCACACTTAGAGAATTTTGCATAAAGCTTATCCTCCCTCAATCTCTGCAATACAGCTCTCAAATGCTCTGCGTGCTCCTCCTAACTACACGAATATACCAGAATATCATCAATGAAGACTATGACAAATGAGTCAAGATAAGACCGGAACACACTGTTTATCAAATGTGTGAACACTACTAGGGCATTGGTTAGCCCAAAAGACATCATCAAGAACTCATAAAACCATATCGGGTCCTGAAAGCTGTCTTAAGAATATCCAAGTCCCTGATCTTCAACTGGTGATAACCTGAACGGAGATCAATCTTGGAGAACACTCTCGCTCCCTGAAGCCGGTCGAATAAATCATCAATGCGAGGCATAGGATACTTGTTCTTAATTGTTACCTTGTTCAATTGCCTATAATCAATGCACATCCTCATAGTGCCATCCTTCTTCTTAATAAAACCGGCGCACCCCAAGGTGACACACTAGGCCGAATGAACCCCTTATCGAGGAGTTCCTAAAGCTGCTCCTTTAATTCCTTCAACTCCGCTGGTGCCATACAATACGACATAATAGAAATGGGTTGAGTGCCCGGCACAGGTCAATACCGAAATCAATATCCCTATCCGGTAGCATGCCCAGCAGGTCTGCAGGAAACACATCAGGAAAATCCCTCACAACTGAAACAGAATTAATACTGGGAGTCTCAGCACCGACCTCCCTCACAAAGGATAGATACGAAAGACAACCCTTCCCAACCATACGTTGTGCTTTCAAGAATGAGATCACTTTACTGGGAACATAATCAGTCATACCTCGCCACTCAATCCGTAGTACACCTGGTATAGCCAATGTGACTGTCTTAGCATGATAGTCCAGAATAGCACGACACAGAGATAGCCAATCCATGCCCAAAATTACATCGAAATCAACCATACACAATAATAAAAGATCCACCTAGGTCTCCAGACCCCCAATAGTTACCACACACGACCGATACATACGGTCTACAACAACAGTATCGCCTACCGAGGTAGATACATGAACATGTGAAGCAAGAAACTCATGGGGCATACCCAAATAACGAGCAAAGTATGATGACACATAAGAAAAGGTGGAACCGGGATCAAATAATACAGAGGCATCTCTGTGGTAGACGGAAACAATACCTATAATAACAGCATCTGAAGTAATAGCATTGGGTCTGCCTGGAAGTGCATAGAAATGGGCCTAACCGCCACCTGATTGACCTCCCCCTCTGGGACGACCCCTAGCTGACTGACCTCCACCCCTAGCTGACTAGGTGGTTGGTAATTAAGTAAATAACGCTAAATCCGATGACTGACCCCTCTGCTGAGATGAACTCGCAAGACGACGAGGGCACTGCCTCCACATATGACCCATCTCACCACACTTATAATAAATCCCAGGTGCTGGAGAAGGGGACTGAAGGGAACATGCACTCGGCATAGAAGAGCCCTGAATTGATGGAGCACGGGACAAACTCTAAGCTGGAAGGGCACTAAGTGATGACTGGCCCTTATGAGAACTGTGAGAACCATGACCTGACGGTGCCCCACGGTAGCCTGGGCAAGCTGGATGAGCATGCCTGAAGGGATGGCCTCTGCCGTATTGAAATTGACCTCTCGAAAGAGCACCACTATAACTGCCAGATCCTCGAGGCCTCTTGGCCTCCCTCTCCTCTTGCTCTTGGTGACGAATAGATTCAATCTCATAAGCAATGTCCACAACCTCCTCAAAGGTAGCACCAATCACCCTCTCCCTGGTCATGAGAATATGAAGCTGATAAGTGAGGCCATCAACGAACCTCCTAATCCTCTCTCTATCTGTCAGAACCAACCAAATAACATGACGAGCTAACTTGGAGAACCTCATATCATATTGCATCACAGTCATCTCTCCCTGACGCAACCACTCAAACTCCCTACACAGCTCCTCTTTGCGGGACTGCGACACATACTTCTCCAGAAAGAGAACGGAGTACTGCTGCCAGGTAAGGGGTACTGCACCAACAGGCCTACGCCTCTCAAAAGCCTCCCACCAAGTGAAGGCAGCTCTAAAAAATTGATAAGTAGTGAAAGCGACCCCGCTCGTCTCCAGAATACTCGTTGTACGAAGCATCCCCTGACACTTATCCAAAAAACCCTAGGCATTCTCGCCCTCTGCACCACTGAAGGTCGGAGGCTGTAGTCTACCAAACCTCTCCAACCTATGTTGCTCATCATCCATCATAACAAGAACTACATAGTCCTGAGCAGCTACAACCGGCTGGGCTAGATCTTCCCCCGACGTCTGAAGTCCCTGCACGACCTGCTCAGGTGTGCGAGCGACGGGAATCTAATTGCCTCCGCCGGCCTGAGAAGTAGTTGTGGCTGTAGTGGCTAAAACCTCCTGAGCTATGCCAGTGCAAATAGATAAGATCTGAGCCAAGGCCTCTTGAAGACCCGGAATCACAATGGGAACAGCTGGTGCCTGAGATGGTTGTCGCACCCCCTTTTTCCCTTCGCGGAGAGGAGTCCGGGTTTCGACATTCATGGGTGTAATAACTCATTTCCTTTTGGAAATTGGGTATTTGAAGAGTCGCCACCTAACGATTTTAAGGTGTGTTAGGGTACCTATAAGACTCAACTACAACTATGTCTGATAACCAGAGATAGGTTAGGCACCCCTCAGGATCCACTAGTGTGGTTCCCAGACAGTTTTTGTGAATTTGTGCAACTAGCAAGTAGGCAAGTAGGGCTCAAATAATGGGGGATTTAAGTTAAAGTACACAAGTGTTTGAAAAACGATTAATAAAATCAAGGTTTTGAAAAGAGTTATAATCTTAGCGTACTTATAAAAATAAAGGGGTGTCCTAAGTTTGTTTGTAATATGGATCACATCAATGCAATACCCGGTATGACACTCCTCAGAATAGGGGATACACATGGTATTAGATCACTGGTCGTCATATCCATATCTACCCTTTCCCGCCCCGTTAAGGTAATTAAAGCGAGGGTTGGTCTCGACCTCTATTGCATGTTGTTACCCATCCCATTCCTATCAGTCCCAGAGGAATTTAGGACTCCTATTCCTATAAGAAGGAAGTTCTAGGCACACCCTCAGGTTTAAAGGCAAAAATACTAAAGCGACATACAAAAACATATAAGCCTGCAATTAGGGGGGAACATATAAGCAAATAGAAGGCTCAGTTATACCTCCACAAACAGTGCACATAGATAGCATGAATTATACACAGTTAAGGTCTAAATTTAAAGTCCTAAGCAGGGTGTTTAAATCAGAAATAGATTTTTCACATGACTTAGAAAAGAAGTCTGAATCAGGCCTGCCTGCTGGTTTTGACCGTTGATGATAAAACAAAGGCAGTTTCAGTTTTATTTGAGTAATTACCTAAGGCTTACCTAGGCGCAAAGTGAGATGCAGTAGTTGTTCCAAGTCATTAAGATAGTTTGGAGATTATTTTGATTACCTAAAACATGTTGTTCTAGTCACGGAGATCGTTGCCAATTTTATTCACAAAACACAATGTGAAAATTACTAACTTCTCCTGAATTAGTAATTAACTAGGCATTTTAAAAATACAAACAGGATCCTAGAACATGGTATCTAGTATGCACATGCAAATGGAAGGGTTGTTGAAAATAGAATCCCTAAGGCATGCTTTCTAAATGTACACAAGAATTGCAGAATTTTTGAAATAACAACCTTTTTTACCATTATTGTTATTTCCCTAGGAGCAGGATTTCTAAGCGATAGACATAAGACATGGATTAATGAATGAGATGCTGAAGCAGGCAACATGAATCCTATGAACATGATATCTAATGCATTGTATGAATCCTAAACATGATTTCTATTGCACAACTTGGAATATAAACCTAATAATATATTTTCTACCCTTGAACAACGATGGCATGCATATTTCCCATCTCTTTTCACTAGCCACCCCAATATTTGTATACAAATTATTACAGACCCTGTGATAGAATTACATAAGAAATGAAAAAATAAGAAGTTACAATCATAGGAAGCCTGATCCTGACTTCCTCTCTGAGTTATGCAATAAATTTCAAATGTCAATACTGTTCCAAAGCCATTCTCATACCTAGGTATGTTAGAGTTCCCTAAGGACCTCAAAGGATCCCGGGCAATGTTCACACCCAGATTGCATAACCAAGAGTCAGTGCAGTGTGGAAGAGCCAGCCCTTATATGTCCAGGTTCAGAGGGAGCTCAAGGTTCCCAAAGCAAGGCTCATACAAAAGGGGAAGAACCTAATGATCTAAGAGAGCATGTGAGAGTGCTCGACATAGACTCACATGAGTTGAGTTGGAAAATAGTTTTTAGAAACAACATGTTTGAAGTAAGTTTGTACAACAGCAGAAGAATCGCCTAATAAAACAGTTTTCGAAAAGGAAAGGGATTAGGAATAACAATAACACATAGAGGACAAATTCAGATAGGAGTACATGCTTCAGCAGTTACAAACGGGGGAGTAGAGGGGTTGGGGACATAAATGATATTTGACTGTAAACACATAGCCCCATCAAGGGTCTTAGGACTAGTTGGACATGCACAACAATAGCTGGTACTGGCATAATCACAAACTGGTCAGAAAGAATATAAACACATTGAAGGGATAGGGACTTGGGATTCACAGGATGGCAAGTACAGAATAAGCGACTGACAAAGTATGCCTTGAAACATACATAGGGGAGTGCATTAATCTAAATGGGAAGGGGAGACATTATAGCATGCTGGTAATGTAACTTAAATGTAGGTTTCACAATAGAACCACAAGCAGAAGTAGATCAAGAATGAGAGAGACTAAATAATAAAGAAGCACGTTGTTGTTGAATCTTTAAAATTAAACTAGGACATACCAGTTAATGAAGCAAAGTGCAAAAAATAAAGCGAGTAGAGTTCCACAGTCTAGCCTTAGCTTTCAGCCGGCTAGACAAAGCAGTAGCACAAGTAGTGGAGAAAGAAAAGAGAGTTTGAATGTGTGTGTATATTCTGAACTTAGTTGTTCGTCTTTAGAGAAGAGAGGGTAGGGTATTTATAGCTTTGAAAACGAGTAGAAACTAAGGTAACAAGTAAAAGGTTAACACAATATGGAAATAATCACAATCAGAATCCCATTAATACAAGTACCTCCCTTTAATCAAGGAATTACTACTTAACGGATACTAACAGGGATAATTAAGGAAAGAAAATCAATTTGAGGAAGATTGATTTCTGACCATATAAGGGATAGTAAGAATATAGAGTATACAATTGAGATTAGGTACATAATATAATTAATTGGGGAAAGGATTCAGTAGGGTGAAACATCACAGCAAATAAAGGAAGGGAATCAACAAATGAGTAAAATTGAGGGTTTATAAGAAAACCTTGCAAGCAAACCGTAACTTAAGGAGATCAAGATCAATCAAGAAAGGTGTCATGATTCCGCATTTCGACATATAAATAGGAAAGAATGAACAGGAGTATCAGACATGCAAGGCCAAACATATTGGCAAAAGAAGCAACTAGATAAACATACAGCAGTAATGCGAGTAGGCTAAGGATTCAGTAGTAAAAGAACCCATTCGAAACATGGCAATCAACAGGTCAAGTAGTCATGGCTCACACATAGAACCAAAGTGAAGAAACCAGTCTAACACATAGCAACAGGTAAAGGAGATCAGACCAACACACGGAAATAAGTAGAGGAAGTCTTTAAAAACTCACAGTAATAATTGAGAAGAGTTTTAGGAAATTAGGGTTTTAATAATAGTCAAGTTAAAAATGGTAAGAACTATGAATCAGTCAACAAAGAAGAGGATCTAAACACAAAGAACTTAATCGAAACAAGTGTACATACAAAACAAACAAAGACAGTTTCAGAAATCGGATAAAACCAAAAATACCTAGGGTTTTAACACGATGAACCGGGTAGAAGGAAACATAACAAATCGTTTAAACATAGTAAAATCATAAAACAATACTGAAAATCAGAGAAGAGATCTTTTAAAAGAGGTTGAGAAAACCCTAGTCATTGAAGACGAAGAGTCGTTTTGAAAAATCGAAAAACCTTTAAGGAAAACACTTAAGAGGTTCATAACATACGTAGATCTAAGATAGATCTAAAATAAAATTGTAAAGCCTTTAAAGTTAGGGTTTTGGAGAACCCAGAAAAATGAGAAAGACTTCGAAAAGTTACCGATCTAGCTAGAAAAGTCAAGGATCTGACTCGAACAGCCATGGATGGCCGGAAAGAGACCATGGATAGAAGTTGAGCAAGGTTTGGACTAGATCTCTTCGAGATCTTTCCATGAAATCACGAAAACAGGCAACCAGTAGACATAGGAGACCGATATACATCTCAAATAGCAATGGGAGTCCATGGATTGAATGAGGATCGAAAGGGATTAGGGTTAGTTTGGGTGGCGGCGACTAGTTTTGGCTTTAGGTTTCAGAGAGAGTTTGAGAGGAGAGGGAATTCAAGGGCGGCAGACCGTAACAATTGAATTAGTTTAGGGGTCGTTTCGGGTTAAAAATGGTAAGGGAAAAAGGGGACCGTTGATCTGAATGATCAACGGTCATGATCAAATAGGTAGGTAGGGATCCGATTTGGGCTTGGGTTAAAATTGGGTTAGGGTCGGATTTGAATTGGAATTGGGCTGGGGAATTGGGGATTTGATTTGGGCTGGATTTTAAAGCCAATTTTGGACCATTTCCCCTTTTAATTTTATAAAAATAATAAATAATTCCTGAAAACTAATTTAAAAGGCTAAATGATTTATAACACATAAATAAGAATTTAAAAAATACAGGATCCAATTTGGTGAATATAAAACCTAATTAAACCTTAAAAGGGGCTAATATTGCAATTATATGCAATTTAGCTTTAAAATACTAAATAAAATTGTAAAAATTACCTTAGCCATATTTTGGCATAAATATGAAAATCCAATGGATGAATGATCAAAATAATAATTTTAAAAATAATTATTTGGATTTTATGGATAAAAAGGGAGAAAATAAATCAATTTAAAGCTTTAAAAATTATGGAAAAATAATTAAACACTTAGACATGCTTATATATGCATATATATATATATGCTATTTTGAAGTTATTTTGCATATTGAAAATATATAGGAAACAATTGGGTATTAATAGCTGCCCCTCTTTACCCGGGAAGGATGAAAGAGTTGTTGGGTAAAGATATGATGGCCAATTTTGACCGAGCGAAACGAGTTGAAGAGGTTTAGGCCGCACCCTGCTTCTGAGCTGCCTACATATCCCTGATTTTACAGGAATCAGGCCGTATGTAGTTCAGGATTCACCTGCAGAGTATGTCGATGAAGATATTTCAAGGACGGAAGCAATATCTAGGGCCGAGTGAGTGGACGATTTACGGGAATGCTTAGGTTTGATAAGGTTGCGATCACTGGAGCAGAACCGCTCCTACCGGGTTGGCCGTTTCTTGCTGTCTTATCTGCAAATAAGCAATACAAGCATATATTGTGCATAAATTTAAACATGATGCAAATTCCCATTGGATCATGAATGTTATCTTTGGACGATGAGGATGACGTCCTTAGACCATGATGTCCTGGGCCATGAAGCGTATGATAAGGGATTCGCAGGCCATGAAATGATGTTCTCGGGCAATAAGGATGGTGCCTCCGAACCATGACGCCTTTGAATAATGATATGCTAAAGATTGAAAGAGATCCTCAGACTATGACATGGTGTTCTCGGGCTATGAAGATGGCGCCTCCGAATGATGACGCCTTTGGATGAGTTGGCGATATTTCAGCCCATGAAAGATGCATCAGTATAATGCGGACAAGACAGAGCTTAGTCGTACGAATTTAAGGGCAGAGCTTAGCCCGTAAGGAAAGAGGGATAAATAATGATTTAGATAGTGCTTAGTTTCAAAAAAAATTGGAGGCAGAGCTTAGCCTCGGAAGGCAGAATGGTAGCCTTATGCAAAGATGCGAATGCAGGTGGAGGTAGACCTCAGAAGGTAGAATGGTAGCCTTATGCAATGCAGATGCAGATGGAGGTAGAGCTTAACCTTGAAAGGCAGAATGGTTGCCTTATGCAAAAATGTGGATAGAGACAGCGTTTAGTCTCGGAAGGCAGAATGGTAGCCTTATGCAAATTGGAAGGCATAATAGTATCCTTATGCAAGAATGCAGAATGGAGGTAGAGCTTAACCTTAGAAGGCAAAATGGTAGCCTTATGCAAGTTGGAAGGTAGAATGGTAGCCTTATACAGAAATGCAGATGGAGACAACATTTAGTCTCGGAAGGAAGAATGGTAGCCTTATGCAAATTGGAAGGCAGAATAGTAGCTTTATGCAAGAATGCAGAATGGAGGTAGAGCTTAACCTCGGAAGGCAAAATGGTAGCCTTATGCAAGTTGGAAGACAGAATGGTAGCCTTATACAAAAATGCAGATGGAGACAGCGTTTAGTCTCAGAAGGCAAAATGGTAGCCTTATGCAAAAAATAAAACAACAAACAATAGTAGAGTTTTCTTAGTTGATAGCAGATTGCAGCGTTGTGATCACTGGGAGCACTATGACGTACGGAACCTCACTGGTGTGTGCTGATAGAAAATGTTGGCAAGTGCAACGGTTCGGAGAGTCGTATTCTTGAATAATGTTTGTTCCATGGGCATATAGTATGTTTAATGATTTCGCAATCCTAGTGCCTGCATCCAAAGAAAAATTATGAGTTTTGTAAGGGGGGAAGGTTAGTTCGCATCCCCGTTGGCTTTACTTGACTCGTTCGACTTTGATCTGGTGATACTGTCTGTATTATTGGGGTAGCGTTGCTAAACAAAGCAGTTTCAATAATAAACATGCATGATTTTGTAAAAGTATGACATAAATATATAGTTGAAAATAGCATTTAGATGAACCGACGACTATGACGTGGTTCGGGACATTGCAACCTCTCTTGCTACAGAATTTTGAGGGTCCTCCTCAAAATTCTGCCCCAGTTTGATGGGTTGACGTTTCTGACTGTTGCTAGTGTGGCGATCGGCTGAAATTACTTCGAAATTTTGAGGGTCCTCCTCAAAATTCTGCCCCAGTTTCCAATTGCGGGGGGAAATGAAATTTTATTGAATTATGACCAAACCCATAGAGCTACCTACGTATCCCCTCTTAAACAGGAATCAGGTCAGGTGTAGTTCAATTTACATCATACAAGGAAAGCATAAAGATTACACATAGTAACGCTTGACTGCATCTGAATTAATAGACTTTGGCCAGACTTCTTCGTCCATTTCTGCAAGTATGAGGGCTCCTCCTGTCAAAACCCGGTGAACCATGTATGGACCCTGCCAGTTGGGAGAGAACTTCCCTTTGGCTTCATCTTGATGCAGAAAAATTTTCTTTAGCACCAGCTGCACCGGTGTGAACCGTCTTGGCTTGACTCTTTTGTTGAAGGCTCTTGACATTCTGTTCTGGTAGAGTTGACCATGACAGACTGCATTCATTCTCTTTCCGTCTATAAGGGCTAGTTGGTCATAACGACTTTTTACCTACTCTGCGTCATCGAGCTCAGCTTCTTGTATGATCCTTAGGGAAGGAATTTCTACCTCAGCGGGAATGACAGCCTCTATACCATAAACCAGCATATATGGGGTTGCCTCGGTTGATATGCAGGCTGTGGTGCGATACCCTAATAGAGCAAATGATAACTTCTCGTGCCACTGTTTATGCTTTTCTATCATTTTCCTCAATATCTTCTTGATATTCTTGTTGGCGTCGGCTTCTACAGCTCCATTCATTTGAGGCCTATAGGTTGTGGAATTCTTGTGTCTGATCTTGAAAGTTTCACACATAGCTTTCATCAAGTCGTTGTTGAGGTTGGAGCCGTTATCAGTAATGATTGACTACAGAATCCCGAATCAACAAGCAATGCGGTCGTAGACAAAGTCTGCCATGAATTTCTTAGTTACTATTCTGTAAGATTTTGTTTCGACCCATTTGGTGAAATAGTCGATGACTACTAGGATAAACCTGTGTCTGTTGGAAGCGGCAGGCTCAATTAGTCCAATAACGTCCATTCCCTAGGCGGCGAACGACCACGGTGAGCTTGTTGTGTTGACCTCGCTCGGAGGTACCTTTATCATATCTGCATGTATCTGATAGTGGTGGCATTTCCGGACATACTGGATGCAGTCCATTTCCATGGTCATCCAAAAGTAACCAGCCTAGAGTATCTTCTTTGCTAAGACAAAACCATTCATATGTGGACCGCTAGTCCTAGCATGAATTTCCTCAGCAGCTTGGATGCTTCCTTTGCGTCAACACATCTTAATAGTCCTAAATCGGGAGTTCTCCTATATAAGATTCCTCCTCTATGAAAGAAGTTGTTGGGCAATCTCCGAAGTGTGCGTTTTTTAGTAGGATTTGCAAGTTCTGGGTACTCTCCTTTTGCCAAATATTCCTTGATATCATGAAACCAAGGCTTTTCGTCTGCTTCCTCTTCGACATGGGCACAGTAAGCTCGCTGATCATGGATTTTCAACAGAATAGGATCAATGAAATTCCTGTTGGGATGCTGTGTCATAAATGATAGGGTGGCCAACACATCGGCGAACTCATTCTGGATTCTGGGAACATGCTGGAATACTGTCTTTGTGAACCTCTTTCTCAATTCCTGTACGTGATGCAAATATGGGAGAATCTTGGAGTTCTTGGTTGTCCATTCTCCTCGTACCTGATGTACAAGTAAGTCTGAATCTCCAATCACTAGCAGCTCTTGAACGTTCATGTCAATGGCCATTTTGCGCCCTAAGATGCAGGCTTCATATTTGGCCATACTGTTGGTGCAGGGGAACCTGAGTTTGGCAGACATCAGATAATGCTGACCGGTTTCTGACATTAGGACTGCTCCTATGCCAACTCCTTTGAAGTTTGATGCTCCAACGAAGAACATTCTCCAACCATCATAGGATGCTGCAATGTCTTATCCTATGAGTGATACCTCTTCATCAAGAAAAATACATTTTCAGGGGTTCGTATTCTCCATCCATGGGATTTTCAGTGAGGTGGTCTGCCAGTGCTTGTCCCTTGACCGCTTTCTGAGTTACGTAGATAATGTAGAACTGACTCAACAGGATTTGCCACTTAGCCAGCTTGCCGGTGGGCATGGGCTTCTGAAAGATGTACTTCAAAGGATCCATCCTCAATATGAGATATGTAGTATAGGCGCAGAAGTAATGTCTCACCTTCTGAGCTACCAAAGTGAAAGCATAACAGGTACGTTCCAATAGAGAATACTGGGCTTCGTACGGGGTGAACTTCTTGTTGAGATAATAAGTGGCTTGTTCTTTCCTCCCTGTTTCATCATGTTGTCCCATAACGCAGCCGAAAGCTCCATCTAACACTGCAAGGTAGAGTAGTAAGGGTCTACCTAGCTCGTGCGAGACTAAGACTGGTGGTGTTGATAGGTACTCCGTGATTCTGTCAAAGGCCCTTTGGCAGTCATCGGTCCATTTGGTAGCAGTGTCCTTCTTCAACATCTTAAAGATTGGGTCACAGATAACTGTAGACTGTGCTATGAATCGGCTGATGTAGTTAAGCCACCCCAAGAAACTCATCACATCCTTATTGTTCTTTGGCGGTGGTAGTTCTTGAATGGCTTTGACTTTTGATGGATCCAACTTTATTCCTCTATGAATTACGATAAACCCAAGCAATTTCCCAGTAGGAACCCCGAATGCACACTTTGCAGGATTTAGTTTCAGGTTGTACCTCCGCAATCTATTGAAGAACTTCCTCAGATCTTCCATGTGGTCAGTGTCCTTCCTGGATTTGATAATAACATCATCCACATACACCTCTATCTCCTTGTGTATCATATCATGAAAGATGGTAGTCATGGCCCTCATGTAGGTGGCCCCTGCGTTCTTTAGGCCGAATGGCATCATCTTGTAATAGTACACTCCCCACGGCGTAATGAAAGTTGTTTTCTCAGCTTCTTTCTCATCCATCCAGATCTGATGATAACCGTGAAGAAATCTACGAAGGACTGTAACTCATGCTTGGCACAATCGTCGATCAGGATTTGTATATTTAGCAAAGGGAAGTCATACTTCGGACTAGCCCGATTGAGATCCCGATAGTCGACACAGACTCTAACCTTCCCATCCTTCTTTGGAGCTAGTACAATGTTGGCTAACCATGTCGGGTATTCTACTACCCTGAGAACCTTAGCTTTGATCTTCTTGTTGACTTCTTCCTTGATTTTCAAACTCATATCAGGCTTGAACTTTCTGAGCTTTTGCTTTACCGGCAGACACATTGGGTCGGTTGGCAGTTTGTGAGACATAATAGACGTACTCAGACCGGTCATGTCATCAAACGACCGGGAGAATATGTCCTCATATTCTTTTAGAAATTTTGTATATTCTTTATTTTCTGATGATGATAGGTGAACGCTGATTCGTGTTTCCTTGACGTTTTCTGCATCTCCCAGGTTGACAATTTCAGTCTCGTCCAGGTTGGACTTAGGCTTGTTCTCAAAGTTCTCAACTTCTTTGACAATTTTGTCAGGTATGTCATCTTTCTCTAAATCAATGTCCGTTTGTTGCATCGTCTCATCGCATGTCACAGTCATTGGTTTATCAAGATAAGTAATAGTAATATTGTATTGGTAACGTAAGGAAAGAAAACAATAGTAATAAAATTATTTCATAAGAAAAATCAAAATGCTTTTGATAAGTTGAATAACTGTTTTGAACATTGAAGATTTTATTGCGGGAATTGAAAATGCGAAAAGAAAATCATTTAGTAAAAATAATGAATAATGCTTGTTTTAGCCTTGCTACCCCGAGGCACGTCGGGCTTTGGTTGTCTGATGGTCCAATTCTTGAGATATGCCCCTCTGCTCACAACCTGTATGGAAGAGCCTTCCTCCCCCTCCTCCTCGAGAACAACACAATAGTCCATATCATTGTCTTCTAGGAATAAGTTTTTTACCGCTGCAAGTGCTTCTTCTACATCTGACCCATAAACAATGTCGGCCTATTGGACAGTGTGCTCCAGATGCGGTATTGGCTGCTCTAGTGGATAGTAAGGACCACGCCATGGTGGCGACAAGTTGTTGAATTCTTCCTAGGTGTAATTATATTCCAAACTGAAGGTAGTGCCATGTTTCTTGAGTTTTATAGGCTTAACGATTCCTTGGAGGTTCTTGTCGAGCCCTTTGCCAGGGTTGTACCCACTCCAATTCAGTATACTCTCGATTTTGCTATCCCACCATTTGTCTTTGTCGATAGCATTGACCCGCTCAATGTGGTGGTAAGTCTCCCTACCTAGTTTCCTTCTTCCCTCGATCGCCAAAATGGTCTGGCAACTGTATATAGGGTTGCTACCGTCACCGTGAATGATTACCTCCTGGTGATTTCATTCAAACTTTACTGCCTGATACAACATTGACCCCAGCAGCATGAATCCATGGCCGTCCCAGCAGCAAATTGTAAGATGCTGGCACATCTATCACTTGGAAATCGACCTCAAACCATGTTGGTCACATCTGCAAGCATAGAATATTCTCACCAATGGTGGACCTCTGAGAACCATCGAAGGCTTTCACATTGATTGCTCTGTCTTTTATCTTATACAGTCCTTTACCTAGCTTCTTGAGCATTACTATTGGACAAATGTTGAGACTAGAACCTCCATCGATCAGGATTCTGGTGATGAAATAATCTTCGCATTGCACGGTGATGTGCAGTGCCTTGTTATGCCCCAATCCTTCAGGTGGCAGCTCGTCCTCATGAAAGGTGATCTTAATACTCTCCAGCACTTGTCCTACCATGTTAGCCATTTCCCCGCTAATGATGTTACTTGATACGTATGCCTCACTTACCACCTTTAACAGAGCATTCTTGTGTGCCTTGAAATTTTGTAGCAAAGAGAGAATGGAGATTTGTGCCGGCGTCTTGTTTAACTGGTCGGTGACCGAATATTCCTTGGCCTGTATCTTCCTCCAAAGGTCGTCTGGACCTGTCTCAATGAAGGGCGGCTGATTGGAGGCCTGCTTGCTTGATTCAGCTAGGTGTTCAGGGGTATAGACTCTACCAGTTCTTGTCATACCCTGTGCTGCAACGGTTTTTTCAAACCTGACCATGCCTTTCCTTCTTGCCTCGGCTATGTAGTCCCAGGGTATAACATTTGTATAGAATGGTGTCATGGTTGAAATCGCTACTGGGATCGGCGGCTATCCTTACTCCGAACGGAACATGTGCCTTGGGTTGCAAAACTGCAACCTCAAATGGTGCGGGTGCATTTGCTGGAGACACGAATTCAACCTCAATTGGTGCTGGTGTCTTTGTGGATGATGTTTCTTCAAACTCAAGTGGTACAGACATATTCACCTCAGCATCCTCAGACGGTTGAATCTGGATTATGATTGGATTGAGGATAATTGTTGGTTTCTTTGGGTCATCCCCTTCTGTGATCAACCCGATTGACCCCTCGGGATCCCAGTCATCTTCTATTTCAATCATGTGGATAACTCCACCCTTATGGTCTGGCAGAGGGTTTTTGTGGACGTTTGGAGCGGGTTATTTTGCCACAATGATCTTGTTATCAATCAAAGATTGTATCTTGTCTTTCAAAGAACGACATTCATCGATGGTGTGCCCTTTCATGCCGGAGTGGTATGCACATGATTTGTTTGGGTTAATCTACTAAGAAGGTTTCTCAGGGGTTGCAGCAGGGATGAGGGTGACATAACCAACAACTTTGAGTCTCTCATACAGCTGATCAATGGGTTCGGTGATGGCTATATATTGTTTTGGAGGACTGCGATCAAAATCAGGTCGGGGTCTAGGGAAATTCTGGCATGCAAGGGGTGATTGATAATGGGATTATTGAACATTATAGGTTTGGTAGACATGAGCGGGTTGGGAGTATCTGGGTGAAGTAGGTTGATATGTAGGAGGTGGAGATGACTGATAAGTTGGTGGCGGAACTTGGTATGAGGGTGAGGGTGCTTGGTAATTTGGGGTTGGCTGGTATGTGAGTGGGGCTGCTGGGTAAGTTTGGTATTTGAGGGGAGACTTGGTCCTTTGTGCAACCATCACGACCCCTACGTCCCTTTTCTTGGACACACCATCGGACTGTAAAGCCTTATTTGTAGCTTGCAAGGCCTCAAAGTTTGTAACCATACCGCTTTTATACCTTCTTCAGTTCTTTCACCCAGTTTGATAATGTCGGAGAACTTGTGGTTCTCAATCATCATCATCCATTCATAGTACTGCGGGTCCTAATCCCGGACAAATAACTTGTTCATTTGCTCCTCTTCTAAGGCGGGTCTAACCTTAGCAGCTCGGACCTCCAGTGAGTAGCATACTCGCGAAACGTCTCTGTGGGCTTCTTCTTCAAATTCTGGATATAGAACATGTCTAGTGCATTCTCTATATTAAACCTAAATCTATTCATAAAGTTAGATGTCATGCCTACCCAGCTCGACCACTTCTTGGGATCTTGGCTGATGTACTAAGATAATGCATCTCCTTTCAAACTCCTCATGAACAGCTTCATGCGGATACTTTCATCCTTCCCTACTCCAACCAGCTTATCGTAATATGTCCTCAGATGGACCCTTGGATCACCCATACCATCAAATATTTCGAACTTAGGAGGTTTGTACCCCTCAGGCAGTTCGACATCAGGCTGTATGCAAAGGTCTTCATAGTTCAGCCCCTCAATTCCTTTGCTTCCCTCAACGCCCTGAATCCGGCTGGTTAGTTTCTTAAGTTCCTCGGCCACGTTCCTGATAAGCAGATCCTTTTCATTAGACTCAGGTGTGCCTGAGATAGGTTGGGTGGGGTGTGGCATGGTTTCCACGTAGATAGGAGTGTTATGGTGGCCTGGTGTATGGGTGTGGAAATGGTCGTTTGTGGAGTTCTGAGGTTCTGGGATGAGTAGGGGAGTGTTGTTTGGGGGTATGGCAAGTGTTATATTGGTTCTTTGGTAGAGCAATGTGATGGTGAGGAGCGGGATGATTTTGCTGTTTTGGGATGTTTTGAGGAGGTGTAGGGTTTTGAGTGTTGGGGAAGTTGACATCTGGGGTATTGAGGAAAAATGACAGGTTTCCCAGATTTCGGACCTGATCAAGCTCTTCTTGGAATTTCAGCAGTTTCTGTTCAAGTTGTGACACATTCTCGTTAGGAACCCGAATACCCTGGCCATCAGTGGCCTCAACCCGTTCAGCTATATTCTCCTTCCTAATGTTGTTCAAATCTTCCATTTTGTTCTTGCATTTGCCTTTAACAGGACTGAGAGGAGGAGTGGGTGGAGGGCCCTTGGATCTTGTGAAATATGATGATGATGCCAGAATGTACGAACTAACCTTTAGGGAAGCGAATAATAAAAACGAAACAAAAAATAAAAACAAAAGGTAATCAAGTCAGTGAGGATTATAAAAAGTATTGTGATATTTAAACACATAGTGCGAGAATGTAAAGCGTGTCCTAATTTGGGAACCTCTTTGTGCCCGAGGTAGGCCTAGCGACAAATTGATTTAGAGAACTTAGAATGCTAAATGCCTCATTTTATTGATAAAAATAGACGAATCCCAAAACAACACTAAAGAAATAAGAAATAAAAGTCACTAATGGCCATTGGCCTTATTACATTCATAAAGTGACAAAGTAAATTCCTATCTATTTGGTCCCAGAAGGACCTTCCTCAGGTTGAATGCTCTCGTTGATCAGATCCTCCAGTTCGCATAGATTCACCAGTAAAAATGCCTTTGTCAGGTGTTCTCCTTCATTTTCCTCATCGTTCTGGCAGTCGATGATTCTCTTCCTCACTTTCCCTTCCAATTCTAGCAGATTGTATTCCAGATATTCCAACTTTTCGCTAGCTTTGGCGGCCCTCTCTTTCCACTCATTGATTTGGTCATTTGACGGAAGACTCCTCCACCAGTCTAGCAAGAGTGAGGGCATGCTAATCATACTGAAACTGGGGACCTCGTGCCTCATTTTCTGCAAGACAAACAAGGTTAGGCCCTTACCCCCACCAGACTCGATTATTTAATATCAACAATTAGCATGAAGCATTCAGTTCTTCAAATAAATGCACAGAACGTGATGATGTCCGTTTGGGTTTAGGGAAACCCAGTGGACTTTTGGACAAGGCTATCTTAAAGGATCATTGTGCGGACAACATAACTGACCTGACTAGGTTTGACCGTGATGCATGCACAATGATTCAAGGGGGAAGGCACGGAACTATCGACTGCACCGCTGATCAACTAGTTTTACTGCAAATATGCCATTCCAAATTTAGGGGTAATGATATAGGAAGAGTGCAACCACTCATCAAGTGTTGATATAGTATTTGTTTGGCACGAGTGGAGTATGATGTTGAGCATGATTATGCAATAATTAAAAGCATGTTGACATGTACTTGCACGTTAAGAAAGCAATAAATACAGTAGTTTTATAATTTAAAGCAGCAATAAAGGAAAGAAACAAAGAAGATATGTCAGTTCGCTTTTGAAAAAGAAATTAAACGCTTAAAGGAATTAAACAAGTAATTGCACATAAGGGAGGGGTACAAATTCACAAGAACAATCTGAAATGGTAAAAGCCTAAATATCCCCAACAGAGTCGCCATGCTGTCGTGCCCCCTTTTTTCCTCCGCAGAGAGGAGTCCGGATTTCGATATTCATGGGGTGTAGTGACTCATTTCCTTTTAGAAATTGGGTATTTGAAGAGTCGCCACCTAACGATTTTAAGGTGCGTTAGGGCACCTATAAGGTTCAACTACAACTATGTCTGATAACCATAGATAGGGTAATGACTTGAAATTATCCTAAGGGGGAAGGTGTTAGGCACCCCTCAGGATCCACTAGTGTGGTTTCCGGCCAGATAGTTTTTGTGAATTTGTGCAATTAGCAAGTAGGCAAGTAGGGCTCAAATAATGGGGGATTTAAGTTAAAGTACACAAGTGTTTGAAAAACGATTAATAAAATCAAGGTTTTGAAAAGAGTTATAATCTAAGCGTACTTATAAAAATAAAGGGGTGTCCTAGGTTTGTTTGTAATATGGATCACATCAATGCAATACCCGGTATGACACTCCTCAGAAGAGGGGATACACGTGGTATTAGCGCACCGGTCATCATATCCATATCTACCCTTTCCCGCCTCATTAAGGTAATTAAAGCGAGGGTTGGTCTCGACCTCTATTGCATGCTGTTACCCGTCCCATTCCTATCAGTCCCGGAGGAATTTAGGACTCCTATTCCTATAAGAAGGAAGTTCTAGGCAGACCCTCAGGTTTAAAGGAAAAAATACTAAAGTGACATACAAAAACATATAAGACTGCAATTAGGGGGGAACATATAAGCAAGTAGAAGGCTCAGTTATACCTCTACAAATAGTGCACATAGATAGCATGACTTATACACAGTTAAGATCTGAATTTAAAGTCCTAAGCAGGGTGTTTAAGTCAGAACCAGATTTTTCACATGACTCAAAAAATAAGTCCGAATCAAGCCTGCCTGCTAGTTATGACAATTGATGTTTAAACAAAGGCAGTTTCAGTTTTTTTTAAGTAATTACCTAAGGCTTGCCTAGGCGCAAAGCGAGATGCAACAGTTGTTCCAAGTCATTAAGACAGTTTGGAGATTATTTTGATTACCTAAAACATGGTGTTCTAGTCGCAGAGATCGTTGCAATTTTATTTAGAAAACACAATGTGAAAATTACTAACTTCTCCTGAATCAGTAATTAACTAAGCATTTTAAAAATGTTAAACAGGATCCTAGAACATGGTATCTAGCATGCACATGCAAATGGCAGGGTTGTTGAAAACAGAATCCCTAAGGCATGCTTTCTAAATGTACACAAGAATTGTAGAATTTTTGAAATAACAGCCTTTTATACCATTATTGTTATTGCCCTAGGAGCAGGATTTCTAAGCGATAGACATAAGACATGGATTAATGAATGAGATGCTGAAGCAGGCAACATGAATCCTAAGAACATGATTTCTAATGCATTGTATGAATCCTAAACATGATTTCTATTGCACAACTTGGAATATAAACCTAATAACATGAGTTATGTAATAAACCACTTCAAATGTCAATACTGTTCCAAAGTCATTCTCATACCTGGGTGTGTTAGAGTTCCCTAAGGACCTCAAGGGATCCCGACAGTGCTTACACCCAGATTGCATAACCAAGAGTAAGTGTAGTGTGAAAGAGCCAACCCTTATGCGTCTAGGTTCAGAGGGAGCTCAACGATCCCAAAGTATGGCTCACATAAGAGGGGCAGAACCTAATGATCTAAGAGAGCATGTGAGAGTGTTGGACATAGACTCACAAGAGTTGAGTTGGAAAATAGTTTTTAGAAATAACATGTTTGAAGTGAGTTTGTAAAACAGCAGAAGGATTGACTAAACAGTTTTTGAAAAGGAAAGGGACTAGGAGTAACAATAACACACACAGAACAAATTCTGAGAGGAGTACATGCTTAAGCAATTATAAACAGGGGAGCAGAGGGGTTGGGGACATAGAGGATATTTGACTGTAAACACATAGCCCCATCAAGGGTCTTAGGACTAGTTGGACATGCACAACAATAACTGGTATTGGCACAATCACAAACTGGTCAGAAAGAACATAAACACATTGAAGGGATAGGGACTTGGGATTCACAGGATGGCAAGTACACAATAAGTGACTGACAAAGTATGCCTTGAAACAAACATAGGGGAGTGCATTAATCTAAAGGGGAAGGGGAGACATTATAGCATGCTGGTAATGTAACTTAAATGTAGGTTTCACAACAGAACCACAAGCAGAAGTAGATCAAGAATGAGAGAGACTGAATAATAAAGAAGCATATTGTTGTTGAAGCTTTAAAATTAAACTAGGACATACCAGTTAATGAAGAAAAGTGCAGAAAATAAAGCGAGTAGAGTTTCACAATCTAGCCTTGGCTTTCAGCCGGCTAGACAAAGCAGTAGCATAAGTAGTGGAGAAAGAAAAGAGAGTTTGAATGTGTGTGTGTATTCTGAAGTTAGTTGTCCATCTTTTACGCCCAAAAAGTCCCATGTCTTTCCGGACCAACCACCGGCGATTTCCGACAAGTCTTTTCCCGGGGGAGCGGAAAAAGAAAAGAAGAGAGGGTAGGGTATTTATAGCTTTGAAAACGAGTAAAAAACAAGGTAACAAGTAAAAGTTTAACACAAATATGGAAATAATCACACTCAGAATCCCATTAATGCAAGTACTTCCATTTAATCAAGGAATTACTGCTTAACGGATACTAACAGGGATAATTAAGAAAGAAAATCAATTTGAGGAAGATTAATTTTTGACCATATAAGGGATATCAAGAATATAGAGTATACAATTGAGTCTAGGTACAGAATATACTAAATTAGGGAAAGGATTCAGCAAGGTGAAACATCACAACAAATAAAGGAAGGGAATCAACAAATGAGTAAAATTGAGGGTTTATAAGAAAACCTTGCAACCAAACCGTAACTTAAGAAAATCAAGATCAATCAAGAAAGGGGTCATGATTATGCACTTCGACATATGAATAGGAAAGAATGAACAGGAGTATCAGACATGCAAAGCCAACATATTGGCAAAAGAAGAAACTAGATAAACATACAGCATTAACGCGAGTAGGCTAAGGATTCGGTAGTAAAAGAACCTATTCGAAACATGGCAATCAACAGGTCAAGTAGTCATGACTCACACATAGAACCAAAGTGAAGAAACCAGTCTAACACATAGCAACAGGTAAAGGAGATCAGACCAACATACAGAAATAAGTAGAGGAAATCTTTAAAAACTCACAGTAACAAGTGAGAAGAGTTTTAGGAAATTAGGGTTTTAACAATAATCGAGTTAAAAATGGTAAGAACTCTGAATCAGTTAACAAAGAAGAGGATCTAAACACAAAGAACTTAATCGAAACAAGTATACATACAAAACAAACAAAGGCAGTTTCAGAACCCGGATAAAACCAAAAATACCTAGGGTTTTAACACAATGAGCCAAGTAGAAGGAAACAAACAAATCATTTAAACATAGTAAAATCATAAAACAATACTAAAAATCGGAGAAGAGATCTTTTAAAAGAGGCTGAGAAAACCATAGTCGTTGAAGACGAAGAGTCGTTTTGAAAAATCGGAAAACCTTTAAGGAAAATACTTAGAGGTTCATAACATACATAGATATAAGATAGATCTGAAAGAAAATCGGAAAGCCTTTAAAGTTAGGGTTTCGGAGAACCCAGAAAAATAAGAAAGACTTTAAAAAGTTACCGATCTAGCCGGAAAAGTCAAGGATCTGACTCAAACAGTAATGAATGGCTGGAAAGAGACCATGGATAGAAGTTGAGCAAGGTCTAGACTAGATATCTTCGAGATATTTCCATAAAATCACAAAAATAGGCAACCAGTAGACATATGAGACCGGTATACATCTCAAACAACCATGAGAATCCATGGATTGGGTGAGGATCGAAGGGGATTAGGGTTAGTTTGGGTGGCAGCGGCTAGGGTTGGCTTTAGTTTTTAGAGAGAGTTAGAGAGGAGAGGGTATTCAAGGGCGGTGGACCGTAACAAATGAATTAGGTTAGGGGTCGTTTTGGGTTAAAAATGGTAAGGGGAAAAGGGGACCGTTGATTTGAATGATCAACGGTCATGATCAAATGGGTAGGTAGGGATCCGGTTTGGGCTTGGGTTAAAATTGGGTTAGGGTCGAATTTGAATTGGAATTGGGCTGGGGAATTGGGGATTCAATTTGGGCTAGATTTTAAAGCCAATTTTGGCTATAAGTTAAATAGCCATTTTTCCCTTTTAATTTTATAAAAATAATAAATAATTTCTGAAAACTAATTTAAAAGGATAAAATGATTTATAACACATATTTAAAAAAATATAGGATCCAATTTTATGAATATAAAATCTAATTAAACCTTAAAAAGGGCTAATATTGCAATTATATGAAAGTTAGCTTTAAAAATACTAAATAAAATTGTAAAAATATGTAAAAATTACCTTAGCCATATTTTGACATAAATATAAAAATCCAATGGATAAATTATCAAAATAATAATTTTAGAAATAATTATTGGGATTTTATGGATAAAAAGGGAGAAAATAAATCAATTTAAATTTTTTAAAAATTTATGAAAAAATAATAAAATACTTGGACATGCTTATATATGCATATATATACTATTTTGAAGTTATTTTGCATATTGAAAATATATAGGGAAAAATTGGGTATCAACACTGGTACTGTTGGAGCGTCCATAACTGGGACCTGATCCTGAATTGGGGCAGCTGGTGGACCTGCACGTGCTGTCCTAGCTGCTCTACCCCTACCACGACCACGACCACATCCTCGGCCTCTGATGGCCACAGCTGGTGGTACTGGTGGTTGTCCATCCTGACCGGTAGTGCGCGTCCTCACCATCTGTGAGAGGATAGAATAATAGAAGTTTAGTACTCAGATCAACAAATTCGCACGATAAGAATTTCAAGAATATGAGTTTTTTTCCTAAAGGTTCTGCAGCCTCTCGAGGATAAATACAGACGTCTCTGTACCGATCCGCAAAACTCTACTAAACCTGCTCATGACTCGTGAGACCTATGTGACCTAGGCTTTGATACCAACTTGTCACGACCCTAAACCCGAACCCGGTCGTGATGGTGCCTCTCGTGAAGACAAGGCCAGCAGACACTACCCATTTCAGTATTTAACAGTTAAGCATTAAGAAATAGTCTAAGCATGATCAAATATACCAAGGTTTAAGCAGATAATAGCATAATTCGCGGAAAAAAATAACCCAAAACAACCCGATACCGGGGTGTCACTAGTCATGATCGTCTAACAACACGGAATACTCCAAATCAAACTATAGAGTTTAATACAGAAAACTAAGAACATGAAGGAATAAGATAGGGAAGAGCTCCGGGCTGCGAACGCCAACAACTACCTAGAGACTCCTTGGATCCTCCTAAGCCGGAAATAATCAGCACTTGGGAGCGAGACCAAATACGCCTGAATCTGCACACAAGGTGCAGGGAGTAAAGTGAGTACTCCAACTTAGTGAGTAATAATCATAAATAATGACCGAAAGCAGGAAATCACGTAAGGCACAAACCATGCTATAATGAAGCAGTAAAACCATTTTTAAACAGTAAACCAGTGAAAAATATGTAAAAATCCTTTAACTCAAATTTAACTTCATGAAAAGCCTTTTTCAACGATTAAGTAGGTAATTGATAGTCAATTATAAAAAATAAACACATAAAGGTTCTTCCCTCGGGCACAGTATCAACAATTCCACCCCTCGGGAAATATCTCAGAACAATACCAGCCCCTCGGGCTCAATCTCACATCACAATAGGTACCCGAGCTCACTGGGGGTGTGCAGACTCCTGGAGGGGCCCCTTACGGCCCAAACGCAATATCAAGCCGTCTTGTGGCATCATCACTAGGCCCTCGACCTCGTATCAACAAGTCACCTCGTGGCGTACATATCTCAGGCCCTCGGCCTCATAATCAATATCAAATATTTTCCTCAAAACATAGGCCATCGGCCTTACTCAGTCCAAAACTCCTCACAAGCCACTCGGGCAATAGTGAAACATGATTCTCAGCCCAATTATCATTTGAAAGATCATTTAAGTAATAAAACAGAGTAAACATTGCTGAGTATGAAAACAGTGGAAAATAACGCAACTGAGTTCAAGTATAAAGTCAAAGTAGTGAGGAAATATCAATAAAAATCTCTGAAGGGTCCAAATAGCTGGCACAAGTCCCAAATATGGCATTCAGCCCAAATCATGATTATAGCAAATAGATTTCAGTCAAATACGCGGTAAAATAGTCATTCGGGACAGACTAAGTTACAATCCCCAAAAGTGCATGACCTCACGCTCGTCATCCAGCATGTGCGTCACTTCAATATAGCACAACGACGTGCAAGTCCGAGGTTTCATACCCTCAGAACATCATTTACAATCATTAATCACCTCAATCTGGTCAAATCTCTAGCTCGCGATGCCTTTGCCCCTCGAATCGACCTCCACTCACGTCGAATCTATCCAAAATCAGAACGAGGACGTCAAAATATGCTAAGGGAACGAAACCCAAGCGAAAATAATCAATTTACAACATAAATCCCGAAATTACCAAAACCCAACCCCCGGGCCCACATCTCAAAATTTGATAATTTTTACATTAATAGATTCCTTATCTCCTCACGAGTTCATACATATCAAAAGTTCTGAAATTCGACCTTAAATATCCTTCAAATCCTCAAGCAAAGGTCTAAGTTTCCAAGCCCTAATTTCCCCAATTTTAGCCCATAAATTCCATTAATCATAGCTCTAATCCGTGAAATAATAGTATAGGAATGAGTTTTAGGTCCAAATTCCTTAGCTTAATGAAGTTCCCTTGAAATCCCTCTTCAAAATCGTCTAAAACGCTCCCAAGCCGAATTAGAAATGGTGAAAATAGCTCAAAATCGCGAAGGACACAATTTATACTTTCTGTCCAGGCATTTTCGCATCTACGGCCCTATTTACCACTTCTGTGGTACTACATATGCGTCCAACTAGTCGCTTCTACGTTTCTTCACTTAACGGCCAAAATCGCATCTGCGATCCACATTCCGCACCTGCGCCTTCGCAGGTGCGGTCCCACAACCGCATCTGCTGTTCCTGCCAATATCACCCGTTTTCGCTTCTGCGACCACTCCTCCGCATATGCGGCGTCGCACCTGCGGTCCCCAAGCCGCCAGTGCGGAAATACCAGAAACAGCAAATCTGCATCATTCTTAAAAATCCAAACCCCCCGTCAACCATCCGAAATCACCCTGAGGCCCCCGGGACCTCAACCAAAAGCACCAACATATCTTAAAACCTTATTCAAACTTATTCCAATCTTCAAAACACCTCAAACAACATCAAATCAACCAAAACACATCGGTTCAAGCCTAAGTTTCCAAAAATCTTCCGAATTCCGCTTTTGATCAAAAATCCAATCGAACCATGTACGAATGACCTGAAATTTTGCACACACATCCCAAATGACACAACGGAACTACTGCAACTCTCAGAATTCTATTCTGACCCCTATATCAAAATCTGCAACTTTTCTTTAACTTAAAATGATCTGTTCAACCCTCCGAAACTCACCCGAGGCCCCCGAGACATCAACCAAAGGCACCAACATATCCCAAAACCTTATTCAAACTTGTACCAATCTTCAAAACACCTCAAACAATATCAAATAAACCAAAACACATCGGATTCAAGCCTAAGTTTCCAAAATCTTTCGAATTCTGCTTTTGATAAAAACCCAACCAATCCACGTCTGAATGACTTGAAATTTTGCACACACATCCCAAATGACACAACGGAACTACTGCAACTTTCGTAATTCCATTATGACCCCTATATCAATATCTCACCTACCAACCGAAAATCGCCAAAATATCAACTTCGCCAATTCAAGTTAAATCTACTCCGAACCTCCAAAACTCATCCTGATCACGCTCCTAAGTAGAAAATTACCTCCCAAAGTTATCTGAACCATCAGAACTCACATTCGAGCCTTCTAACACCTAAGTCAACATCTAGTTGACTTTTCCAACTTAAGCTTCCTCAAAAGAGACTAAGTGTCTCAAACCTTACCAAAATCATTCCGGATTTGATCCGACCAACCCGATACCATATAACACGGATAAACAAAGTATAAAGAAGCAGAAATGGGGAAAACGGAGCGGTAACTCATGAGACGACTGGCCGGATCGTCATAGTTGCAGAACATGAATTATGTCTTCAACATGAAATATTAGTTAAACAAATCTATCATAACCCATACCTAAGTTATGTCTGCCTTATTTAAATATGTATTTGCTTGAAATATAATGATTGTTCCACAAACTATTTCTATTCATCATAATTCAGTCACTAAAAGTTTGGTACTCAAAGAAGAAAGGTAAGACAGACATCATCCTTTCTTGCATTCTTTTGCATGAGTCATAATTAGTTCTATCAAATCCAACAAAAAACTATCTTTTTCTGCTGATTGTGAAGTGTTGCTTTTTATTATTCTTCTTTGTTTTTTATAAGCCACAAAGTTAGGAATAGTTTGTAGCAAAGCGTTGTCCATTCTCGCTCTTAAGACAAACTTTAAATCTGTACTAAAAATATCATTCATTTTTTTAGTTTGTGTTGTTGCATTGGTTGTCAGAAAGTTAAACTAAAAGATTCAGGATCATGTATTGTGTTGGAAGTTGGAAAAATGAATCCGAGTTACAGTGTTAAAAGCTTCGTTTCTTTTCTTTACATCTATGATTTAACTCGACAAGAGACCTTACGACATCCCTCATCACAGGCTGGC
Organism: Nicotiana sylvestris; assembly: GCF_000393655.2. Classification (NCBI taxonomy): domain Eukaryota; kingdom Viridiplantae; phylum Streptophyta; class Magnoliopsida; order Solanales; family Solanaceae; genus Nicotiana; species Nicotiana sylvestris. The sequence continues at coordinate 216,136,893 of NC_091059.1, read as the reverse complement.
GTTTGCCTCGAATTGAGCACATTGAAGCGCCAGATCCACTATTTTCAGGGCTTTCCATAATAAAAATTAGCAGCAAACAAAAGCCTAGGGAAATGAACACCCAAAAGACTACATCGGACACATAAAACACATATGAATTAAGAACATTTTTGCCAAGACTACAGCATAAATTAAACACAGAACCCAAAAGACTACAGCATGAATTAAGAACCTTTTTGCCAAAAACTAAAAAACACAGTAAAAACGTATAGCAATGGTAACAAAAACACTAAAAATGACCAAAAGAAAAGAGAAATTTACTAGGCTATGGTGATTTTGGGCTTCTCTAATTCGAGCCCAAATATAATTTTAGAATTTGGGGATTTGGAGAAGGCTAGCAACTGTCCTTGAAGAAGTGGGTATCTGAGTTCATTGGATTTGTAACCTGCGAAGCTTTGGAGAAGTGCCGGAAAGACCGACGGAAAATGGTGAACGACGGCCACGTTTTCGGCTTTGGGAACTCTAGGGTTTGATGATTATTGTGGTCCAATGAAGAGGTATTTGCATAGATATAGAGAGAGTGAAAGTGACAGTAAATCTGAAAGATTTGGAAGAAATTCGGCCAAGAGAGGATTTAGGAGATGGATTCTTGAATCCAAAGCAAAAAGAAAAGAGAGAGGGGAGTTTGGATGTATCAACTGCATGAGTCATGCTGGAGGTGGGTTAACGTTTATTATATTTACATTATTAAAATTAATTAAAATATAAAAAATGACAGGTCAGTTGGTTCAGCGGAAAAAACGAGGGGGAATGAATAACCGTTCCCATAGAATTTTTTTTCCAAAAACCGTTGCCACATATATGTCTATTGGGATGGTTTAAAAACCTGTTGCGAAGCAAATCCCTATAGCAACGGTTTTTGTCATAATTGCAACGGTTTGATGGCTAAAGTGTGCTGATACCACCCAAATTCTATTTTAACGGTTGCAACCGTTACTATATATGCTCTATGGCAACGGTTCACAAACCGTTGCCAAAATAACTGCTCCCATAGGCCCATTTTTTGGTAGTGTAGACATTGGATGTCGTCGATGAGTTAATCTGTTTGTTTTTTACTGAGGCTTTTCCTGGAATCACCAGGTAAAGTGCTCTCTCTTTGTAAATCTGAATTTGTTTGATGGACTGGTAATACAATTTCACATTTATTACTAAAAAGAAAATAGTTATGAATGCTCACTCAATATTATTTTAAATATTTTTATAATTACTTGTGCAAATTTATTAAATCTTGTAAAAAATAATGGGTGTTTTAGCACCCATAAATGACCATGTAGATCCGCCACTGCCCCCACCCGGGGTCAAGCAAGAGGGAAAAGAAGGGATAAATTCGTATCTAAGTGATGAATTTTGTTTATAATATAATCCATTTATTGTTATTTACTCCTTTCAGTTTCAGATGCTAGTCATTTTTTCTTGTATTGTTTTCTTAAAAAAAAAAATCCCGTTTCGAAAAGCAAGAAGTTAAGGTTATTAAATGTCTTTGTTAAAGGATGTTAGAAACATTAAAGCCATATAATATTGAAAGGAGTTAATTAGTTAAAATGACTAAACTTAGGAAAACAACATAACGCGTAATGAGAAAGGTTTATAAATAATTTATAATTTTGGCAGAAGGAAGGCTGGCTTTGATAATGATAACTCAACTGCTTACTTCGGAATCACATCGTAACGGTTGAGTTCGATAATCTAGTTCTTGGCATTTAATAACAGTTCTTAACGATGAAAATCTTAGGCAATTTGGACTCACCTCTCCTAGATATCCCTTCCTATTCATAATAAGTGACCATTTTACATTTTTCTTTTGGTTCAAAATAAGTGTTTATTTACATAATAAAAAAGAAATTAATTTTATTTTTTTCTAAATATTTTCCGTTATTTACATATTCCAATGTGTCAAATGAAATAATTAATTAAAATTAATTTAGTAAATACATCTTTTTCTCTTTAGGAATTCGTATTTCCTTAGTGGGTGTACCAAATGTAACATGGTCACTTATTATGGACAGGAGGGAGTACTCTTTTACATTAATTGATTTTAAAGTGTTACTAACTCATATTGTTGATTTCTGAAACGTTTCTTTGAGTTATTGAGAGAATTGTCCCAAAGTGTACAGTTCACATGCTTGAACTTTAATGTCCTCCTCTTCTCTTGTTAATTATGCAAAAACAAAAAGTTAAAAAAGAGTGGGGATAGGAGAAGAAAACTTTTTTGTTTATATATAAATAAATACAAATAGGGGCCACGTGTCTTGACTAGACTTGTTTTTCAAGTGTATAAGAAGATACTGGACAGATTGCATCAATACTATTAATAATTGTACGAGGCTAATTGTTAGAAGGCCCAAATAAACATCAATTCAATCCAACATCTCGTCCTTTAAACTGAGATTCTTTCGAAATGAGCACTTCTTTTGGGTTAGGCCCCAATTTACAATATTGAGAGGACCATACACCAACCCCGACATGACTTTGTACCATCCTATTATCTTCATTGTAATTGGAATGTCAAATTGCACTTGAGCTCTTGCTTGTGACCAATTGGGTATTTCCCCTATTCGTTTTGAAGGACGAAAGTATCCTCCTTTGTCCTTCCCTTGCCTTAAAATTCCTTTGTGTTCACCCGCCGCTCACGATAAACTTAAGATTTTGAGTTAGTGAATTCATACTTCGTCGGTTTGAAAATGCGAACGATGAATCTGAGTGATTGAAGGTTTAAGTACTAAGCGAATATTCAAACATCTATAGAGCTTAATGGAATGATCTTATTTAGGTGCATATATAATTTATATTTTTCCTCATATATGTAAATAATTCATGTTGAAAATAATATGTCCAGTTAACCTATGCTTTGTCGGTTGCTATGTCCCAAATGATAGAAAGGTTAAAGAACATATGAACTAGCACGTGGATAGCAATGCACGCTATTTAAGTAATTGCTTGCATGTAATCCAAAGCCTAAAGTCTGTAGGCCAGCCCATGAGACAAAGTGAGAAGTTGTATTGATTCATGTCAAGCAAAGTTTCTGGAAGTGCGGAGGAGATGGACCGGACCTCAGAATATTATGCCTACCCAGCCCAGATTGCACAAAATTTTAAGGGAGTTTTTCCTATATATATTATGATAGGAACTTATTAATTTATTTTCTCTAGGTTTTGTAGTTTTCAAAAAGTATCTAGGTTTTTCTTACAAATTGTGTACATTCCTCCCTTAGAAATCTCTCATCCCATTATTAATGTCTTTAATTAAGGGATTCAATTATATCCTTTCCTTTTTTTCACACTTTTTCTTATTTCATGCTTCCTAATTTTTTCAATACGCAGATCTCCTCTTCTCTCTCTCTCTTCAATAGTTACACGTCTTCAGCAAGAAGCTACTAACTTTGCTTCAGCTGTTTAATAGAATAATAGCTCATAACTTACAATTTCTCATCATCATATACAATTATCATACATTTGTGATACAATTTTTGCAATAATTATAATACAAATACAATTATGACAATCGTGATACAATTCTGATCTTCCTCATCTTCTTCAAGTTTCAATCATAACTCTAAACATGAATTCTGAAACAATATTGTATTATAATTGTATTAAGTATTATTTTAGGTATTGCTATATCAGATACAAATCAAATACAATTTTGATATAATTGTCATACAATTATGAAATAAATATGATACAATTATAATACAATCGTGATACAATTCAGAAACTTTTTTTCTTCGAGTTTCAATATGAAATTTTACCTAAAAACAACTCTAAACTTAACTAATTTCCCTCAAAATTGAGATATAAACTCCAAGTTATATTCTCAATCATTTGCAAGAAGATGATTTTGGGATGGATCTCTTACGGTGAAGGAATTTGGTAATTGCAAACAGAGGTGATGATTTTGGGATGGGTCTCTTGCGGTGAAGGGATTTGGTAATTGCAAAGAGAGGTGATGATTTTGGGGTGAGTTTCTTATGGTGAAGGGATTTTGGATAAGTATTGATTTTGGGTATATTAAATGTAGGATATTTTGTGTAACTGATACCCACTATTTAATGTATATTTCATTTCCTCTTTTTTTTTTTTTTAAAGATTTTGTATAAAACTAGTAAATACAGGTATATAAAGTAATTAATAAGGAGTCTAAATAAAAGTAGTAAATAGGTTTCTATAATAGTATAGCTAGGTAAAAAGCCCAATAAACAAAAATGGCTATATTTTCCATAAAATGAAATGTTCAATTTAGGACGAAGAATGTCTATATTTTTGTGGAACATCCACAATAAACAAAAATATAATGTCCAGCAAATAGACGGCGTAGAACTTGTCACATAAGATATTTTCCATGTATAATGACTAGACAAACAATCTCTTAATCATGATTTCACCATAATTGCCATGATCAAGAAAATTTCTTCACATTTTTCATCCTCCATTATAAGCAATAACTTTTTGTTTGAACCCTAAGTAGACTCTGTTGTCACATAAAAGCCACAACATAGTCATAGTAATCGGACCTGCTTAATTGGCCTTCCCTATATTCCTGTTAACTTTGTTTGAAAGATCTGCTTTTTCCAGAAATGTGGATAGATAAGCACTGGAATAATAATAGCTTTCACTAACTATTTGTTGGGCCCAAAAAGGAAAGCTGGCAACCCATCTTTTCTTTGGCAGTAGAATCATATGGGCCCTTGTGATTCGTGGATAGTAGAGGGCTCTAATGGAAACATGGTTTTGTTCATCAGTTCGTGTATCTTTGTATACATTATTGCCTTGCCAAATCGGGTTTGCTTTTGTTTTATTACCAGAAAAGAGCAAAATAATTAGGAAAACCAATCTCCTTTATATTTTTTACGTTACCTAGTTTTGTGAGCGGTGTTATAAAAAATTTAAAGTTAATAGATTACTACTATATATAAGAGACCATGTAAAGAGTTTTGTAGTCCTTAGTTACATTGTAACTATCTTGTTAGCTTGCCAACCAAAAGGGTTTGCTCTTCCAAATATGTCCTTGTATTTGTTATTTATTACTTCATATACTAAAATATGTTTCCAATAAATCAAGATACGTTCAAACCTTTTTTGGTAATACATAGCTCCTTAACCTAACTTTTTGCAGGTGACGTATGCACCATAAGTTTTTTGCCCCTACGTATTTCTTTTTTGGCTTAGATTCCTATATTTAATTTGATAAATATATCATTCTTTGAGCCCTTCAAAAATGCTCGAAAGTTGTGAATGATGGTGAATAATTATGCACAAAAATAAATCTAAAATGCTAATAATAAGAACCTTGAAGAACTCATTTGATATTGGGAGAGTACTCTGTCGATCAAATTTTTATAGTAATTCTAAACTTATAATTAAATTTCTCTTCGGTCTTATTTTTAATAGAAAAAATATTTTGAATATATAATTTAGATTTAGTGATTTAACTAAATTATACAATTGTGACGATCCGGCTAGTTGTCTCATGAGTTACCGCTCTGTTTCCCCTATTTCTGCTTCTTATTGCTTTATATAATGGTTTTACATGTGATCGGGTTGATTGGTTAGAGTTCGGAGAGGATTTGGTAAGGTTTGAGACACTTAGTCTCTTTTGAGGAAGGTTATGTTGGAAAAGTTAACTGAATGTTCACTTATGTGTTAGAGGGCTCGAATGTGAGTTCTGATGGTTCGGTTAGCTTCAGGAGGTAATTTGGGACTTAGGAGCATGATCGGAATGAGTTTTGGAGGTCCAGAGTAGACTTAGGCTTGAATTGGCGAAAGTGGATTTTTGGCGATTTCCGGTTGGTAGTTGAGATTTTGATATAGGGGTCAGAATGGAATTGTGAGAGTTGCAGTAGTTCTGTTGTGTCATTTGGGATGTGTGTGCAAAATTTCAGGTCATTCGAACATGGTTCAGTTGGGTTTTTGATCAAAAGCGGAATTCATTTTTGGAAACTTAGGCTTGAATCCGATGTGTTTTGGTTGATTTGATGTTGTTTGAGGTGTTTTGAAGATTGTTACAAGTATGAATAAGGTTTTGGGATATGTTGGTGCCTTTGGTTGATGTCTCGGGGGCCTCGGGTGAGTTTCGGAGGGTTGAACAGATCATTTTAAGTTAAAGAAAAGTTGCAGATTTTGGTTTCAGTTGTTGCAGAGTTTTTCCTCTTTGCAATCGCGTAGAGCTGTTGTGGGGGCAGTCCAGTTTGCTTAGTGCGTTCATGAAGCTGGGGATGTGATCGTATAAGGTGGAGGTATTGTTGATCGTGAACGCGTGGAGAAGGACGCGTTCGTGTAGAGTTAAGTGGAACAGGGGTCTTGGCTTGGAGTTTGTACTTTGCGAACGCTGTAGCTAGTCTGCGATCGCGTAGTGTAAGATGCCTGAGCATCGCGTTCGCGTGGGCTTTTACGCATTCGCATAGGGTTAATTTTGGGTGCTGAGAATTTATGCTTCACGATCGTGAAGGGTGTCCCGCGATCGCGATGAATGATTTCAGGTCTGGACAGTAGGTTTAAATAGTTGTCTTGTCTGGGAATTAGGGGTTTATTTCTTCCATTGTTGGTCATTTTTGGAGATTTTTGAAGGGGATTGAAGAGGGATTCAAAGGGAATCGGTTGGAGGTAAGAATTTTGGGCTTAAAACTCGATTCTAATGTGAAATCTACCTAATAAATCATGGAATCTAAGCTTAAAATTGAGGAATTAGGGCTTGAGATTAAGAGACTTTAAAATGAGAATTTGAGGGGTCATTTGGACTCCGATTTCAGTGTTCTTAGTATGTATGGACTCGTGGGAGGATAAGGATTCCGTTGATGTAATTTTTATTGAGTTTTGAGATGTGGGCCCGGGGGTCGGGTTTTGGCAATTTCGGGATTTTCGGTATTATTTGATTGTTTTCGCTTGGGCTTCATTCCCTTAGCATATTTTGACGCCGCGATTCTAATTTTGGATAGATTCGATGCGAGGGAGGATGATTCGAGGGGCAAGGGCATTGCAGAGTAGTATTTTCACCGGTTTGAGGTAAGTAACCATTGTAAATTTGGAATTGAGGGTACAAAACCCCGATATTTGACTTGTTTTGATAAATGCGGTAACGCACATGCTAGGTGACGAGCGTGTGGGCGTGCACCGGTAGAGATTGTGACTTGGTCCATATGTAGCGACTATTAAGCCGCGTATTTGATTTGAAATCTTATATTATTCCGTACTTTAGTCATTTATACTATTTTATGGGTTGTATGCCATGTTTGGAGCCTTGTGTCGACCTGTTGAGACCCTTAGGGGCATTTTTACTGTTTTTCCTCACTTTACTTGTTAAAAGCATATCCTCAGTCATGTTTTACCTACTTAAAATGTTTGAAACTGGTTTTACCACTCCACTTCTAAATGTGAGGACTGTTTGGACCGAGTTCCCTAATTTCTACTATTGCGCCCGAGAGGCTGTGAGGTTAATGACTGAGAGAGGTTGAAAACCTAAGGATGAGGATATTTATATATGCGTGAGTTATGGATCGGATTGCATGCCGCAGCGATACTTATTGGATCGGGCTGCACGCTGATATATATATATATTGGATTGGGTTGCGCGCTGCAGCGATATGGCGCTTGGGCTGTAGGAGCCCGTCCGGAGTCTGCACACCCCTAGTGAGTGTAGTCGACTATAAACTATGGATCGGGCTGCACGCCGTAGCGGTTGCTATGATTTCTGTTATTATGAGATATTAATGAGCCTGAGTGCTGAGAGTGAGTACTGAGTGACGAGAGTTGAGTCACGAGTGATTGAGAGGCTGCCCGAAAGGCCATATTCTGAGTGATACCTTGCCCGAGGGGCCCAGTTATGATACTTTCACTAATTTCACTCTTCTTTTAAAATAAGCCTCTCTTGTAAGAAATTACTAAGTATATGATTTCAAGTATTTAAACTAAAATTGATGATTTTTCGACGAAGCTGGTTTTAAATTGTGAAGTTTGATCTGTTATCCTGTTGTGCATTATTTATTTGATTTTTGACTGCTCGTCACTGCTTTCAGACCTTATTTTCTTTAGTTACTTACTGAGTTGGCATACTCACATTACTCCCTGCACTTTGTGTGCAGATCCAGGTGCCCGAGCGGCAGAGTGAGGGTCCTCAGTTGATCCAGAGTTTGACGGAGATTGCAAGGTAGCTGCATGGCGTCCGCAACCTTGTTTTCTCCTTCCTATCTTGTTCTTTTCCGCATTTTCTAGACTTATGTTGTATCAAACAGTCAGTTATGTAGTAGAGGCTCTAGACTCGTGACACCGGATATTTGGGGCTGTGCAATTTCATGTTTATTTGACTTCCGCATATATATTTTGCTGCTTTAAACGCTATAATGAAAATTTGGTATTTAAAACCTGTGTTAGAAATAGCTATTATACGAAAAAAGGGTTGTGACTAATTGTTTGGGTTGGCTTGCCTAGTAATGTGATAGGCGCCATCACGATTGGTATTTGGAGTCGTGACAACAATAGAAAATAAATTTTAATTTTTTTAAAATTAATAGGTTAGAATATTGAAAATAAAAAAAATATTTATATTTTATCCAATTTGGTTAATCAAATGGGGATAGAACAAAAGAAAAGGGAGAGGTGCTTAGCAAGTGATCGACTTGTAATCTCACATTTATTAAATACGACTGGTCACATGCTATTGAAACAAAGATATATATATTTTTTTCTTAAAATAATTTAATTTGTTAGAAATCATATAATCATTAATTGGTTGTGTAGCGAAATTTTCTTTTAAAAATAAAGGACTAATGATTTAATGACAAACTAAGTTAATTCTTGGATTTTGTTTTAATAAATTTGGATTTTTTCTGAATTTCATCTAAACCTAGACTTTAATCACCATATTTTTTATGGAATAAACTATAGTCATATAAAATTATGAGTAATTAATCAACAAATACCAAAATAATCAATTAAAATATCTTTTTTATTTTTACCTCTAAATAAAAATTATATGCTCACAATTTCATAAAATATTAAAATATCTTCTTTAATCTATGATTATAGTCTATTTGGAATCATTTTGCATACTTTAAATTATGTTACTAAATATCAAGTTACCTTTGTCCCATTGATATATGATTATTCCTTAGCACATTTGTTTTCTTATAAATATCTCTTTTAATAAATTATCTGATGATATAATCAGAAAACATAAATAATATAATGAATAATAAATAGTTAAGAAGCGATGATCTTAAAAACGTTATGCCTAAAAACGTAACATAAATTATTATTATTATTATTATTATTATTATTATTATTATCATCATTATTATTAAGTAAAATCATTAGATGGACTTTGAGCCTGTTTGGCTTAGCTGAAATAAAGTAGATGATAAGCATTAACTCCTAAAAAAGTACTTTTAAGTGCTGAAACTTATTTAAAAAATAAGTAGTTATGTGTTTGGATAAAAGTGCTGAAACTGATAATAAGCTGTTGAGTATTTGGCAGAAAAATGCTGATAAGCACGTTTTTTTGCTAAAGTGACTTAAATGCCCTTAAAGTTATTTATATTAATAAAAATGTGACTTTTACAAGTTTTTGGATACCAAATTGATTCAAGTACAAAATAATTTATTTCTCTTTTTACTTAATACAAATTTAATTAGATAAGATAGTTTTTTATGAGTTTAAATTAATTTATGAGAAGCTAAAATAAACTCATAAGCTATAATATAATAATTAATATGTTTGGCACTTTGCTAAAAATTATGCATCAAGTATATCAGTTCTATGCGAAAACTTATACATTTATCAGGTTCCTTTTAATAATACATTGCAAACAATTCTTTTAAAATAAAGAAGATGAACGTATTAAGAGTTTCTAAACTAGAAAGCTTTCACATGCCTTTGATGTATGGAAGTACTTCAGAACTTGATTGTTTCTTGAGGTTGATGGTAGAGTTGTTGGTTTCGAGAAAAGTCCGTGAAAAAGGTCAAAGAATGAAGGCAGAAAGATGGTTAGGGTTTTATTTCTATAAGGGTATTTCGGAAATTACAAAATAATATTAGAGATAGAGAAGTAAAAACTTTGGTTAACTTAAAGTGCTTATAAGCTGAAATATAATAAGTTGGGGGTGACCAAATTATGACTTATAACTTATTTTGGCTTATAAGCACTTTTAATTTTACCAAACGCGTAGATAAACCAAAAATAACTTATAAGCTGGTTTGATCAGCTTATAAGAGCCAAACACCCTCTTTATTGCCTTGATCTTGGGCCCGAGCTCAGCACGGGCTTTGCAGGACTAGTATTGAGTATAAGATTCGATCTTATACGAAGGATGGTTATCAAAAGCTCCAAGTTTCTTAAGGTTTCTTCTTCTTAAGGATGGTTCTTCTTCTTCTTCTTCTTCTTGACAATTTTACTTAAGGTTTCTTTTTCTTAGTTGCAAAATGAGTTTGTTAAATTTATCGTTATTTTGACAATTTGACAACTAGGATTTGTTCTTTATGATATTTGAAAGTTATATTTTAAATTTGAGCTCATTTGGAGTAGATTTGGGCATTGAATCGTGCCTTGGATTGTTGAAATTCGAAGAACAAGTTTATGTCTCACAACTTAAGATTCGAAATATGAAATTGCACTGAAGAGATTGAACTACTCAAGAATGAAATTTTTAAAGTTGCATTTGAAAGATAGAAAAACTTCAGATTTTATTTATGAAGTTGCCTGAGAAGATTGAACTACTTAGATTCAAATTTATGAAATTGCATTTGGAAGATTGAAGAACTTCATATTTGATTTCTAAAGTTGCATTGAAAAGATTGAACTATTTGAAATTCGAGTATGTACACTTTGTAAATTTTTGTCCAATTCTATAACTTCAATGGTGACTTCAAAAGTGTGTATATATGAAAATGCTCTATTATATGCACAAAAATATATTTTGGAACTTAACATATTTATAGCCAGTTTGGCTAAGTTTCTTTTGGGCCAAAAGTATTATGTTTTTACCAGTAGCAATTTTTTCCAAAGTTAAGGTGCGTGGCAAGCTTTTAGAAGAAAAAAAGGCTTTTGAGTAGAAATATAAGTAGTCTTTGTGAAACAGCAAAAAGTTACTTCTCCAAAAGCATTTTATTGAAAAGTATTTTTCAGAAAAATACACTTATAAGTACTTTTTAAAAGCTTGGCCAAATACTAATTACTGCTCAAAAGTACTTTTGAAATTTATTAGCCGAACACAAATTGATTCTCACCATCTCATTATATATATGTGTGTGTGTCGCGCGCGCGCAATTTTTTTTTAACCTTATATACATAATGTTATTTCTAGCAAAGTGTGTATCCCCATTCCGCCTCCTACCTCCACTTTGATAGTTTTATTAAGTGAAGTTTGGCACTCTTGCTTTATATTTTTGAGTTCTAAAGTAATGTTGATTAGAATATGGTTTGGTCTTAGTTTCTATTAGAAAACTAATTCAAAGTTGTAGTAGGAAACTAAATTTAGGATTTGGTATTTACAAGTTTATTTAATTCATATCTAGTTACAAATTAAAGTTTTAGATTAAAATAGGTTGGTAATATTGAAAAAATGGGTACTGCTAGCTTATTTTATATACGTAAGATTAGTGGAGACAAGTGTGAAAAAATATAAAGAGCATCCAGAGAATGATACAATTTTTTTTTCGTATTTGGTATTAGAGATGGTTTTGGTGCCTGAATGTTCAAGCCTACAATAATTCTGCATTGTGTGCCCTCTCTTGCTACAGTGTGGATAGAAATCTATCAGTGATCTTGTTCCGGTGCCTGAACGTTTAAGCCTATAATAATTCTTCACTGCTTGTCTTTCCTTAAACTAAGATCTTCAAACATAAGCATGCCATGAGTAATATCAATGCTTGTAGGGGTCAAATACCTTAAGATATTCATCAATTTTCTAAAATATGCAACATCAATAAAATCACGAGTGCAATCCTTAGTTAATTTCATATTCTTTTCAATATTGAACGTAATTGATTCGGCTTTACCTATGATAAGTTCCTTCAAATATCATCAACATCTTTTTTCTTTACTTTAAAAAAATCTATTTGTCTAGTTGTTTTGTGGTTGGTCGTGTACACCCTTTCAACTTCAATTGGCCATTTTGTATGTTGTAGAATAATGCCATCAATAAATATTTTGCCAGGCTCCTTAAACTATGCAATCTCGAACAATGATACGAAATTAATTGCATCTTTAATAGACCGTATGTATAGACTAATCACGTCTATCATGACTTAAAATATCAACCTCTTTTGAAATGACATCAGTTCTAACCAAATTATCCATTTTAAGCATCGCATAAATTTGGTATATTAATTTTAATTTTTTTACTTTTTTCGCATTCAGTGAAATCTATATGTAACGACCCGGCCGATCGTTTTAAGAATTAACGCCTCGATCTCCTATTAACTGCTTCCCCTGTATTTATTTCTGCTATTTTGATTTACCGGAATGATTCGTTGTGAGTTTCAGAGTGTTTTTGGGACACTTAGCCCCTCAATGAGAGCTTAAGCTTTAGAATTTGGACCGTAGTCGGAGCAGTATGAAGACGGCCTCGAAATGGAATTCTGTCGGTTCCGTTAGCTCCGTTGGGTATTTTGGGCTTAGGGGCATGTTTGATTGTGTTTTGGAGGTCCGTAGCTTATTTAGGCTTAAAATGCCGAAAGTTGAAATTTGGAAGTTTTCGGTTCGATAGTGAAATTTTGATATCGGGGCCGGAATCCGATTCAGAGAGTTGGAGTAGCTCCGTAGTATTGAATGTGACTTGTGTGCAAAATTTGGTGTCAATCGGACTTGGTTTGGTTGGTTTTATTATCGGGTGTAGAATTCTTGAGATTTCTAGTTCATAAGGCTTGGATTGGAGAGTGATTTATGGTTTTAGCGTTGTTTGATATGATTCGAGGGTTGAAATAAGTACGTATGATGTTTTAGGATTGGTCAGCATATTTGGTTGAGGTCCGGGGCGCCTCGGGTGAGTTTCGGGTGCTTAACGGAAGTTGAATTGGACTTAAGAAAATCTGAAGTTGGCTAAACCTGTCATAACCGCACCTGCGTGTGTAGGACCGCAGGTGCGGCACCGCAGAAGCGCTATGAGGACCGCAGGTGCGGCCTGAGGCAATGTTGAAATTGGTCGCAGATGCGGCCCAGGTACTGCAAAAGCAGCACCGCATCTACGGGTAAGAGGTCGCTGGTGCAGAATTGGTCCGTTTAATAAAAAGTCACAGGTGCGGTTCATTTGCCGCAGAAGCGGGACCGCAGGTGCGGTCCCATGGTCGCAAAAGCGGGATCGCTGGGCAGAAAAAGGGAAAAACGAGCGTTTGAACTCAAAACTTGGAAAAATGATTTGGAGCTCAGTTGAAGGCGTTTTCTCGAGGGTTTTTGAAGGAGAAACATTGGGTAACATTTTCTATCTTGATTTTGATCCTACAACTATAATCTATTATTGTTTTCCTCTTCTAATTAAGGAAATTGGGGGTAAAAGTTTGGAAAGTGAGAGAAGGTTTCCCCAATTGAAAATTTGAGTTTTGAGTGGGATTTTAACGTAAGATTTTGGTGATTTTTGTTCGAGTGTGTTCGTGAGTGATTGGGGGTTTTGAATTTGTAAATTTTCTCCAATCCGAGACGTGGGCACGAGGACCTTTTGGGCGATTTTCTTAATTTTGCGTGTTAGTTTCGAATTAATTAGTTGTAGTTACTTGAAGTTATATTTATATTATGCAACTATTTTGAATAGATTTGGGACATTTGGAGTCAGGTACTCATGGCAAGAACGTGATTTCGAGTTGATTTAGCTGGTTCGATGTAAGTGGATTACCTAACCTTGTGTGGGGGAACTCCCCCTAGGATTTGGTATTGTTGTTATATGAGTGCCATGTACGTGAGGTGACGAGTGCGTACACGTGCTAATTGTTGAAAAATCCTTTTTTCATTAAGCTAATACCATATTTTCTTGTAGTTTAGCAAATACATGTACTTGAAGCCTCTAGTTTAGATTAGGAAAAGCATGCCAACATGACTTAATTGTCTTTCGTGCTTTAATTGCCTACTTGTACTCTGTGCAGCATGTTAGAGTAGAAATTCCTGTCTAATTCTTGAATAGAACTGTATATTTTTCTGAGATGGTTGTGTATTTACTTTGGGACTACGGGACAATATCCTGGGAGATCCCCCTGATTGTTTACTTTGGTACTACGGATCGGTATTCCGGTAAATCTCCCTGCACATTTATGATTGGGACTACGGGACAGCACCCGGTAGATTCTCCGTACTGGATATTTACTTTAGGACTTGGTATTCCGGAAGTTCCTCTTGCACATTTATGATTTGGACTACGGGATGATATCACGGGAGATCTTCTGGACATTTAGGTTTGGGACTACGGGACGATATCCTGGGAGTTCCCTGTTGCTATTTCTGTACATTGAATTAGATTTTTTCTATGATTTTATTCGTTATAGACTATTAATATTCTTATTATATTGTCGTATTCCATATTGTTTTACCTCACTTATATATTTATATAACCAGTAGGGCCCTAACCTTCCTCGTCACTACTCGATCGAGGTTAGGCTTGGCACTTACTGGATACCGTTATGGTGTATTTATGCCCTTTCCTGCACATGTTTTTCATGTGTAGATCCAGATTCTTCGGCTCAGTGAGGCGAGGCGATCTTCAGAGACTTCGAGGTATATCTGTCGCATACGCAGAACAAGGAGTCCCTCTCTATTCTCCCTTTAGCTTTAACTCTCCTGTATTTACTTTTGTTTAGACATTCTGGAGTTAGAACACTTGTAGTTATTCAACAACTTGTGATTTCATGAGATTCTCAACAACTTGTGGTTTTATCATTGTATATACCGAGCGGCATCTAAAACGTTTTATTTATGCTTTATCCGCAGTTCTTGGCAAGTTTTATCTTTTGCTTTTCTTTTTTCACACTTGTTAGGCTTACCTAGTCGTAGAGACTAGGTACCGTCATGACAATTCATGGAGGGCGAACATGGGACATGACAAGTTGGTATCAAAACTCTAGGTTCATAGGAGTCATGAATCACAAGCCGGTTTATTAGAGTCTCGCGGATCGGTACAGAGATGTTTGTACTTATCTATGAGAGGCTATGTAACTGTTAGAAAAATTCCACTTCATTTGAGTTCCTTGTCGTGCGAGATCTTGATATCACAATTCTAAACTTTTGTCTTCTATTCTCTCACAGATGGTGAGGACATGTGCTATCGGAGCTGACCAGGCACCCGCGCCCCCTGCTAGAGCTGTCAAAGGTCGGGGTCGGGGTAGAGGCCAAGGATGCGCCCGTGGTGCAGCCAAAGCACCCGCGCGAGCTACCACCGAGGAGCCACCAGTAGCTCTAGCCGGAGTCCAGGAACCTGATACACCTACTACTACTACTACTACTACTATTCCAACTCTTCAGGAGACTCTTGCACAGTTCGTGAGCATGTACACCACTCTAGCTCAGGCATGGCTGATTCCCTTTACTGCAGCCACGTCCCAGGCCGGGGGAAGAGCACAGACTCCCACCGCCGCACTCCTGAGCAGCGGGTCCAAGTTGATCAAATCTTAGAGGTTATACCGGTACTGCCTGTGGCCCCAGTTCAGCCAGAGGATATGGCAACGACTTCAGAGGATGAGCAACGGAGACTTGAGAGGTTCAAGAAGTATAAGACTCTTGTATTTAGTGGTTTATCATCAGATGATGCCCTGGGATTTCTGTAGGAATGTTACCGTATCCTCTGCACTATGGGTATATCAGGATCGAGTGAGGTTTCTTTCACTGCCTTTCAGCTTCAGCGAGCAGCCTACCAGTGGTGTCGTACTTTTGAGTTGGACAGTCCAGCTGAGGCAACATCCCCTACTTGGACTCAGTTTTCAGATATGTTCCTGAGAGAGTTTGTCCCTCAGAGCTTCAGGGACGCATGGCGCGTAGAGTTTGAGCATTTGCGCCAGGGCACTATGATTGTTTCGGAGTATGCTGGCTGTTTCACTGACTTGGCTAGGCATGCACCAACCTTGGTTGCTATAGTTCGTGAGAGAGTTCGTCGGTTTATTGAGGGTCTCATTCCCAGCATCAGGTCTAGCATGGCTCGTGAGTTGGAGATGGATATTTCTTATTAGTAGGTGGTGAGCATTGCTAAGAGAGTGAGGGTATGCATGCTCGGGATAGAAAGGAAAGGAGGCCAAGAGGTCTCGAGAGTTAGGCCATTTTTCTGGTGCTCGTGCTCTAGCTGTAGTTCATCATGGTAGGGGTTATATGAGTTGCCCTGTTCATTCAGCTCTTCCAGTAGCCAGTGGTATTCCAGCTCCTCCTAGACCTCAAGAGCCTTTTATGCACCTCCAATATCTAGTGCGCCTCCTGTGCGGGGTGATTTCAGTGGTCTCTCCAGCAGATCTGGCCTGAGCCATCACACCCGCCACATCCTCCCAGAGCTTGTTTTGAGTGTGGAGACACACGCCATATGGTGAGGGATTGCCCTAGACTTAGGAGGGGTGCACCTCCACAGACTTCTCATTCACAGCATGCCCCTAGAGTTCCCAGGCTATTATCACAGCACCAGTTGCTACCCCACCTGCTCAGCCAGCTAGAGGTGGAGGTCGGGGAGGTAGAGGTCGCCCTAGAGGGGGAGGCCATGCCAGATATAATGCTCTTCCTGCCCGTACCAAGGCTGTTGCCTCCGATTCTATCATCACAGGTATTGTCCTAGTTTTTCATAGAGATGCATCGGTTCTATTCGATCCAGGCTCCACTTATTTTTATGTGTCTTCTTATTTTGCCCCGCATTTGGGCATATCTTGGGATTCTTTGAGTTCCCCTTTTTATGTTTCTACTCCTGTGGGGGATTCTCTTATTGTGGACCGTGTTTATCAGTCATGTTGGGTTCCTCTTAGTGGTTTCGAGAAGAGAGCCAATTTATTATTACTCAGCATGGTAGATTTTGATTTTATCTTGGGCATAGACTGGTTGTCGCCCCATTATGCTATTCTTGACTATCACACCAAAACCGTGATGCTGGCTATGCCAGGTGTACTGCAAGTAGAGTGGAAGGGTACTTTAGATCACACTCCTAGCGGAGTTATTTCTTTCCTTAAAGCTCAGCGAATGGTTGAGAAGGGGTGTGACGTGTATCTAGCCTGTGTGAGAGATGTTAGTGTTGATACCCTTACAGTTGATTCAGTCCTAGTAGTATGGGACTTCCCTAATGTTTCCAGCTGATCTTCCGGGTATGCCACCAGACAGGGATATTGATTTTGGCATTAATCTGTTGGCGAGCACTCAACCCATTTCTATTCCTCCGTACCGTATGGCTCCTCCTGAGTTGAAGGATTAGTCTTATGCGCATTGATTATCACCGGTTGAACAAAGTTACAGTGAAGAACCTATATCCTTTGCCTCGTATTGATGATCTGTTTGACCAATTATAGGGTGCACGAGTGTTTTCTAAGATTGACTTGCGTTCATGTTACCATTAGTTGAAGATTCGGGAGCCAGATATCTCGAAGACTGCCTTCCGGACTCGGTATGGTCATTACGAGTTCCTTGTTATGTCATTTGGGCTAACCAATGCCCCAACAACTTTCATGCATTTGATGTACAGTATGCTCCGGCCATATCTTGACTCGTTCATCATTGTCTTTATTGATGAGATTCTGGTATACTCCCAGAGTCGGGAAGATCACAAGCAGCACCTGAGGATAGTGCTTCAGACTTTGAGAGAAAAGAAGTTGTATGCCTGATAACTAGGGATTATGATGCATTTTACACTCCTTCTAGCTTAAGTTTTCATTAAAAATGTGTACAAATAGTCCCAAAGGCTCACAAGTTGTGCGTGATTGCAGGTTTGATCAACAAGGTGACAAGGTGTCAAAAATTAGCTCAAAAAGGAGTGAAACTTGCACAAGTACCAAGACAAGATCAAGCTCAGTCAAACAGGGCCAGTGCGGCCGCACACCATTCTGTGTGGTCCACAAATATAAAGTTCAGAGAGGATGCTTTTAAGGCCACAAGGCAATGCGGCCGCAAAGGGTTTTGTGCGGTCCGCATTGGGTTCATTGCGGCCGCACTCGATTTCGTGCGGTCCGCAGAGCCAAGGTTCAGAGAGGTGGCATTTTGGAGGAACTGGCCAGTGCGGTCCGTGGTCTTTTTTGTGCGGACCACAATAGAAGTCACTGCAGCCGCACTCGACTTTGTGCGGTCCGCAAAACCCAAGTTCAGAGAGAAGATTAATCAAGCCAAGAGCCTTAGTGCGACCGCACTCGATTTTATGCGGTCCACACTAGCCTCGCAGGGGTATTTTTGTCCAGAATTTTTAGCCTAGTATAAATAGTTTCTTTTCCCATTTTTAGGTCATCAGATAGTTTGGATGTAGAGCTGCGCTTGTGAACTCATTTTTTACTATTTTGAGTAATTTTAGCTTAGTTTCAACATTGAATCTTCAAGTTTTATTTAGAAATTAATTATTATGGGCTTTTCTTCATCTATTGCTTTGTTTTCTTCTCTAATTATGAGTAACTAAACCCATTAGCTAGGGTTGTGGCTCAACCCTAGTATGGGTAATTGATGGGTATTATGTTTGATGCTTGATTGTCTATGGGTGTTTGATATTTGGGCTAATTTAGGGTTTTAATGTGGAATTAGTGGTTGCAAACACTAGTTTATGCCTAGTGGATTTTGGCTCTTCTTGAGAAAGAGAGCCTAAGTCCATGAAATTAGTCCAACAAGGAATTGAGGCGTATTCAAGGGATTGATAGCCCCAATTAAAGGGTTAAACATAGAGATAGTAATACCCGACTTGAACCTTGATTGCTTGCACAAATTTGCATACCTAATTGGTCTTGAGAAAGTCAATTCGTGCAAAATCACTCGAACCACCGAGAGGTGTAGAGTGAGTAGAATCGTGCAATGGTTATATCATATTCCCCAAATATGATAATATAGCCTTAGACTCAAGAATCCGTCAATTAGCCACCTAGGAGAAAGTTACTACCCTAGTGCCTTTTATCTATTTGAACAACTCGCAATAGTTTAATCTTAGCTTTACTAAGCCTAATTTAGCATTGTAGTATTATAAAATTAGGATTAATATCAAACCCAAAAATGTTTAAAAGTACAATTAGGAACAAATACACAACTCCACTTTAGATAGAAACTCAAGTCCAATATCTAGCTCCCTATGGAAATCGATCCCGACCTTCTCGGGTAAAAGCTGCTTCGACCCCTCTTGCTACTCAATAGTAGTACAACGTTTTCCTAGATCACTTTTTGGCGCTGTTGCCAGGGAGCTAACGATTTTGGCTATCTATCTAAATAGTTTTGTGTATTGTTCTTATTTCCTTCTTTGTTACTAATTTATGTGTGTCACAACTTCAGGTACTAAATGGCAGCAAACTTAAACAATGCACCTCTTGGAGATCTTCCGCCGAGGGAGGAAGTAGATGGCAATGTTGAAGATGAGGTCCCTATTGTGCCTCAAGGACAAAAGAGAGGCTGTCATGCCAATGATAATATTCCAGACCCTCCCCTGCCACTTCTAAGAGTGGCTCCTCGAGTGCTTCCAAACCAAGGCTATGCAAGTGCAATTGTCCCACCCCGGATTCAGGCAGACAATTTTCAAATTACCAATGTGATGCTGACATTGCTAGAGCAGCTTGGGTATTTCACGGGCGCTGCCAATCAAAATGCTTACAAACATCTTAAGGGGTTCGTGGATACCTGTTGGGAGAGCAAGCAAACTAATGTATTCGAGGATGCACTTCGGTTGAGACTCTTCCCATTCTCACTTAGAGGGAAGACATTGGATTGACTTGAACAACTTCCCAACCATTCCATCACTACTTAGGATGAATTGGCAGACAAGTTCATTGCAAATTTTTTCTCACCGGGGCATATGACAACATTGAGAGATGAGATCTTAGCTTTTAAGCAGGAGCCCACTGAACCTTTGCATGAGATTTGGGAGCGCTATAGAACAATGGTAAAGGAATGTCCCAACAATGATATGACTGAAGCGATGATCCAACAGACTTTCTATCGGGGCATTAACACAACAAACCAATGCATAGTGAACCAACTTGTTGGGGGCAACTTCATGAAACTGTCTTATGATGAGGCTTGTGACATTCTTGACGAGATGGCTGACACTTCGTCTGCTTGGCAAAGTAGAGCCAATGTGCCCTAGAGTGACCCCATAGTCACTCATTTACACAAGGAGTTACATGATCATGGGCAGGCTATAGCCGAGTTGACAACTACAATGAACCAACTAGCAAAGGCACTGTTGCAACAAGTTTAAAATCCTCGCCAAGTAAATGCTATAGAGGGTGTCAACATGCTAGTCAACAAAAGAAGACAACGAGGTCAACAAAACCAAGGGAATTCGGAGCAATTTGACAATGACTGTGGTGGATTCCAAGATGATAGTCATGATGGGCAAAATGAAGAGGTACAATACGTGAACAATTATCAAGGCCAAAGGGGCAATTCTTCCAACCATCAACAATGGAGGCCCCAAGGCAATTGGGGCAATCAACAACAAGGCAATGGTAATTGGGGGAACAACAACCAAAACTCCAACTAGGGCAATCAGAACAATAATCAAAACAATCAGGGTAATTGGAATGGGAACAACAACAACTAGGGTGGTAATAACAATCAAGGAAGGTGGAATAATGCAACCAAGGAAACTGGGGGCAAGATTTCAAAGGCCCCCAATGTACCAACAACCAAACAATCCGCCCCTATTTCTATCCCAAGGTCCTAGTTCTTCTAACCTTGACATGGGGAGAATTGAAATGATGTTTGAACAAATGATGAAGAAGAGTGCGGATTCCGATGCTCAGTTATCTTCCCATAATACTTCAATTAGAAATTTGGAGGTTCAGTTAGGCCAAATCTCACAGTCCTTGAATACTCGCCCTAAGGGTGCTCTACCAAGTGATACGGTATTAAACTCGAAGGGTGGGAACAATCATGTTATGGCGGTAACTACAAGGAGTGGACGAGGCGGTGATGTGAATGCCTCCAAAAGAAAGCAAATTTTGAGTGATGGAGTTGAGTTGCAAGAAGATAAAGTTCCTTTGGTGGTTGAAAATGTGATTGATGAGAATGTGAACGAAGAAGAGAGGATTGATATTCAAGATGCCGAGGTGAAAACTCAAAATGACGTGAACCCATCTAGGGGCCATGTAATAGACATGCCGTAGCCGGTTGTGCCTAAAGCCAAGGCTCCTTTGACAAGGCCACCTCCACTTTATCCTCTAAGGCTAGAGAAGTAGAAAAATGAGATTTAGTTTAAAAAGTTCATTGATATGATGAAGAACTTATCCATTAATGTACCTTTGGTGGAGGCTCTTGAACAAATGCCAGGCTATGCTAAATTCATGAAGGATTTGGTGACAAATAAACGACCCATGGATTGTGAAACTATAAAGATGACCCACCAAGTTAGTGCAATAGTGCATTCAATGGCCCCGAAGCTTGAATATCCCGGTGCTTTCACCATTCCTTGCACCATTGGGAGTGCAGACTTTGCTAAGGCTCTATGTGATTTGGGGGCATGTATCAATTTGATTCCCGACTTAGTTTTCAAGACTTTGAGTATTGGACAACCGAGGCCGACTTCCATGAGATTGCAAATGGCAGATAAAACGATGAAGAGACCATTGGGTATTATTGATGATGTGCTTGTACAAGTAGACAAATTTATCTTGCCAGCTGATTTTGTGATCTTGGATTGTGAGGTGGATTATGAAGTTCCAATCATATTGGGGAGACCTTTCCTTGCTACTAGGAAGGCCTTAGTTGATGTAGAAGTAGGGGAACTCACCTTCTAGGTGAGTGATGAAAAAGTGGTCTTTCATGTATGCAAGTCAATAAAGCAGCCCAACAGTTTCGAGGTGTGCTCTTTTGTGGACCTTATCATGGCAGTGATAGTTGATGATAGTGCAATGATCAATGTGGAGAACCCTCTGAAGGCCGTATTGTTGAATCTTGATGTCAATGATAATGAGGGCCGAGTGGAGTGTGTGAATGCTTTACATGGTATGAGCTCTTACTCTTATGAGCCTAGAAAACTATTTTTAGACCTTGAGAATTGGAAGACTCCACCAACAAAACCTTCAATTGAGGAACCTCCGGTGTTGGAGTTGAAGCCGTTGCCTCCACACATCAGGTATGAGTTCTTAGGCCCTAGTTCTACTTTGCCAGTTATTCTTTCCTCTTGTATTACTAACATGCAGGTTGATGCCACATTGGCGGTGCTTCAAAAGCGGAAAAAGGCAATTGGATGGACTCTAGCTGATATCCGGGGGATAAGCCCCGCATTCTGTATGCACAAGATTATTCTGGAAGATGATGCAAAGCCCTCCTTGGAATATTAAAGGAGGTTGAACGAGGCAATGGAAGAAGTTGTAAAAAAGGAGGTGATCAAGTGTTTGGATGTCGGGGTTGTGTACCCCATCCCTGATAGCTCTTGGACTTCACCGGTACAATGCGTACCGAAGAAGGGTGGAATGATCATGGTTGCAAATTCACAAAATGAGTTGATTCCTACCAGAACCGTCACCGGTTGGAGGGTATGCATGGACTACCACAATTTGAATAAAGTGACCCACAAGGATCACTTTCCATTGCCTTTTCTTGACCAAATGTTAGACCGACTTGTTGGGCGTGCCTTCTACTGTTTCTTGGATGGGTATTCTGGGTACAACCAAATCTTGTTTGCTCCGGAAGATCAGTAGAATACCACATTCACTTGTCCATATGGCACCTTTGCCTTTTCTCGGATGCCTTTTAGGTTGTGTAATGCACCAGCTACATTTCAACGGTGTATGATGGCCATTTTCACCGATATGGTGGAAGACATTTTGGAGGTGTCCATGGATGACTTCAGTATTGTGGGTGATTCATTTGATGAGTGTTTGAAAAACCTTGATAGAGTTTTGGCCCGTTGTGAAGAAAACAATCTTGTTCTTAATTGGGAGAAATGTCACTTCATGGTGGAGGAGGGCATAGTTCTTGGGCATAGAATTTCAAAGCACGGTATTGAGGTATATAAAGCAAAAATTGATGTGATTTCAAGGCTCCCGATAAAGCAAAAATTGATGTGATTTCAAGGCTCCCTCCCCTACCTCTGTCAAGGGAGTTAGAAGTTTTTTTGGGCATGCGGGGTTCTACCATAGATTTATCAAAGACTTTTCGAAGGTAGTGAACCCC
Source organism: Nicotiana sylvestris (assembly GCF_000393655.2). Taxonomy (NCBI): domain Eukaryota; kingdom Viridiplantae; phylum Streptophyta; class Magnoliopsida; order Solanales; family Solanaceae; genus Nicotiana; species Nicotiana sylvestris. Next base: position 216,113,630 of record NC_091059.1, on the reverse strand, counting down.
TTGTGCAAGCTATTGGAAAAGGATGCCAAATTTGTGTTGGATGAGAGATGTATGCAAGCCTTTAAACTTCTCAAGCATAAGTTGACCACCACTCCTATCATTACCGCACCTAATTGGAGCTTGCCCTTTGAGCTCATGTGTGATGCGAGCGATGTTGCGGTTGGGGCGGTTTTGGTCAAAGAGTGAACAAAATGTTTCATCTGGTGTACTATACGAGCAAGACAATGAATGATGATTAAGTGAACTACACGGTGACCGAGAAAGAACTTTTCGCTATTGTGTTCGCAACGGAAAAATTTCGGCGTATCTTATGGGTGCCAAGGTCATAGTCCATACCAATCATGTCGTACTCTGAAACTTGATGATGAAGAAGAATTCCAAATCTAGACTGATGCTATGGGTCTTATTACTTCGAGAGTTTGATTTGGAGATTATGGACTGGAAGGGTAGTGAAAACCAAGTGGCGGACCACTTGTACTACTTGGAGGAGGAGGGGAGGCCTTGTGATGGCCTAGAGATCAATGAATCATTTCCCGATGAATAGCTCCTTTCAGTGTTGGTGAGTGGTATGCCATGGTTTGCTAATGTTTCTAATTTCCTTATGACTCGTATAATCCCATGTAAGCTCTCTTCTAACCAAAGGAAGAAGCTCAAACGGGATAGTTTGGATTTCTATTGGGATGAGCCATACTTGTTCAAAATTTGCACGGATGGTGTGATACGAAGGTGTGTCCCGGAGGAATAGAAATTGAGTATCTTGGAGGTTTGTCATTCCTCTCCCTATGGTGGCCATCATGGCAGGGCGAGGACGGCTTCCAAAGTTCTTAGTTGTGGGTTTTATTGGCCAACTTGTAAAAAGATGCAAGTGAACTTGTGAAGAGGCGTGACGAATGTCAAAGAGCAGGTGGAATTTCAAAGAAAGATGAGATGCCTCTCAATACCATTCTTGAGGTTGATATTTTTGATGTATGGGGCATTGATTTTATGGGCCCATTTGTTAGTTCTTGTGGGAACACATACATTCTTGTGGCGGTGGACTATGTTTCAAAGTGGGTTGAAGACGTGGCTTTACCCAACAATGAGGCCCAGAGTGTTGTTGCATTACTCAAGAAGAGTATTTTTATAAGGTTTGGCACTCCTCGTGCAATCATAAGTGATGGGGGGTCTCATTTTTGCAATAGAGCTTTTGACACTTTTTTTGCAAAGTATGGTGTCAATCACAAAGTTTCTACTCCCTATCATCCTCAAGCAAGTGGCCAAGTTGAAGTCTCAAATAGGGAAATCAAGAGTATATTGTCAAAGAAGGTCAATGCAAATAGGACCTATTGGTCAAAGAAGTTGGATGATGCTCTATGGGCTTATAGGACTGCTTACAAGACTCCGATTGGTATATCTCCATATCGGTTGGTATTTGGGAAAGCTTGCCATCTACCGATTGAGTTAGAGCACAAGGCCATGTGGGCTTTGAGAAAGTTAAATCTCGAATGAGATGTGGCAACAAATCTTCGTGTGGAGCAGCTTAATGAACTTGATGAATTCCAATTCCATGCCTACTCCAGTTCGTCCTTGTACAAGGACAAGATGAAATACCTTCATGATAAATATGCGCGTTGCAAGGAGTTCAAAGTGGGTGATTTTGTTCTCTTATTCAAATCTCGGTTACGTGTGTTTCCGGGAAAGCTTAAGTCAAAATGGAGTGGACCTTTTGAAGTTGTGTTTGTGACCCCGTTTGGTGCACTTGATTTGAAGAACAAAAATGGGGAAGTTTTCAGAGTGAATGGGCACATGGTCAAGCACTACATGGGAAAAATTGATGATAGCCACGTGGTGGCACTTTTTCATCTCAAATGATTTGATTGTAACCTGCGTCGTGCCGCGACGTTAAATCAGGCGCTTCTTGGGAGGCAACCCATGTGTTTTTCTTCTTGTTTTTCTTTGATTTTCATTGTAGTGTAGGATTTATTTTTGGACTGACTGGTTGTGAGATGCTGTTGGATTGTGTTGATGCAGTGCATGAAAACAGTTAGAAAAATAACCACTCTCTGAAGTTGTCAATGCGAACCGCACTGCAATTTTGTGCGGTCGCAAAGACCTCATTGCGGGGGCAAGAAATCAATGCGGACCGCACTGGTGATTTGAAAAAGTTGGGGTTCTCTGAAGTTTACCACCGCGATCGCATTGCATTTTGTGCGGTCCTCAATGGTCCACTGCGGCCGCATTGCACTTTATGCAGACCGCAATGGTTGACTTGTCTGAGCCCTATGGTTTTTAGCAATGTGGACCGCAGTGCCATTTTGTGCGGTCCGCGGTGGGTAGGTAAGCTGGGCCCTAGGACATTTTTCTATAAATAGGAACCGAGGCCCTCCTTTTGATCTTTTTGAACTTTTCACGCTCAAAACACAAAAATACAATGTTCATCTCTTTAATCTGCACGAAATTAACTGCTCAAGTTCATTACTCAACATTTCATCTCATCTCTAGTAACATTAACTTCTTCTTAGTTGTTTAATTTATGTATTTTCTTTGAATTATTTTTTTTTCTTAGTTATTCTTCTTCCCTTCCCGTTTTCCCTTCGATTTGTAGCTTAGGGTAGTTAAAATACTGTGTTAATTAGGATTAGGTATTTAAATGACTGAACCAGCACTTAGGGACTCTTCAATAGGTGAACAAAGTGGACTAAAATTGAACAAATCATGAACCCTAGGTTGGTGCTGCTACTGGGTGCTCAGTGCAGACCGCGGTGGAATTTGTGCGGTCCGCAGTGCCCCTGTGCGGTCTGCAATACCATTTAGTGCGGACCATGGTGAACTATGTTCTGCATTCTGATAAGTGAGGACCACGACTGCATTTTATTTTGTGTGGTCCGCGGTGCCTCAATGCGGACTGCGGTGCCATTTTGTGTCGTCCGCAGTGCATAGTTTCAGAGAGTTGGTAGTCTGAACCCCACCTTTGTGTGGACCGCAATGGATTTTGTGCGGTCCACAATGGCCTCTTTGCAGCCGAACTGCATTTTGTGTGGTTCGCACTCAGCAAGTTTAAAACTGTCTACAACATTTTTTCTGCAACTGTGAGTTGCATTGTTTTTCTGGATACTAACAAAGTCTGAATGAATGTTGTTTGTAGACAATGGTGAGATCAAGAGAAAAAGGTGGTAAACAAACAGGAAGAGGAGAGTCCTCCCGGGGTGGGAAACAAAAGATGATAAAGTTGACCCCACAAGTCAGACAAAACATTAAGAACACGAAGAAAATCATTAAAGCGACAGATAAGGCCATTGACCAGTCGGGGAGTGAGTATGAGCCCTTCCCGAATATATCATCAGACTCCGTGCTAGAGTACATTCCTAACTGGCCGGAGAGAAACAGGTTGAGAGATACACCACCACCTTCCCCCACTACCCAAGCTTCAGTGCACATATCTTTTGAGTCGTCTGAGGGCTCAGTTGTCGGTAGTGGAAATGAGTACTCCACCTCTCCTACAACTTCATTATTCGGAGAGGATGCAGTAGCAGAAAAAGTGGGTGAGCCCCAAGTTGGTAGGGTAGAGCGGACTAGGAACCCGGAGGCATGGGAGGATCGGTTCATCAGTGAGATTGCCTACCACAAATTCAGAGAGTTGTGGCCAGAAAAGAGGTTAATACTTGAGAGAAAAATTATCACCCGAGATCTTTTGCCTCACAATCCCAATGTGCTGAGGCAATTCAGAGAAAGAGCTGGATGGGACTACTTCATAAGCCAGGTGGATGACGCCAGTGAACACTTGGTGAAAGAATTTTACACCAACATGGCCCACATCAAAAAGGGTACCACAGTCACCAAAGTACGGAATTTGAAAGTGAAGTTTGATGGAAAGACCATCAATGACTATTTAGGCTTCACGGAGGAGGATGAGTCCTTGTACATAGACAAGATGAAATTGGGTGAAGAAGCCCATCCGTGGTTGGCGGAGTACTTGGCAATCCCAAGTACCACCCCCGAGTGGCTGACTACGGGGGTGAAGATATCGAGGAGGACATTGAACTTCGAGGACAAGGGGTGGGAGACATTCATGTGTAGCAGACTAGGCCCTACCATCCATGACAACTCACTCCCACTTCACCAGGTCATATTAGTAGCATCCATAATGGCAGGGTACCCGATCAATGTCGGGAATGTGATGTCCTGGGTCATTACACGGGTAGTGAATGAGGGTGACCGGTCTTACCCATTCCCCAACTTCCAACCATGTACCCGAAGGACCAAAATGTGGAGAAACGCAAATTTGACGTGAAAGTGAAGGCAAAGGCACCTTTCTCGTGGTATAGCCTACAGGGTGATGCCAACCCTAAAGACAAGCATTTCAAGAGGAAATCCACTACTTCAACTAGCCAGTCTGAAGAGCCAGTAGTGGTAGTTGTAAGCACGTGATTTTTGCCTCACGGACAATCACTCCAAAAGAAAACAAAAATAGTGACCAGTGACCTCGCTGTACAAATTTTCAGTTTTTCACGCCATGTGCTGCTAGTCATCTGTGGTTCAGCCCGTGTTGCAATTAATCTTACAAAATACAAAAATAAGTACGCCGTGTGTAATCAGGCCGTAGTCCGATTTTAAGAGAAAACTCACAAAAATACGCAACTTTTACTCTAGGCTGTGGTTTAACCATTTTAAAATTCTATATATGTGTGTCATTTGTTGTAGGTGTTACCCAATATGTGTATAAGTTTATGTTAATTTTTTACATTGTTTTGGGAATTTTTGTTAATTTGTTGAATTAAAAGGGAAGGGAAAATCGGTTTGGGCCCAAGAAATAAAACAAAAATAGGCCCAAACCAGCACTCAAGTCCAGTTCAAATCCAGCCTGCCCAAGCACCAATTCAAACGACGCCGTTTCAGGCAAGTCGATCTGAGCCGTCTAAACCCCTTGATCCAACGGTCCACATCCGCACCCGTAACCCGACCTGTTTAGCCGGTCTAACCCAACCCACCACTTAAACCCAAACGACCCCGTTCTAATGCCAAACGACCTCGTCTCATCCCTCACCATCAGATCCCAGCCGTTGAGATCAGATGATCTAACGGCCTGGATCCAATCCTTTACGCCGTATATAAACCTTCCTTCACACCCCACGCCCCTTATCCGAACCCCCCTTCACTCATCTCCTTCCCCAAGCCTTGAACCCCCAAACCCTAGCAGCCGCCCTGATATCCTTTTCACCAGAACCCGGCGGCATGAACGCCAGTGACCACCCCCTTCACACCCCTGAAACATCTAACCACCCTGAGCACGAATCCACTAACCATGTACCTCGAATCACCTCCCATCGTCTCGAATCTGGATTTGAAGATTCGAGACAAAACTCGATTTATACCAAACCTCACCATCTTCGTACCAGACAATCCCCTGACCTCCCTTGTGACCAAACCAAGCTTGGTTTGGTCCGAATCTACCCACAACTCCTAAAAAACCAGATCTGAAGACCCAAAACCTAGAACACGAGTAGCCTTGGAATCCGGCCGGTCTTGACAGGGTTTGAGATCTAATAGACCTTAACCAAGGTGTTCTCATGTGAGAACACCCTGGTTAAAGTTTGTTCGGCCTCAAATGGTCAAAGTTGAGTCAGATTTGGGTCAGTTTGGTTTAAACATTTTTCGGTAAGTTTTTCTTTTCCTTTTTGTTTTATTCAACTGCTAATTAAGTTGTTAGCATGCTTTGTTGTGATTGTTTGTTATTGTTTGATAGTTTTCTTAATTTCTTTCAATCTCTGTCAAAGACCTTTTATTTGGTCGATTGTTTTCTGTGTATGCTCTGAATGTATTCTGTGGTATACATGATCGTCAATTAAATTAGTCGTCAAATGAGTTAATTCATATAGGCTCCCAGTGATTGAACAAAGTTGTCTGAAGTCATTCAGGACTCTGTACGTGTTGTTTACATGAACGATTGATTGTTATGTGTTACGATTAATATAGTCGAGTCGATGTATGTCGTCAATTAGTTTCAGTCATTAATGGTAACAACTTGATCCGTGTTGTTTATTGCTGCTGTGATCGTATTTGAATTCAATTAGGAACTGAGTGTGTTGCCTGAGATTTGTTCGAATTGAATCAAAAACATTTGAGGGTGTGTTATAGTTGCAGTCCAGGCTGTGTGTTTTTTTATGGATAACATGTTCTCTTGGCTTAGACTGTGGGCAGCATGTGTATTATTAGCTTTAAGGAATTAAAATAATTGGACAGCATGTGCTGTCAGATTATATTCCTGCTGCCCATACTTTGGCTAAATAAATAAGGGATTAGGACACTTTAACAACAAAAAGAGAGAGGGGCTGTCAGGGATTTCATGGGAGTTTTGTTATTTAAAATAAGTGAGTGGAAAAACAACAGGGAGGGGGAATTCTGAGTTGTCCAGCAGGCTGTAAAGTGCTGAGGTTAGGCTATAAGAAGGGGGATTCTTTTGGGAGCCAAAAAAAGAGGAGGTTCTTCTGAAAAAAAACTGAAAGAAAGAGACATAAATTCAGAGGATATTGTGACCAAACATTGTCTGTAAACTACATAAGAATTCACATTTGGTCAAGCTGTCTTGGCCAAGTTCTGTTGCTTGCCCTGATTGAGCTGCTTGTGATTGTTGAACTGCTGGTGTTGCTGCATTGAATACTCTGTTATTTCTGTTGGTTCGTTACTCTGGTTCTGGGATTGTTTGTTTGTTGCTCGACTGCTCTTGAGCTTCATCATTGTTGGTTGGTTGTTGTTGCTGTGTTTGTTGCAATACTACTCAGCTGATCATTCCTTTCTTCCCTTGCTTTCCTTACCAGGTACACAATTACACTACCAATGTAACTCGAAAGTTTGAGCAATGAGTATAAAAGAGAAGATCTGCAGATGTTTATATATACATAGACTATTATGTTAGGCCTCATGTAATGTATAATAGTTTACGTTCTTGTTTTGGACACTGGAGATAGTCCTCATGCCTAATAAATGTCAATATATGGTAGTCGGATGTTAGACTGTGTATATAGGTTGGTGATAAAAGTATGCCCAATGCAGTAGGTTGTACCTTAGATTTAGCTTAATGGTGTAGTATAATTCTGTAATGTATGCCAAGCATGAAAATCGTACACTAACTAGTTAAGTTCTTTCCCTTCTGAAAAACTTGCTTCATATAACTGGTAAACCATGTTTTAAGACAAAGAACACAGAGCTTGCAATCTCAACCTCACGAAGGTCGAGCCCAGGTCGAAACAGACCAAGCAGGCCTGCATCGAACAAACAATGGCCCAGGTTTGGTCCATCACGCATGGGCTGGATTTGGGCCCTTAAATTTGCTCGGCTGACTGTGTACGTGGCCGTGCTACTGATTTTGCGCAAGCACTCGGAATTCTGTTATAGATAACTTGCAAGCATATAATTAACTAGGGCTATCTACTTTTTCAATTAGTAGAGACAAACGCGACAAGAAAGGTAGTTGCTATAGGATATCCTTTTAAAATAAGAACGAGATGAGCCTCGACAAAAGTAAAGAAAAATGCACAAATTGCGGGGCCCTCGTTAAATGTATATATATATTGAAGCATTCAGTCCCTAAGGTGGGTCGTTTAGCAAATCTCACGACCTCCCGGAATAATAACGCGATAGTCTCTTTAAGCGCGTATTTAATAATTTTACCTTCTTGAATTCGGGTGCGCATTTATGTGACCCAAATCCAAATCTCGACGGATTCGAAATGTGTTTCTAATCACGGGTACATTGATTGTGACGTGGTTCGAGATGCGTGTCCATGACGTCGCAAATTCCTTTTAAAAAACAAGAATGAGACGAGCCTCGACAAACAAAATGTACAAAAGTTGCGGGGCCCTCTAATGTATGTATATATCAAAGTATTTAGAATTCGGGATGTGCCGTTTAACGAATTTTTACGACCTTCCTCAAAATAACAAGACGCTAGTTGCTTTAGGCGTGCCTCTAATAATTTATTTTCCTTAATTCGGGTGCACATTTATGTGACCCAAATCCAAATCTCAACCGAGTCGAGATATATCGATAGCCACGGGTGCATTGATGTAACGTGGTTCGAGATATGTTTTCACGACGTTGCAATTCTCGTAAAATAATAATAACGACAAAAGCGGTTAAAAGTTTAAAAGTTGCACATATGTTCAATTTGTATAAAATCAGATAATCAAGCCGAATACAACAGTTGAGCGACCGTGCTAGAACCACAGAATTCGGGAATGCCTAACACCTTCTCCCGGGTTAACAGAATTCCTTATCTGGATTTCTGGTACGCAGGCTATAATATAGAGTCATTCTTTTCCTCGATTCGGGATTAAAATTGGTGACTTGGGACACCCTAAATCTCCCAAGTGGCGACTCTGAAATAATTAAACCAACCCCGTTTCGATTGTCCTTTAATTGGAAAAAACTCCCTTGCGCCCTCGCGGGTACGTAAAAAGGAGGTGTGACAGTAGTGACTACTCCACAGCCTCCCTCCATTTCAGAAGACCAGGCCCCAGGCCCATCCACTTCAGTACAGCCAGAGATACCCTCCACCACTACCTATCCATAGATTATCCACCATTTGAGCCAGGCCCTCACCAACATCAACAACTGGATGTAGAAAACTACTTCTAAGTTGTCTGTATTATCTATTACTGTGGCAGCTCAGTCAGTACCTCCTCCTCCACAGCTCCCACAGTCTATTGAGGACACTCTCAAGGATCTTCTAGACAACCAGAAAAAGATCCTTGAGAACTAGAAATTGCTCACGGACGCTGTTGATTCACATGGAAAGGCTCTCAAGGAGCTTGCTAGGGAGGCAAAGAAGATGAGGAAGATTGGGGCTTCAAAAGAGTCAGTGAGGGAGTTGTGGGTCGAGGTTGAGAGATTGAAGGATGATTATCTGCCTTTAGATTTGATATTGCATGACCCAGCACCAGCATCCCAACCCCAGCCAGAGTAGGAGTCTTAGAGGCCTCCTAAGACGAAGAGGGTGATCCCTTAGTCTGATGATGCAGTTATCCAGTTGGCGGACCCACCAAAGACTTCCTCCAATCAGCCTCAAGATACATCCCAGGAGCAGGTCCAGGTCCCAGCAGCAGATCCACAGACTACAGGGAGCCAGTCATAGGCTCCCGAGCATATAGAGGACCTAGGGACCATAGAGGATCCCATGTAGACGGACGGCCCATAGGGAGTTCCTTTTTCCTCTTTCCTCTATTTTTGGTGCTTATTTTGCTTAGTTGGCATTGAGAACAATGCCAACTTTCATTTGAGGGGGTAGGCCCTACTTGGACTTGGATGACTGTATATATGAATGATTTCTTTCTTTCTTTTTATCTTTGGTATGTATATAATTTCAGCATTTCATTACATTTTTCGCACTTTTTAACTTGGATCTGTATATAAAAGTTATGTTCCATTGTATATATTCATCTCTCCTATTATATATTCGATTAAATCCCCTCTTATACATATTCATTTTACTTTCCGCATTTTTCCTTTTCTTAGCATCTTATTTTATGTTTGTAGCTTCTTGTTTTGAGTTTTTGCAATAAGCCTTTGGTTTTCTTAATGCCATGGTTCTTTCCAAAGGTGGAATTTGTGTGAACCGGGTGACTCTTCCTAATGATGGATGGCATGACAACCTTCTTAAGGGTTTGATTCTGTTTCTCTTTTCCTTTTTGCTTTTTAGTAGTTAGTGGTAAAGGTGCCACAAGCAAAGCTTCGCTTGGGCCTAACACATTTGCCCTTGATCCTATGGTAAAAAATAAATCGTTGTGTATAGAATGGTGAAAGTTGTGACCTTGATACTCTTGTGTTGGCCGATAATCATCATGTGGTTTTTCGGGACCATTGTGTGCTCAAATCTTTTCTAAGGTTATTGTGCGCCCCTGACTCTGTGTCTTTAGCGATCCCATAGATTGTGTGGTGAGAAATTACATTGCAAGTCCAAGTCCCGAGCCATTGGTCTAGAACTTGCCCTGAATGTTTGTCGAGGCGAAATCCTAAGTGTAATTTGACTTGAAACATGATTATTGGCTCTCCTTGATCCAAATGATAGCTTGAACACTTCCATAGTCTACCAATGATAAAATCCCTAGTCAACCCTTTTGAGCCTTCGACCTTTTTCCTTCAAGAACCATGATACAAGCCTTTATCCGTTCTAAAAGATACCCTCTCTTGGCACCCGATCTTTCCTTAGCACATGGCAAAATTATAAGTTTGGGGGGAGACATGAGGATTGCAACAAAGTGGTAAAAAGATACAAAATGAAGAAAAATAAAGGCAATGAAAAAGAAAGAAAGCAAAAAAACAAAAAGAATGTTCAATGCGGAAATGAGTGAAGTGATTCAATAAAAGTAAAGAATGAAAGGTGTGAAAAGTTGAGAAAGGAGAAAAGATTTGAAATAAACAGCAAAGAGTGACAGTGTGTCTCTCTAATCCCTTAGAAAGAAGTGAAATGACTCAAAAAGTTGAGTGAATGTGTGCCAAAATGAAGCAAAAGAAGTGCTAAAGGGAAGATGGAACCTAATTAGACCAAATATTCCCTACCCTGAGCCAAAAGCCTTCACTATGTCTCCATAAAAGCCCTATATGATCTTGAGTTGAATGAAACTTACATTAGTGGTGACTCACATAAGGGGCAAGCATATGGTACTTAGAGCCGAACTTTTGACTTTTCCTTAAGAGAGATGAGTGTATTTCTATTAACTTCGTTCTGAGTGCCACTATCCTAATGGTGAGGTTAGCTTAGGGAGAGTTGAGGATGTGTGAGTTTGGATTCCATAATTACCAAAGTAATAGAAAGAGTTTCTTTGATGTGTTGAGTTAACTCTTGATGCTCTTGTGTCGTACTAAATCCATGGTGTTTAAAAGAGTGTATGTTGTTAATGATTTATTTGTATTGAGGGAAATTGTTAGTCCCAATTGATGCTAGATGAGGTCACTTTAGGACAACTAAATTTTATTGGATTTTCTCTTAAGGGGTGGGTCTTATTTTGTTTACTAGGACAAGCAAAAGCTTAAGTTTGGGGGAGTTCATAACTAGGGATTATGATGCATTTTACACTCCTTCTTGCTTAAGTTTTGAATAGAAATGTGTACAAAATAGTCCCAAAGGCTCACAAGTTGTGCTTGATTGTAGGTTTGATCAACAAGGTGAGAAAGTATCAAAAACCATCTCAAAAAGAAGTGAAACTTGCACAAATACCAAGACAAGATCAAGCTTAGTCAAACAGGGCCAGTGCGGCCGCATACCATTCTGTGCGGTCCGCAAAGATGAAGTCCAGAGAGGATGCTTTTCAGGCCATAAGGCAATGCGGCCACAAAGGGTTTTCTGCGGTCCACATTGGGTTCATTGCAGCCGCACTCAGTTTCGTGCGGTCCGCAGAGCCAAGGTTCAAAGTGGTGGCATTTCGGAGGAACTGGCCAATGAGGTCCACGGTCCTTTTTGTGCGGACCGCAATAGAAGCCACCACGGCCGCACTCGACATTGTGCGGTCCACAAAGCCCAAGTTTAGAGAGTAGATTAATCAAACCAAGAGCCTTAGTGCAGCCGCACTAGCCCCGCAGGGGTATTTTTATCCAGAATTTTTAGCCTAGTATAAATAGTTTCTTTTCCCATTTTTAGGTTATCAGATAGTTTTGGACGTAGAGTTGCGCTCGTGAACTCATTCCTTTTACTATTTGAGTAATTTTAGCTTAGTTTCAACATTGAATCTTCAAGTTTTATTTAGTAATTAATTATAATGGGCTTTTCTTCATCTATTGCTTTGGTTTCTTCTCTAATTATGAGTAGCTAGACCCGTTAGCTAGGGTTGTGACTCAACCCTAGTGTGGGTAATTGATGGATCTTTTGTTTGATGCTTGATTGTCTATGGGTGTTTGATATTTGGGGTAATTTAGGGATTTAATGTGGAATTAGTGGTTGCAAACACTAGTTTATGCCTAGTAGACTTTGGCTCTTCTTGAGAAAGAGAGCCTAAGTCCATGAAATTAGTCCAACAAGGAATTGGGGTGTATTCAAGGGATTGATAACCCCAATGTTAAACCTAGAGATAGTAATACCCAACTTGAACCTTGATTGCTTGCACAAATTTGCATACCCAATTGGTCTTGAGAAAGTCAATTCGGGCAAAATCACTCGAACCACCGAGAGGTGTAGAGTGAGTATAATCGTGCAATGGTTATATCATATTCCCCAAATGTGACAATCTAGCCTTAGATTCAAGAATCTGTCAATTATCCACCTAGGAGAAAGTTACTACCCTAGTGCCTTTTATCTATTTGAACAAATCGTAATAGTTTAATCTTAGCTTTACTTAGCCGAATTTAGCATTGTAGTATTATAAAATTAAGATTAATATCAAACCCAAAAATGTTTAAAAGTACAATTAGGAACAAATACACAACTCCACTTTAGATATAAACTCAACTCCAATATCTAGCTCCCTGTGGAAATCGATCCCGACCTTCTCAAGTAAAAGCTACTTTGGCCTCTCTTACTACTCATTAGTAGTACAGGGTTGGCCTAGATCAATGCCAAATTCTCGAAATGTGAGTTTGGTTGGATTTCGTGGCATTCTTGGGTCACGTGGTGTCGAGTGATGGGATACAGGTGGATCCGAAGAAAGTGGAAGCAGTGTAGAGTTGGCCCAAACCATCCTCAGCTACAGAGATATGTAGTTTTCTTGGCTTGACGGGTTATTACCGTTGATTTGTTGAGTTGTTTTCATCTATTGCAGCATCTATGACCAGGCTGACCCAGAAGGGTGCTCCGTTCTAGTGGACGAAAGAATGTGAGGCGAGCTTCCAGAAGCTCAAGACAGCTTTGACTACAACCCCAGTATTGATATTGCCTACAGGTTCGGTGTCTTATACTGTCTATTGTGATGCCTCGAGGATTGGCCTTGGATCGATATTGATGCAGGACGGTAGGGTGATTGCCTACGCGTCCATACAGTTGAAGGTACATGAGAAGTATTATCCTATCCATGATCTCGAGTTAGCTACTATTGTTCACGCCTTGAAGATCTGGCGTCATTATTTGTACGGTGTTCCTTGTGAGGTCTATACTGATCACTGGTGTTTGCAGCATCTGTTCAAGCAGAAGGATCTTAATTTCCTCTAGAAGAGATGGTTAAAGTTGCTGAAGGACTATGATATCACTATCTTGTATCACCCGGGCAAGGCAAATGTGGTGGTCGATGCTTTGAGTCGCAGGGCGGAGAGTTTAGGGAGTTTGGCTTATCTACCAACAACGGAGAGGCCCATGGCAATAGATGTTCAAGCCTTACCCAGCCAGTTTGTGAGATTGGATCTTTAAGAGCCAGTCTGGTTCTAGCTTGCGTGATCTCTCGGTCTTCCCTATTTGATCATATCAGGGAGCATCAGTATGATGACCCTCATTTGCTCGTCCTCAAGGACAAGTTTCTGCATGGTGATGCCAGAGATGTGACTATTGGTGATGATATGGTATTGAGGATGCAGGGTTGGGTATGTGTACCCAATGTTGATGGGCTTCGAGAGTTGATTCTAGAAGAGGCCCATAGTTTGTGGTATTTCCATCCATCTAGGTGGCGCGAAGATGTACCAGGATTTGAGACAACACTATTGGTGGAGGTGGATGAATAAAGATGTAGTTGGGTTTGTAGATCGATGCCTCAATTGTCAGTAGGAGAAGTATGAGCACCGGAGACCAGGTGGGTTGCTTCAGCAGATAGAGATTCTGGAGTGGAAGTGGGAGAGGATCACCATGGACTTTGTAGTTGGATTCCCATCGACTTTGAGGAAGTTCGATGCTATTTGGGTGATTGTGGATCGACTGACCAAGTCCGTGCATTTAATTCCTATATGTACTACCTATTCATCGGAGCGGTTGGTGGAGATTTATATCTGGGAGATTTTTGTCTACATGGTATTCCAATTCCATCATTTCAGATAGAGGTACTCAGTTCACATCACAGTTCTGGATGGCCGTACAGCATGAGTTGGGTACTTGGGTGGAGTTGAGCACAACATTTCACCCCTAGACGGACTGACAGTCCGAGCATACTATTCAGATTCTTGAAGATATGCTCCGTGCGTGTCTGATGGAGTTTGGAGGTTCTTGGGATCAGTTCTTGCCACTGACAAAGTTTGCCTACAACAATAGTTATCAGTCCAGCATTCAGATGGCACCGTATGAGGCTTTTTATGGTAGGCGGTATAGATCCCCGGTGGGTTGGTTTGAGCCGGGTGAGGCTAGATTATTGGGCATAGACTTGGTTGAGGACGCCTTGGAGAAGGTTATGGCGATTCAGGATAGTTTTCGCATAACCTAGTCCAGACAGAAGAGTTATGCGGACCGGAAGGTTCGTGATGTTTCCTATATGGTTGGAGAGCGGGTCTTGCTTCGGGTTTCACCTATGAAGGGCATTATGAGATTTGGGAAGAAGGGGAAATTGATTCTGAGGTTTATTGGTCCTTTTGAGATATTGAGGCGTGTTGGGGAGGTTGCTTATGAGTTTGACTTACCGCCCAACTTGGTAGGAGTTAGTCCGGTATTTCATGTTTCGATGCTCAAGAAATATCACGGCGATCCATCACACATGCTGGATTTCAATTCAATCCAGTTGGACAAGGATCTATCTTATGTTGAAGAGCCAGTGGCGATATTGGACAGGCAGGTTCGGAAGCTCAGGTCAAAGAACATTGCATCAGTAAAGGTTCAGTGGTAGGGTCAGCTAGTCGAGGAGGCAACCTGGGAGACCGAGCAGGATATGCGCAGTCGTTACCCTCATTTTTTCACTACTTCAGGTATGTCTCTATGCTCGTTCGAGGATGAACGAATATTTTAAGAGGGGGAGGATGTAACGACCCGGCCGGTCGTTTTAAGAATTAACGCCCCGATCCCCTATTAATTGCTTCCCCTGTGTTTGCTTCTGCTATTTTGATTTGTCGGGATGATTCGCTGTGAGTTTCGGAGTGTTTTTGGGACACTTAGTCCCTCAAGTAGAGCTTAAGCTTTAGAATTTGGACCGTAGTCGGAGCAGTATAAAGACGACCTCGAAATTGAATTACATCGGTTCCGTTAGCTCCGTTGGGTGATTTTGGGCTTAGGGGCATGTTCGACTTGTGTTTTGGAGGTCCGTAGCTTATTTAGGCTTGAAATGCCGAAAGTTGGAATTTAAAAGTTTCCGGTTTGATAGTGAAATTTTGATATTGGGGTCAGAATCTGATTTCGAGAGTTGGAGTAGCTCCGTAGTGTTGAATATGACTTATGTGCAAAATTTGGTGTCAATCGGACTTGGTTTGGTTGGTTTTATCATCGGGTGTAGAATTCTTGAGATTCTAATTCATAAGGCTTGGATTGGAGAGTGATTTGTGGTTTTAGCATTGTTTGATGTGATTTGAGGGTTGGAATAAGTTCGTATGATATTTTAGGATTGGTTGGCATGTGTTGGTTGAGGTCCCGGGGCCCTCGGGTGAGTTTCGGGTGTTAACGGAAAGTCTGTTGGATCATCGCTTCAGTCATATCATTGTTGGGACATTCCTTTACCATTGTTCTATAGCACTCCCAAATCTCATGCAAAGGTTCAGTGGGCTCCTGCTTAAAAGCTAAGATCTCATCTCTCAATGCTGTCATATGCCCCGGTGAGAAAAAAATTGCAATGAACTTGTCCGCCAATTCATCCCAAGTAGTGATGGAATGGTTGGTAAGTTGCTCAAGTCAATCCAATGCCTTCCCTCTAAGTGAGAATGGGAAGAGTCTCAACCGAAGTGCATCCTCGAATACATTAGTTTGCTTGCTCTCCCAACAGGTATCCACGAACCCCTTAAGATGTTTGTAAGCATTTTGATTGGCAGCGCCTGTGAAATACCCAAGCTGCTCTAGCAATGTCAGCATCACATTGGTAATTTGAAAATTGCCCGCCTGAATCCGGGGTGGGACAATTGCACTTGCATAGCCTTGGTTTGGAAGCACTCGAGGAGCCACTCTTAGAGGTGGCAGGGGAGGGTCTGGAATATTATCGTTGGCATGACGGCCTCTCCTTTGTCCTTGAGGAACAATAGGGACCTCATCTTCAACATTGCCATCTACTTCCTCCCTCGGCGGAAGATCTCCAAGAGGTGCATTGTTTAAGTTTGCTGCCATTTAGTACCTGAAGTTGTGACACACACAAATTAGTAACAAAGAAGGAAAGAAGAACAATACAAAAAACTATTTAGATAGATAGCCAAAACCGTTAGCTCCCTGGCAACAGCGCCAAAAAGTGATCTAGGCCAACGTTGTACTACTATTGAGTAGCAAGAGGGGTCGAAGCAGCTTTTACCCGAGAAGGTTGGGATCGATTTCCATAGGGAGCTAGATATTGGACTTGAGTTTCTATCTAAAGTGGAGTTGTGTATTTGTTCCTAATTGTACTTTTAAACATTTTTGGGTTTGATATTAATCCTAATTTTATAATACTACAATGCTAAATTAGGCTTAGTAAAGCTAAGATTAAACTATTGCGATTTGTTCAAATAGATAAAAGGCACTAGGGTAGTAACTTTCTCCTAGGTGGCTAATTGACAGATTCTTGAATCTAAGGCTAGATTGTCACATTTGGGGAATATGATATAACCATTGCACGATTATACTCACTCTACACCTCTCGGTGGTTCGAGTGATTTTGCCAGGTACCGCGGAAGCGGCACCGCATCTGCTGGTAAGAGGTTGCAGGTGCGGAATTGGTCCATTTAATGAAAAGTGGCAGGTGGGGTTCATTTGCCACAGAAGCAGGATCGTTGGGCAGAAAAAGGGAAAAAATGAGGGTTTGAACTCAAAACTTGGAAAAAACGATTTGGAGCTCGGTTGAGGACGATTTCTCGAGAGTTTTTTTATGGAGAAACATTGGGTAACGTTTTCTATCTTGGTTTTGATCCTAGAACTATAATCTATTGTTGTTTTCCTTTTCTAATTAAGGAAATTGAGGGTAAAAGTTTGGAAAATGATAGAAGGTTTCCCCAAATGAAAATTTGAGTTTTGAGTGGGATTTTGACGTCGGAGTTTGGTGATTTTTGTTCGAGTGTGTTCGTGAGTAATTGGGGGTTCTGAATTTATAAATTTTATCCAATTCCGAGACATGGGCCCAGAGGACCTTTTGGGAGATTTTCTTAATTTCGCGTGACCGAACCTTTGCTTCAGAGGTTTCCCACATATCCTGGGCTAAACAGGAATCAGGTCAATGTAGTTCAGGAACTTTCGGTAGCTGGGACTACCATGGGACTGCAATGCTGCTGTTACTGTTGTTGCATGATATTACTACTGCTTTACCGACCTCCTTATTACACCAAAGGAGAATTAAAACTAAGCTATCTATGCCTATCAACTACTAGTTACAAGATTCCTATCTATAATTCTTTCGCAAATTGATCCTTAGTCTTAGCTGATTCTGCTTGTAGACTTCGATCTGAATCTTGATGCTCGCAAGTTGTAGGCGCTTGTTTATTTCTGCAAAATTGAGTGAAGTGGGATTGGCGGAGCTCGTGACTTCAATCAGATCTTGAGCGATCTGCACTTTGTTTGCTCCAGTATTTGGGCTCATCTTCTTTTTGTTCTTTTCTTACTTCCTTTATTCTGGATTGAAACTCCCTCCGTAGGTCATCTCGATCCCTGTGCCTCGAGGTCAAACCTGCTCAGACAACAAAACAAGCAAACGAACGAAATTTTTCTGCCCCAGTTTCACTAGGAAAATTTCGTGAGTTAATTGCCATAAAAAATCTACAAAATTGATGAGGGGATTGGAAACCTCAAGTCTAAAAGGCGCAACTTAGGGATTGGAGCCCTAATGTTTGCAAAAGGCAAAACGCCCAACTCAGGGATTGGAGCCCTAATGTCGGCTAAAGGAAACTTGCTCAAACTCAGGGATTGGAGCCCTAATGTCGGCTAAAAGAAACTTGCTTAAACCAGGGATTGGAGCCCTAATGTCGGCTAAAGGAAAATCGCTCAACTCAGGGATTGGAGCCCTAATGTCGGCTAAAAGAAACTTGCTCAACTCAAGGATTGGAGCCCTAATGTCGGCTAAAGGAAAATCGCTCAACTCAGGGATTGGAGCCCTAATGTCGGCTAAAAGAAAATCGCTCAACTCAGGGATTGGAGCCCTAATGCCGGCTAAAGGAAAATTGCTCAACTTAGGGATTGGAGCCCTAATGTTGGCTAAAAGAAAATTTCTCAACTCAGGGATTGGAGCCCTAATGTTGGCAAAGGTGACTAGGGAATGGAGGCCCTATGTCTAAAATCTCAACTCAGGGATTGGAGCCCTAATGTTGGCAAATGTGACTAGGGAATGGAGGCCCTATGTCTAAAATCTCAACTTAGGGATTGGAGCCCTAATATTGGTAAAGGCGACTAGGGAATGGAGGCCCTATGTCTAAAATCTCAACTTAGGGATTGGAGCCCTAATATTGGTAAAGGCGACTAGGGAATGGAGGCCCTATGTCTAAAATCTCAACTTAGGGATTGGAGCCCTAATATTGGTAAAGGCGACTAGGGAATGGAGGCCCTATGTCTAAAATCTCAACTTAGGGATTGGAGCCCTAATATTGGTAAAGGCGACTAGGGAATGGAGGCCCTATGTCTAAAATCTCAACTTAGGGATTGGAGCCCTAATATTGGTAAAGGCGACTAGGGAATGGAGGCCCTATGTCTAAAATCTCAACTTAGGGATTGGAGCCCTAATATTGGTAAAGGCGACTAGGGAATGGAGGCCCTATGTCTAAAATCTCAACTTAGGGATTGGAGCCCTAATATTGGTAAAGGCGACTAGGGAATGGAGGCCCTATGTCTAAAATCTCAACTTAGGGATTGGAGCCCTAATATTGGTAAAGGCGACTAGGGAATGGAGGCCCTATGTCTAAAATCTCAACTTAGGGATTGGAGCCCTAATATTGGTAAAGGCGACTAGGGAATGGAGGCCCTATGTCTAAAATCTCAACTTAGGGATTGGAGCCCTAATATTGGTAAAGGCGACTAGGGAATGGAGGCCCTATGTCTAAAATCTCAACTTAGGGATTGGAGCCCTAATATTGGTAAAGGCGACTAGGGAATGGAGGCCCTATGTCTAAAATCTCAACTTAGGGATTGGAGCCCTAATATTGGTAAAGGCGACTAGGGAATGGAGGCCCTATGTCTAAAATCTCAACTTAGGGATTGGAGCCCTAATATTGGTAAAGGCGACTAGGGAATGGAGGCCCTATGTCTAAAATCTCAACTTAGGGATTGGAGCCCTAATATTGGTAAAGGCGACTAGGGAATGGAGGCCCTATGTCTAAAATCTCAACTTAGGGATTGGAGCCCTAATATTGGTAAAGGCGACTAGGGAATGGAGGCCCTATGTCTAAAATCTCAACTTAGGTCCCCATACCCACGCTTTAACCCGACCCGTCTCACCCAGAGACCCATCAGTCTCATTTAACCCATACGGCGTCGTTTCCATTGAGCTGATCAATCCAGGCCATTGATTTTTGATGATCTAACGGCCTAGATCAAGTTTCCCCCTAACTATATAAACCCAATCCCTTACCCCCACGCCCCTAAGCCAGACCCCCCTCCCCCACCATCGTCTCTTTCCCCAAAAACCCTCAAGAACCCTAACGCTGCCCTTCCGTTCCCTCACCATAAACCCGACAGCAACAATGTCGGTGACCACCAGATTAACACCTCTAGTGCACCTCGACCCCCTGGACACGGATCTGCAAACCGTTGGTCTCGAATCTTCCCTCATCGTCTCGAATCTTCATTTGAAGATTCGATCCAAACCCCAACCTATGCCAAACCACCCCAAATCCATACCAGTTACTCCCCTGACCTCCCTCGTGACCAAACCAAGCTTGGTTTGGTTCGAATCTAACCAGAAAAGCTCGGACCCCAAATCAACCCCCAAGAACCCTAGAAATCCAGAACCTGGGGTTTTGTCCAATTAAACGAAGGGTTGGGGTTTTAATAGACCTTAATCGAGGTGTTCTCAGTTGAGAACACTTCGATTAAAGTCCGTTCAACCCCAAAATAAGTCCGAGTCAGAATCCAAGACGGGTTCGTCTGATCTTCAATTTCTTAAGGTATTTTTTCTTTTCCTTGTCAGTTCCATGTTGTTTTCTGTTGATTGTTTGTTTATGTGTTTAAATGTCAGTTGAGTTGTTTTCATTTTTTGTGTCGACTATTATGTCCACCTTGCCCGGACCTTTTATTTGGTCGAATTTTTTTTCTATTCATTGATGAGTGTATGTGTTTAACTATATAATCGATTGAAATGAGTTTTGATCGATTAATTAGTTTCCAGGGCAACTCTTTGTTTTTGACAGTACAACTTGAATTACCTGTTAATACTGTTCGATTCTGATCATTTGCTACTGAGTGTACGTGTTGTAATTTGCGTAGTCGATTCGATATATGTCGTCGATTAGTTTCAGTTTGGAATGGTAGTAATCTGACTCATGCTGTTTAATTTTGTTTACTGAGGCATTGTTTGAATCAGCTGAGAATTGATTATAACTATTTGTAGTTTGTTAGTTGAATCAAAATCATCTAAGGATTGGTTATAGCTGCTGTTTTAATATAGATTCCAGAGTTTAGTTTGAATTGATTGCTGGCATGTTTACTCATTTTAGATCTTGGACAGCATGCGCATTGTAGTTTTTAATGAATTAAAGTAGAATGGACAGCATGTGCTATCAGGACATACTCATGCTGCCCATACTTGCTTAAATTAATAAAGGATAAACCTTTATAATAAGGAAAAGAGGGATGTCATGAGGAATCTCATGGGGAATACTTTGCTTTTGAGTTTTTGAGTGGAAAAAAAGAAGTTTCACATGGGAGGGGATCAGTATTTTATTGGACTAGTTGCTCTAACAGCTGGGGGGGGGGAGGTCTGTGTGTGGCTATAAAGGAGGAAGGGTTTTCAGAACTAAGGAGGGGGGAGGAGAGGAGTTTAAAAACCAGAAAAGAAGAAGAGGTTAGAACCCAAAAAAAAGAAACCAGGATAGAACAAAGAAAGAGCATAGTTAGAACAAAAAGGGATTGGAGAACAAAAAGAGTCTGGAATTTGAAAAAAAAAAGGTTCCAAAAGCCTTAAAAGCAAAACATAGGCTAGTAGTTGAGAGAATTTTCCAGAATTTTAGTACTCTAAGGCTAGGTTTCACAACAAAGAGTTTCAGTTTGTTTTCTGCTCAAATGTTCAAAAATCAGAAATCACTGTTTTATTGCCTCTGCCTGTGATTTTTTGTACTGCTGGGCTTCATTTAGCAGCCTGTTTTGTCTGCTGATTTTTCGAGCACTGTTCTTCAAGCTACTGCTTTTTCCTCTTGTTTTAATCTGCTCCTGAAATTCCTGCTGCTGTCGTTCCTGGCTGTGCTGGTTTTGCTTTTGTTGCCAAACCTATTGCTGTTGTGTGTATGCTACTACTGTTCCTGCTGACCCCTTCTCTCCTCCTGTGTCCAACATCTAGGTACACCTTAGAATTTCACACTGATGTAACAGTAAAGTTGAGCATGAAATGAAAGATGCGAAGGATTTTAATCACTTGCTGTTGTACTTGCAGTTTTATAAAATGTTGTTAGATTTGTGTAATTCTTTAGGTTGTAACTCAATAGAAAATACATTAGGTAGTTTGTACTTAATTGAAACTTAGTTTGTTTAATACTGTGATCTTAGTTGTTTAGCTGTCTTTATGATATGGAATGCACAGCTAGTTAGTATATCGATAGTTAAAAGTCCTATTTTACATACATAAGGCAGATTGCTTCTAATTTGGCCAAAATGCAATATAGTTTTAAGTCATTTGAGCTGACTCTATCAAATCGGATTTCGTTAGGCAGTTTATAGGACAATGTTTGGATCCCATTAATAACATCCTCTAGTAGTTAATTCCATTAATCTCATTAAAATGAGTTAGTTTAAATTCAACTTGGAGAACGTTTAGCTTGAGTTTAGCATTTTATCAATCTTGTATGCATTTTAATTAAATTAAAAGCATGTTCGCTCATGGAATAAGGCATAAAATAATTCCCCGTCTCACAAATAATTAATTTGATAATTAATAAGAGGCCGAAGCTGGCCAAGCATGTAATTTAATTAGCGTATATTTTCTTTCTTTCATTTTTAGAGACAAACATAATAGAAAATGTAGTCATTGTAGGTTTATCCTTTCAAAAAAAAAATGAGGCGAGCCTCGCCAAATACAATAAATGCAAATTGCGGGGCCCTCAATAATTAGTCGTAATAAATATTTAGATTTCTTGGGATGGACTGTTTAGTGAACTTCACTGCCTTCCCTAAAGATAATTACGCGTTAGACTCTTTAGGCGCGATTTAATTAAATTACCTTCTTAAATTCGGGTGCGCATTTATGTGACCCAAATCCAAATCTCAACGGAGTTGGAATGTATTAACAACCACGGGCGCATTGATTGTGACGTGGTTCAAAATGCATTTTCACGACATTGCAATTCCATAAAAAATAAATAATAATAATAAAGCGGCTTTAACCTAATAAAAGCACATGATCTATAACATGTATTAAAAATAAGATATTTGGCCATTATAACAATTTAAGCGACCATGCTAGAACCACGGGATTCGGGGGTGCCTAACACCTTCCCTCGGGTCAACAGAATTCCTTACTTCGCAGACTTCATTTGGAAAGTCTAATATTTTCCTCGATTTAGGATTCAAGATAAACCGGTGACTTGGGATACCAAAAGCCAAACCTTTCCCAAGTGGCGACTCTGAATTCAATAAATAATCTCATTTCGAATATTGTCACTTAAATTGGAAAAAACTCCCTCGCGCATTTTACCCTTCGAGGCGGGCGCGCAAAAAGGAGGTTTGACAGCTCTGGCGACTCTGCTGGGGAACGAACCCAGAATCTCTGGTTCAGGGTTCAGAATTCGAGCTTAGAATAATTGTTATATTTGGCTTTATTATCTGATCTTTATTACATGTTTGGGCATAACGTGCTAAATGTTGTCTTTTACCGCTTTGATATTATCTGAACTGCATATAAACTGTGTCGAAACCCTTCTCTTCTTACCTCCGGGGAGGAGCTTGCTGGTCAAGACTCCCTATTCTGTTAGTGTCATACCCTGAAATAAGAAAGAGGTCAGACAAGTTACAAAGCCGGACGATCTCGCGGGTCCCCGGTACGTAGCCCCTCCTCGACTCGAGTTGTCCGCTCGGGTACACAGTCTAGAACATATACCCAGGATGAACCTAGTATAACAAAACTTCATGCCGGATCCCTAGTAGGAACGCTTATTTGCATCACGTTGCATTTGACATAGGGGACTTAACACAGGGGTTGGGTCCGTCTAGGACAAGCAACCCGAAATGAAAAGACTATCTTGTTGCATCCCATTTGTTTTGCGCATTTATTTGCTTCAGATTTGCATGCTGACCGGTTTCTGAAATCAAAAAAAAAATTAAAGAAGAAAAGAAAAATAGCAGCGTAGGGAGATAACTACTTATTTTTAGAAAAATAAAAAAACCAATGTCCAAGTAGTGTCAAAACCTCGCCGAAATTTTCTTAAAAAAATAAATGAAAACAAAATTTGTCTTTTAGTTTGATTTATATATATATATATATATATATATATATATATATATATATATATATATACAATACAAAAATATAGTTCCTTTTAATCGCTCTCAATAATAATTGTTGAAAATTAAAAAAAAAAGAAGAGAAAATTCAAAATTCAAAAATATTTTTTCCTTTTATAGAATCTCTTTCATAAATTCAAACTAATAGTCCAAATATTTCCTTAAGAGATTTTTTGAAATTTCAAAAAAAAGTGAAAAGAAGTAAAATTCAAAATGTTTCTTTAGTTGTCGTTTCTTTTCAAAAATATAAAAAAAAATATAAAAAAAAATCCAAAAATATTTTCTCCTTTTCTTTAAAAGGTTTTATTTAAAAAAGGGGGTTTAGTTTATTTCCCCTATTCCTGATCGGCCCGAACTACGCCGATTGATTCTCACAAGGTGTGAGATACGTAGGCAACCCTCATCGGGTCTAACCTCCCCTTTTTCAGAAATAGCCAAAATGTCAGAATTTTAATTTATGAGTCAGGTGATGCCGTTTGTCAAGAATAGCCGAATATTCCCGAAAGGGACGCCGGAAGGCTGACTTTGCATAAATAGCCATTTTGGTCATTTTTTTTATTTGGGACCAAATTGCCCAATGGCCTTAGGATCCTCGTCCCCGAGGCTCTGCGAGGCCATGTTCCCAATGTCGGGTCACCATTCTAAAAAAAAGAGTCATAAATAAATCAAGTGACTATTTTTGTCAAAAATAGCCAAATGTTCCCGAAAGGGACGGCGGAAGGCTTACTTTGCATAAATGGCCACTTTCGATCATCTTTTAGAGTTTTGATCGGTTGACCCTCACAGCCTTAAAATCTTCATCCCCGAAGTGCTGAAAGGTCGTGTTCGAAAATCGGATCTTTCTTTCTGAAATATAGTCAAATCATTTTTGAGTCAAATCATTTTTGCTTAAGTCACCTTAATAAATGTGCAGGATGAACACAATGCAAAATGAACGCTTTTCGATAATGACTAAAATCCCTGTCAAGTTACGGCTATGGTGGAATGATCTAGGTGTTGAAGGACAAGATGGGGTCAAGAAATATCTTAAAGGTCTCACGGGTTTATTGGAAATCCAGCCTCGGGGAGATATCATAAGAGCTTTGGTCACCTACTGAGACCCAGCGCACAATGTCTTCCACTTCTCCGATTTTGAACTCACCCCGACTCTGGAGGAAATAGCTGGGTATATCAGAAATGCTGAAGTTCCATTGAGGCAAAAATACCTGGTCGCCCCAAGAGCTATCACTGTGCATCGGTTTCTAGATTCATTAAAGATACCCAGGACGGTCCATAACCCGGATTTGGCCGCAGGTTTTTGTAATCTGCGCTTCATATATGACAGATATGGTCATGTAGGAGGATTCAATAATCCGGTTAACAAGCTATGCAGAAAAGGTAACCGTCAGAAGTGGGATAAGCACAGACGAGTGGCTTTCATGACAACATTTTTGGGCCTTTTGGAATTTCCGAGGAAAGACGGAAACATTGATCTAAAAATATTCGGGGTCGTCAATACTTTGATCACTCAAAATGAAAGTACTCTCGCGCCTATGGTGGTATCTGATATCTTTCGAGCTCTCACAGCCTGCAAAACCAGGGGAATTTCTTCTAAGGGTGTAATTTCCTGCTACAAATATGGATGACTGAACATCTCTGCCATCGTTCCGAGATTTTGAGTCATGGTTCCTCGAAGAAAACTTGCATAGAAGAGTTTTACACGAGAACCAAGGAGGTCAGTCTGCCCGAAGGTGTTACGGCATGGACGTCATTCTTTCAGACTCTCACTGCCAGCCAAATACAGTAGACATTGGGATGGTTGCCTGTTGATGAGGTTATGTATATGCCGGCGGCTAGAACCCACTTCCTATTGATGGGACTTAAGAGCATTCAGCCTTACGCGCCCTATCGAGTTTTGATACAACTCGGGAGATGCCAGATAGTGCCACACGAGGAAGATCTTAGTGCTCAAGCAATTGAGATTAGCCCTGACGGACAATTTCCTGAAGCAAAAGTCTGCCAGATCTGGAATGAATGTCAATATTTGAAAGCGGATACTTGTGTGCAGGATTGGGCCAAAAGTGAAATGGCGCTAGGTTACCTTGCATGGTACAGAAGAGAACTTGAACACGAAAGGCCAACTAAAAGACCCCACATCCTGAATTTTGCCGAGTCATCACAAAAGCAATGGGATTGGTTAGCAAAAGAAAGAGGCTATCGTATTGAAATCAGCAAATTGAAACGACAAATCGAAGGTCTAAAATATGAGCACAACGTGCAAGTTGATACTGATCTGGGAGAAAAGAACAGGTTGACCCAGGAAAACGAGATGCTCAGGGCCCAGATCCAGCAGATGAGGATAGCCGCTGATAACCAACAAAGGAGCCGGTCGGATGAACGATTGATAAAAGGCTTAAAAATGGAAATTGGTGAATGCCGGAGTGAGTCTGAAAATCTTGAGAGTACCATAGCAGGACTCGAAGCACACTGGGCAAAAAGAACATAAAAGCGTAACCGGTACCTGCAACAGTTGAAAAGGGATCACGAGCAAACCATTGCCAATTTGAAGGAAAAGGTGGTCACTCTTGAAGACAGAGCAGCTGAGCAAGCCCGAACCTTTGAAGCTGAAAATAGACGTTGGCACAATCTACTGGCCCAAATGGAAGTAGAAATTCCGCAGTGGCAAAATCAATATCTCCAGGATTCTCGGGTTTTGACGGCCCGTAATGATCAAATAGAGTGCCTACTCAAAGAAAAGAGGCGAACCAGGGGTAAAATTAAGACCATTGCCCATGCCATCATCAGGAGGTGTCTACGATGCGAAGACTTGACCAGCATTACCTTTTTCTCGGCAGTGATGATTTATGTCAAGCAGACCATGTATGAGCTGGAACAACTTGAAAGGGACCTCACACCTAATACCGCGGCAAGGCCAAATGATGCCCCGCGGACGCCAATTCTTGAAACTTTAATGTATTTATAGGTCAAGTCTGTATTTTCCGTCTTAGCATCTTCTGTTTGTCTTTTTGCATCAGAGTGTATCGGTAGTTGTTGAGTTTGTATTTATTTCAAGGCTGTTATTTTCCCTCTTTCAAAAAATGTTAGTTTGTGGTAGATTGTTTCAGTAATAAAAATGCTTCCTTTTACACTCGTTTGTTTTGAACTATGTAATGATCTGATTCACGCGGCATCGTGATACGTAGGCAATCCTCATCAGATCCGGTCACATTTTAGCTGCAAATAATGAAAATAATATATATATATATATATAATAAATAAAGGGGAGCATAAAGAGAAGCCGGAATGACGCATGTCATCGATGCAAACATGTAGAAATTCACTTAACTGTATAGGTGCATCACACCCCAATGTGAGATTACCTGTCTATTATTTGTTTCAAACTAACCGTTTGCTTGCTGCTAAGTCCAAGTTTTTAGAAAGGTGGTTTGGTTTGGTGTAGGTCTGGCCTCGCATTCATACTTTACGAGGTCGAAAGGAAGTGTTCAGTTGCCCGTCACTAAGTTGAGAGGAAGTGTTCACACTTACTTCACGAGATCAAAGGGAAGTGTAGAGATGTCTTCAGAAATTCCTTCGCCAACAATTCCTGTCTCAGAGGAAAGTTCAATCTCGGCCATCCCAACTTCCGAGTCGACAACTGCTGAAGAAAACATAATCTTACGGCTTCGCATGTTGGAAATGTTGGATGACTGGAACAACGGAAAAGAGCCACCGAGTGTAATCCCTGGATTCCCCGAGTTGTTCTCTAGGACAAGTGGGACTTCCAACGTCCCCATAAGTTATCCAACTACCCCATTCGGGTACCCGGCGATTTCAGCCCACTCCGCTGGATCACCCTCCGATTCTTATCCCCGGATGTCAATGACAGATGTGGCTACAAACATATTCACTGCACCGCCCTGTCCAATCGTGGCACAACCCGCTACACACAGGCCTAATTTTGACTCGTCCTCATTCATATTTCAAGCACCATCCTTCTCACTAGAACCAACTCGGTTTACCACCAGCACTCATCCTCAACAACCTCAATACGAGTTTACGCCTAGGCAAGACCAAAATCCCAAAGCTTTTGAACAAGATGAGATGGAAAAAAGAATGAGGAGCCTCGAGCAGAGTTTGAAAAATATGCAAGGTTTAAGCGGGCAGAAGAGTGTTTCCTATACTGGTCTGTGCATGTTCCCTCACGTGCACCTGCCCGTAGGGTTCAAAACACCGAAGTTTGAGAAATATGATGGGCATGGCGATCCCATCGCTCACCTCAAAAAGTATTGCAACCAATTGCATGGAGCTGGCGGCAAAGAAGAATTGTTGATGACATACTTCGGAGAATGCTTGGTATGAATAGCCTCAGAATGGTATATGGACCAAGACATATCTCGATGGCATATTTGGGATGACCTCGCCAGAGATTTTATAAGACAATTTCAGTATAATATTGACATCGCGCCGGACAGGAATTCTTTGTCAAACTTGAAGAAGAAATCCTCAGAAAGCTTCAGAGAATATGCTATTAAATGGCGCGAGCAAGCATCAAGGGTAAAACCTCCCATGGATGAAATAGAAATGGTTACTACTTTCCTCCAGGCTCAAGAATCAGATTACTTCCAAAACATGATGTCAGCCATGGGAAAGCCTTTCACGGAAGCGATTAAGATCGGGGAGATGGTAGAGAATGGTTTGAAAACGGGTGGAATCTTGAGTCCGGCATCCATAAGGGCAACCTTCCAAGCCTTCCAAAGCGGGTCCGGAGGAATGGCAAGAGGGAAGAAAAAGGAAGAGACGTCCATGGCGGCATCAGAAGCAAGAGAATATCGTAATCCCAGGCCCCGTTTTCCAGAAAGAACCCCACAAACATTACTACCCCCACCAAAATGTGACCTATTCTCCTCAACCCTACATGGTCATGAATACCCAGCCTTATGTCCAGCCACCGCAACAAGCTAATCGGGGCCAAGCTCCACCTCCCAGAAATCAGCCTCCTTACCGAAACCACTATAATCTACAACCACCTCAAAATAACTTCCGCCCTCAAGAACCACCCAGAAGACGGACTTTCACACCCATTGGCGAACCGTATTCTACCTTATTCCCAAAGCTAGTCCAGATGGGTTTCCTGTAACCAGTCCCTCAGACAAGGCACAATCCATCATCACCTGCTTACAAAGCCGGTGTCAGGTGTGCTTATCATTCAGGAGCAGAAGGGCATGATACCAATGATTGTTGGACTTTAAGAAGGGTGGTTGAGAACTTAATAGAGCAGGGAAAGATAGTATTGAGGGACGAGGAAGTCCCAAATGTGACCAACAATCCGTTGCCCGCTCACAATAACGAGCCGTTGATTGGGATGATCTGTGAGGACAAGGAGTTTGATCCTGCCCTAAAAGCTATAATCGCCATCATCGATGCAGGGAAAAAGCCTAAAGCAACCCCGAAGCTAGAGAAAGGGAAAAAGAAGACTAGTACTATCAAGGCTGAGCTCGAAGAGAAGGCTGAGACAAAGACAGTGATGATATTGCCTGCGAAGAATGAAGTTCTTTATATTCCACGAGGTCGATCAGAGAACCCACAGAGATTCGAAGTCAAAAGGGCAATACCAATGTACATGTCGAAAGGGGCCTATGTGGTCCGGGGAACAATTAAACCGCCTCGGCTGAATGAGCCAGTGGTTATCGGACGCGTACCACAGAAGCCAATGACAGACCCGTCCACGGTA
Organism: Nicotiana sylvestris; assembly: GCF_000393655.2. Classification (NCBI taxonomy): domain Eukaryota; kingdom Viridiplantae; phylum Streptophyta; class Magnoliopsida; order Solanales; family Solanaceae; genus Nicotiana; species Nicotiana sylvestris. The sequence continues at coordinate 216,084,312 of NC_091059.1, read as the reverse complement.
CCGTGGAACTATCAAAGAACACTGGTTACATACAA